>NW_027327279.1:0-353089 GCF_047675955.1 Chlorocebus sabaeus | reverse complement strand
TCCTTTCAAGAAGCCTTTCGCTAAGTCTGTTCTGGTGGAATTTGAAAAGTGATATTTGGAAGTCCATAGAGGCCTATGGGGAAAAAGGAAATATCTTCAGTTAAAACCTGGAAAGTAGCCGTTTGAGAAACTGCTTTGTGTACTGTTAATTCATGCAACAGAGTTACACCTTTCCCCTCAAGAAGCCTTTCGCGAAGACAGTTCTTGTGGAATTTGCAAAGAGATATTTCGAAGCCCATAGAGGGCTACAGTGAAAAAGGAAATATCTTTAGTTAAAAACTGGAAGGAAGCTTTCTGAGAAACTGCTTTAGGTTCTGTTAATTCATCTCACACAGTTACATTTTTCCCCTCAAGAAGCCTTTCGCTAAGTCTGTTCTTCTGGAATTTGCAAAGAGATCTTTCGAAGCCCAGAGAAGGCTATGGTGAAAAAGGAAATATCTTCAGTTAAAAACTGGAAGGAAGCTGTCTGAGAAACTGCTTTCTGTTCTGTTAATTCATCTCACAGAGTTACACCTTTACCCTCAGGAAGCCTTACTCTAAGACTGTTTTTTGGAATTTGCAAAGTGATATTTGGAAGCCCATGCAGGGCAATGGTGAAAAAGAAATATCTTCAGTTAATAACTGGAAGGAAGTTTTCTGAGAAACTGCTTTGTGTTCTGTTAATTCATCTCACACAATTAGAGCTTTCCCCTCAAGAAGTCTTTCGCTAAGACTGTTCTTGTGGAATTGGCAAAGTGATATTTGGAAGCCCATAGAGGGCTACGGTGAAAAAGGAAATATGTTCAGTTAAAAGCTGGAAAGAAGCTTTCAGAGAAACTGCTTTGTGTTCTGTTAATTCATCTCACAGACTTACAGCTTTCCCCTCAAGAAGCCTTTCGCTAAGACTGTTCTTGTGCAATTGGCAAAGTGATATTTGGAAGCCCATACAGGGCTATGGTGAAAAAGGAAATATCTCCAGTTAAGAACTGGAATGAATCACTCTGAGAAACTGCTTTGTGTTCTCTTAATTCATCTCACAGAGTTACTGCGTTCCCCTCAAGAAGCTTTTCGCAAAGAATGTTCTTGCGGAATTTACAAAGTGATATTTGGAAGCCCATAGAGGTCTATGGTGAAAAAGGAAATATCTTCCGTTAAAAACTGGATAGAAGCTTTCTGATCAACTGCTTTGTGTTCTTTTAATTCGTCTCACAGAGTTACAGCTTCCCCCCTCAAGAAGCCTTTCGCTAAGACTGTTCTTGTGGAATTTGCAAAGAGATATTTGGAAGCCCATAGAACGCTGTGGTGAAAAAGGAAATATCTTCTGTTTAAAACTGTAAGGAAGCTTTCTGAGAAACTGCTTTGTGTTCTGTTAAATCATGTCAGAGAGTTACAGCTTTTGCCTCCAAAAGCCTATCACTAAGACTGTTCTTTTGGAATTTGCAAAGTGATATTTGGGAGCACATAGACGGCTATGGTAAAAAAGGAAATATCTTCAGTTAAAAACTGTAAAGAAGCTTTCTTAGAAACTGCTTTGTGTTCTGTTAATTCATCTCACAGAGTTACAGCGTTCCCTTCAGGAAGCCTTCAGCTAAGGCTGTTCTTGTGAAATTTGAAAAGTGATATTTGGAATCCCATAGAGGGCTATGGCGAAAAAGGAAATATCTTCCGTTAAAAACTGGAAAGAAGCTTTCTGAGAAACTGCTTTGTTTTCTCTTAGTTCATCTCACAGAGTAAGAGGTATCCCCTCTAGAAACCTTTCGCTAAGACTGTTCTTGTGGAATTGGCAAAGTGATATTTGGAAACCCTTAGAGGGCTACGGTGAATAAGGAAATATCTTCCATTAAAAACTGGAAAGAAGCTTTCTGAGAAACTGCTTTGTGTTCTGTTAATTATTCTCACAGAGTTGCATCTTTACCTTCAAGAAGCCTTTCACTAAGGCTGTTCTTGTGGAATTGGCAAAGTGATATTTGGAAGCCCTTAGACTGCTATATTGAAAAAGGAAATATCCTCCGTTAAAAACTGGAAAGAAGGTTCTGAAAACTGCTTTGTGTTCTGTTAATTCATCTCAGAGAGTTACAGCTTGCCCTTCAAGAAGCCTTTCGCTAAGGGTGTTCTTGTGGAAATTGGAAAGTGATATTTGGAAGCCCAGAGAAGGCTGTGGTGAAAAAGGAATTGTCTTCAGGTAAAAACTGGAAAGAAGCTTTCTGGCAAACTGCTTTGTGTTCTGTTAATTCATGTCAGAGAGTTTCAGCTTTCCTCTCAACAATCCCTTCGCTAAGACTGTTCTTGCGGAATTTGGAAAGTGATACTTGGAAGGCCATAGTGGGCTATGGTGAAAAAGGAGATATCTCCCCTTAAAAACCGGAAAGAAGCTTTCTGGAAAACTGCTTTGTGTTCTGTTAATTTATATGACAGAGTTACAGGTTTCCCCTAAAAAGCCTTTCGTTAAGACTGTTCTTGTGGAATTTGCAAAGTGATATTTGGGAGCCCATAGAGGGCTATGGTGAAAAAGGAAATAATTTCCGTTAAAAACTGGAAGGAAGCTTTCTGAGAAACGGCTTTGTGTTCTGTTAATTCATCTCAGAGAGTTACAATATTCCTGTCAAGAAGCCTTTCGCTAAGACTGTTCTTGTGTAATTTGCAAAGTGATATTTGGAAGCCGATATAGGGCTATGGTGGAAAAGGATATATCTTCAGTTAAATACTGGAAAGAAGCTTTCTGAGAAACTGCTTTGTGTTCTGTTAATTCATCTCACAAAGTTACAGATTTCCCCTCAAGAAGCTTTTCGCTAAGAATATTCTTGTGGAATTTTGAAAGGGATATTCGGAAGCCCATAGAGCGCTACGGTGAAAAAGGAAATATCTTCCGTTAAAAACTGGAAAGAATCTTTCAGGGAAACTGCTTTGTATTATGTTAATTCATCTCACCGAGTTACAGCTTCCCCTCAAGAAGTTTTTCGCTGAGGCTGCTCTTGTGGAATTTGCAAGGTGATAATCGTAAGCCCATAGAGGGCTAGGGTGCAAAAGGAAATATCTTCCGATAAAAACTGGAAAGAAGCTTTCTGAGAAACTGCTTTGTGTTCCGTTAATTCATGTCACAGAGTTACAGCTTTCCCTTCAAGAAGCCTTTCGCTAAGACTGTGCTGGTGGAATTGGCAAAGTGATATTTGGAAACACATAGTCGGCTAGGGTGAAAAAGGAAATATGTTCAGTTAAAAACTGGAAAGAAGCTTTCTGAGAAACTGCTTTGTGTTCTGTTAATTCATCTCACAGAGTTACAGCGTTCCCCTCAAGAAGCCTTTCGCTAAGATTGTTCATGAGGAAATTGCAAAGTGATACTTGGAAGCCCATAGAGGGCTAACGTGAAAAAGGAAATATCTTCCTTTAAAACCGTAAAGAAGCTTTCTGAGAAACGGCTTTGTGTTCTGTTAATTCATCTCACAGAGTTACAGCTTTCCCCTCAAGAAGCCCCTCGCTAAGACTGTTCTTGTGGAATATGGAAAGTGATATTTGGAAGCCCATAGAGGGCTATGGTGAAAAAGGAAATATCTTCCGTTCAAAACTGGAAAGAGGCTTTCTGAGAAACTGCTTTCTGTTCTGTAAATTCGTCTCACATAGTTACATCTTTCCCTTCAAGAAGCCTTTCGCTACGACGGTCCTTGTGGAATTGGCAAAGTGATATTTGGAAGCCCATAGAGGGCTATGGTGAAAAAGGAAATATCTTTAAAAACTGGAAAGAAGCTTTCGGAGAAACTGCTTTGTGTTCTGTTAATTGATCTCACAGAGTTACAGCTTTACCCTCAAGAAGCCTTTTGCTAAGACTGTATTTTTGGAATTTGCAAAGAGATATTTGGAAGCCCATGGAGGTCTATGGAGAAAAAGGAATTATCTTTCGTAAAAAACTGGAAAGAAGCTTTCTGAGAAACTGCTTTGTGTTTGTTAATTCCTCTCACAGAGTTACAACTTTCCCTTCTAGAAGCCTTTCGCAAAGACTGTTCTTGTGGAATTTGCAAAGTGATATTTCAAGCCCACAGAAGGCTACGGCGAAAAGGAAATATCTTCTGTTAAAAACTGGAAAGAAGCATTCTGAGTAACTACTTTGTGTTCTGTTAATTCATCTCACAGAGTTACTGCTTTCCCCTCAAGAATCCTATCGCTAAGAATTTTCTTGTGCAATTTGCAAAGTGATATTTCGAAGACCATAGAGGGCTATGGTGAAAAAGGAATTATCTTCCGTTAAAAACTGGAAGGAAGCTTTGTGAAAAACTGCTTTGTGTTCTGTTAATTCAACCCACAGAGTTACAGCTTTCCCCTCAAGTAGCCTTTTGCTAAGACTGTATGTGTGGAATTTGCAAAGAGATATTTGGAAGCCCATAGAGCGCTATGGTGAAAAAGAAAATATCTTTCGTAAAAAACTGGAAAGAAGCTTTCTTAGAAACTGTTTGTGTTCTCTTAATTCATCTCACAGAGTTACAGCTTTCCCTTCAAGAAACCTTTCGCTAAGGTTGTTCTTTTGGAATTTGGGAAGTGATATTTGGAAGCCCCTAGAGGGCTATGGTGAAAAAGGAAATATCTTCCTTTAGAAACTGTAAAGAAGCTTACTGAGAAACAGTTTTGTGTTCTCTTAATTCTACTCACAGAGTTACAGCTTTCCCCTCATGAAGTCACGTGGCAAGACTGTTCTTGTGGAATTTGCAAAGTGATATTTGGAAGACCGTAGAGGACTATGGTGAAAAAGGAAATATCCTAAGATAAAAACTTAAAAGAAGCATTCTGAGAAACTGCTTTGTGCTCTGTTAATTCATCTCACAGAGTTACAGCTTTCCCCTCAAGAAGCCTTTCACTAAGGCTTTTGTTGTGAAACTTGCAAAGTTATATGTGGAAGCCCCTAGAGGGCTATGGTGAAAAAGAAATATCTTCCGTTAAAAACTTTAAAGAAGCTTTCTGAGAAACTACTTTGTGTTCTCTTAATTCATCTCATAGAGTTACAGATTTCCCTTCAAGAAGCCTTTCGCTAAGGCTGTTCTTGTGGAATTTGGAAAATGATACCTGGAAGCCCATAGAGGGCTATGGTGAAAAAGAAAATATCTTCAGTTAAAAACAGGAGAGAAGCTGTCTGAGAAACTGCTTTGTGTTCTGTTAATTCATCTCACAGAGTTACAGCTTTCCCCTCAAGAAGCTTTTCCCTAAGGCTGTTCTTGTGGAATTTGCAAAGTGATATTCGGAAGCCCTTAAAGTGCTATGGTGAAAAAGGAATTATCTTCAGTTGAAAACTGGAAAGAAGCTTTCTGAGAAACTGCTTTGTGTTCTGTTAATTCATCTCACAGAATTACAGCTTTCCCATCCAGAAGCCTTTCGCTAAGACTGTTCTTGTGGAATTTGCAAAGGGATATTTGTAAGCCCTTATAGGGCGATGGTGAAAAAGGAAATATCTTCCGTTAAAAACTGCCAAGAAGCTTTCTGAGACACTGCTTTGTTTTCTGTTAATTCATCTCACAGTGTTACAGCTTTCTCGTCAAGAGGACTTTCCCTAAGACTGTTCTTGTGGAATTTGCAAAGTGATATTTGGGACCCCATAGAGGGCTGTAGTGAAAAAGGAAAAATCTTCGGTTAAAAAAAGGAAAGAAACTTTCTGAGAAATTGCTTTGTGTTCTGTTAATTCATCTCACAGAGTTACAGCTTCCCCTTCAAGAAGCCTTTCGCTAAGGCTGTTCTTGTGGAATTTGCAAAGTGATATTTGGAAGCCCATAGTGGGCTTTGGTGAAAAAGGAAATATCTTCAGTTAAAAACTGGAAAGAAGCTGTCTGAGAAACTGCTTTGTGTTGTTTTAATTAATCTCACAGAGTTACAGCTTTCCCCTCAAGAAGAGTTTTGCTAAGACTGTTCTTGTGGAATTGGAAAAGTGATATTTGGAAGCCGATAGAGGTCTATGGTGAAAAAGGAATATTTTCAGTTAAAAACCGGAAAGAAGCTGTCTGAGAAACTGCTTTGTGTTCTGTTCATTCATCTCACAGAGTTACAGCTTTCCCCTCAAGAAGCCTTTAGCTAAGACTGTTCTTGTGGAATTTGCAAAGAGATATTTGGAAGTCCATAGAGGACTATGGCGAAAAAGGAAATATTTTCCGTTCAAAACCGGAAAGAAGCTTTCTGAGAAACTACTCTGTGTTCTGTTAATTCATCTCGCAGAGTTACAGATTTCCCCTCAAGAAGCCTTTCGCTAAGACTGTTCTTATGGAATTGGCAAACTGATATTTGGAAGCCCATAGAGGGCTACGGTGTAAAAGTAAATATCTTCCGTTAAATACTGGAATGAAAATTTCTGAGAAACTATTTTGTGTTCTGTTAATTCATCGCACAGAGTTACTGCTTTCCCCTCAAGAAGCCTTTTGCTACGACTGTTCTTGTGGAATTTGCAAACTGATATTTTGAAGCCCGTACAGGGCTATGGTGAAAAAGGAAATATCTTCAGTTAAAAGCTGGAAAGAAGCTTTCTGAGAAACTGCTTTGTGTTCTGTTAATTCATCTTACACAGTTACTGCTTTACCATCAAGAACCCTTTCACTAAGACTGTTCTTGTGACTTTAGAAAAGTGATATTTGGAAGCCAATAGAGGGTTATGGTGAAAAAGGAAATATCTTCCATTAAAAACTGGAAAGATGCTTTCTGAGAAACTGCTTTGTTTTCTGTTAATTCATCTCACAGAGTTACTGCTTTCCCCTCAAGAAGCCTTTCGCTAAGACTGTTCTTCTGGAATTTTCAAAGTGATATTTGGAAGACCGTACAGGGCTATGGTGAAAAAGGAAATATCTTCAGTTAAAAACTGGAAAGAAGCTTTCTTAGAAACTGCTTTGTGTTCTGTTAATTCATCTCACACAGTTACTGCTTTACCATCAAGAACCCTTTCACTAAGACTGTTCTTGTGACTTTAGCAAAGTGATATTTGGAAGCCCATAGAGCGCCATGGTGTAAAAGGAAATATCTTCCGTTAAAAACTGGAAAGAAACTTTCTGAGAAACTGTTTCATGTTCTGTTAATTCATCTGACAGAGTTACTGCTTTCCCCTCACGAAGCCTTTCGCTAAGACTGTTCTTGTGGAATTTGCAAAGTGATATTTGGAAGCCCATAGTGGGCGATTGTGAAAATGGAAATATTTTCCGTTACAAACTGGAAAGAAGCTTTCTGAGAAACTGCTTTGTGTTCTCTTAATTCATCGCACAGATTTACAGCTTTCCCCTCAAGAAGTCTTTCGTTAAGACTGTTCTTGTGGAATTTGCAAAGTGATATTTGGAAGCCCTAAGAGGGCTACGGTGAAAAAGGAAATATCCGAACTTAAAAACTGAAAAGAAGAATTCTGAGAAACTGCTTTGTGTTCTGTTAGTTCATGTCACAGAGTGACAGTTTTCCCTTCTATTAGCCTTTCGCTAAGGCTTTTCTTGTGGAATTGACAAAGTGATATTTGGATGCCGATAGAGGGCAATGGTGAAAAAGGAAATATCTTCAGTTAAAAACTGGAAAGAAGCTTTCTGAGAAAGGCCTTTGTGTTCTGATAGTTCATCTCACAGAGTTACAGCTTTCCCCTCAAGAAGCCTTTCACTGCGAATGTTTTTGTAGAATTTGCAAAGTGATATTTTTAAGCCCATAGAGGGCTGTAGTGAAAAAGGAAATATCTTCCGTTAAAAACGGGAAAGAAGCTTTCTGAACTGCAAGCTGCTCTGTTAATTCGACTCACAGAGTTACAGCATTCCCCTCAAGAAGTCTTTCGCTAAGACTGTTCTTGTTGTATTTGCAAAGTGATATTTTGAAACCCATAGAGGGATATGGTGAAAAAGGCAATATCTTCTTTTAAAAACTGGAAAGAAGCTTTCTGAGAAACTGCTTTGTGTTCGTTTAATTCAACTCACAGAGTTACAGGTTTTCCTTCAAGAGGTCTTTCGCTAAGGCGGTTCTTGTGGAATTTGCAAAGTGATATTTGGAAGCCCATAGAGGGCTACGGTGAAAAAGGAAATAACTTCAGTTAAAAACTGGAAAGAAGCTTTCTGAGAAACTGCTTTGTGTTCTGTTAATTCATCTCACAGAGTTACAGCCTACCTCTCAAGAAGCCTTTCGCTAAGACTATTCTTGTGGAATTTGCAAATTGATATTTGGAAGCCCATAGAGGGCTATGGTGAAAAGGAAATATCTTTAGTTAAAAACTGTAAAGAATCTTTCTGAGAAACTGCTATGTGTTCTGTTAATTCATCTCAAAGAGTTACAACTTTCCCCTCAAGAAGCCTTCAGCTAAGGCTCCTCTTGTGTAATTTGCAAAATGTTATTTGGAAGCCCATAGAGGTCTACTGTGAAAATGGAAATATCCTCAGATAAAAACCGAAAAGAAGCTTTCTGAGAAACTGCTTTGTGTTCTGTTAGTTCATCTCACAGAGTTACAGCTTTCTTCTCAAGAAGCCTTTCGGTAAGACTATTCTTGTGAAATTTGCAAAGAGAAAGTTGGAAGCCCATAGAGGGCTACGGTGAAAAAGGAAATATCCTAAGATAAAAACTGAAAAGAAGGTTTCTGAGAAACTGCTTTGTGTTCTGTTAATGCAACTCACAGTGATACAGCTTTCCCCTCACGAATCCTTTCGCTAAGACTGTTTTTTTGGAATTTGCAAAGTGATATTTGGAACCCCTAGAGGGCTATTGTGAAAAAGGAAATATCTTCAGCTAAAAACTGAAAAGAAGCTTTCTGAGAAACTGCGTTGTGTTTTGTTAATTCATATCGAAGAGTTGGAGTTTCCCCTCAAGAAGCCTTTCGCTAAGACTGTACTTGTTGTATTTGCAAAGTGATATTTGGAAGACCATACAGAGCTGTTCTGAAAAAGGAAATATCCTAAGAAAAAAACTGAAAAGAAGTTTTCTGAGAAACTGCTTCGTGTTCTGTTAATTCATCTCAAAGAGTTACAGATTTTCCCACAAGATGATTTTCTCAAAGACTGTTCTTGTGGAATTTGCAAAGTGATATTTGGAAGACTCTAGAGAGTTAGGGTGAAAAAGGAAATATTTTCCGTTAAAAACTGGAAAGAAGATTTCTGAGAATCAGCTTTGTGTTCTGTTAATTCATCTGAAAGTGTTACAGCTGTCCCCTACAGAAACCTTTTGCTAAGACTGTTCTTGTGGAATTTGCAAAGTGATATTTGGAAGACCTTAGAAGACTATGGTGAAAAAGTAATTTTCCTAAGATAAAAACTGAAAAGAAGCTTTCTGAGAAACTGTTTTGTGTTCTGTTAATTCATCTCACAGAGTTTCAGCTTTCTCCTCAAGAAGCCTTTCGCTAAGACTGTTCTTCTGGAATTTGCAACGTGAAATTTGGAAGCCCATTGAGGGCTATGATGAAAAAGGAAATTTCTTCCGTTAAAAACCGAAAAGAAGCTTTCTGAGACACTGCTTTGTTTTTTGTTAGTTCATCTCACAGAATTTCAGCTTTGTTCCCCAGAAGCCTTTCGCTAAGACTGTTCTTGTGGAATTTGCAAAGTGATCTTAGAAGTCCATAGAGGGCTATGGTGAAAAAGGAAATAACTTACGTTAAAAATTGGAAAGAAGCTTTCTGAGAAACTGACATGTGTTCTGTTAAAACATCTCACCGAGTTACAGCTGTCCCCTCAGAAGCCTTTCGCTAAGACTGTTCTTGTGGAATTTGCAAAATTATATTTGGAAGCCCATAGACGGGTATGGTGAAAAACGAAATATCTTCAGTTAAAAACTGGAAAGAAACTTTCTGAGAAACTGCTTTGTGTTGTGTTAATTCATCTCACAGAGTTACAGCTTTTCCCTCAAGAAGGCTTTCGCTAAGACTGTTCTTGTGGAATTTGCAAAGTGACATTTGGAAGCCCATATAGGGCTATGGAGAAAAAGGAAATATCTTCAGTTAAAGACTGGAAAGAAGGTTTCTGGGAAACTGCTCTGTGGTCTCTTAATTCATCTCACAGAGTTACAGCTTTCCCCTCAGGAAGCCTTTCGCTATGACTGTTCTTGTGGAATTTTCAAAGTGATATTTGGAAACCGATAGATGGCTATGGTGAAAAAGGATATTTCTTCAGTTAGAAACGGAAAATAGGCTTTCAGAGAAACTGGTTTGTGATATGTGACTTCCACTCACTGAGTTACTGCTGTGTTTCGTAGAGCTGTTTTCTAGCCTTATTACTGTGGAATCTGAGAACTGTTATTTCGGATCCCTTTGAAAACTATCGGGACAAATGAAATATCGACCGCCAAAAGTGAGAAAGAAGCTTTCTGAGAAACTTCTTTGTGTTCTGTGAATTCATCTCACAGAGTTACAGCTTTCCCTTCAATAAGCCTTTCGCTGAGACTGTTCTTCTGGTATTTGCAAAGAGATATTTGGAATCCCATAGAGGGCTGTGGTGAAAAGGAAATATCTTCAGTTAAAAACTGGAAAGAAGCTTTCTGAGAAAGTGTTTTATGGTCTGTTAATTCATCTCACAGAGTTACAGCTCTCCCCTCAGGAAGCCTTTCGTTAAGACTGTTTTTGTGGAATTTGCAAAAGGATATTTGAAAGCCCATAGATGGCTATGGTTAAAAAGGAAATATCCTAACATAAAAACTGATAAGAAGCTTTGTGAGAAACTGCTTTGTTCTGTTAACTCACCTCACTGAGTTACAGTTTGCCCTAAAGAAGTCGTTCACTAAGACTGTTCTTGTGGAATATGCAAAGTGATATTTGCAACCCCTTAAAGGGCTACGGTGAAAAAGGAAATATCTTCAGTTAAAAACTGGAAAGAAGCTTTCTGAGAAACTGCTTTGTGTTCTGTTAATTCATCTCACAGCGTGGCAGCTTTATCCTCAAGAATCCGTTCACTAATATTGTTCTTGAGGAATTTGCAAAGTGATATTTGGAAGCCCATAGTGGGCTACGGTTAAAAAGGAAATATTTTCTGTAAAAAACTGTAAAGAAACTTTCTGAAAAACTGCTTGTGTTCTGTTAATTCATCTCACTGAGTTACAGCTTTCCCCTCAAGAAGCCTTTCCTAAGACCGTTCTTGTGGAATTTACAAAGTGATATTTGGAAGCCAGAGAGGTCTAAGGTGAAAAATGAACTGTCCTCAGATAAAAACTTAAAAGAAGCTTTCTGAGAAACTACTTTGGGTTCTGTTAATTCATCTCACATGGTTAAAGTTTTCCCCTCAAGAAGCCTTTCACTAAGACTGTTCTTGTGGAATTTTCAAAGTGATATTTCGAAGCACATAGAGGGCTATGGTGAAAAAGGAAATGTCCTCAGATAGAAATTGGAAAGAAGCTTTCTGAGAAATTGCTTTGTGTTCTGTTAATTCATCCCACAGAGTTACAGCTTTCCCCTCAAGAAGTCGTTCACTAAGAGTGTTCTTGGGGAATTTGCAAAGTGATATTTGAAAGCCAGTAGAGGTCTATGGTGAAAAAGGAAACATGTCTCAGTTAAAAACTGGAAGGAAGCTTTGTGAGAAACTGCTCTGTGTTCTGTTAATTCATCACACACAGTTACAGCTTTCCCCTCAGGAAGCCTTTCGCAAAGACTGTTCTTGGGAATTTGCAAAGTGATATTTGGAAGCCCTTAGAGGTCTAAGGTGTAAAAGGAAATATCGTCTGTTGAAAACTGGAAAGAAGCTTTCAGAGAAACTGCTTTGTGTTCTGTTAATTCATCTCACAGAGTTACAGCTTTCCCTTCAAGAAGCCGTTCACTAAGAATGTTCTTGTGGAATTTGCAAAGTGATATTTGGAAGTCCTTAGAGGGCTAAGGTGAAAAAGGAAATATCTTCAGTTAAAAAACTGGAAAGAAGCTTTCTGAGAGACTGCTTTGTGTTCTGTTAATTCATCTCATAGAGTTACAGCTTTCCCCTCAAGAAGCCTTTCGCTAAGACACTTCTTGTGGAATTTGTAAAGTGATATTTGGAAGCCCATTTTGGGCTATGGTGAAAAAGGAAACATTCTAACATAAAAACTAGAAAGAAGCTTTTGAGAAACTGCTTTGTGTTCTGTTAATTCATCTTACAGAATTACAGCATCCCCTCAAAAAGCCTTTCACTAGGACTGTTCTTGTGGAAGTTGCAAAGTGATATTTGGAAGCCCATAGAGAGCTAAGGAGAAAAAGGATGTATCTTCCGATAAAAACTGAAAAGAACCTTTCTGAGAAACTGCTTTGTGATATGTGACTGCCACTCACTGAGTTACAGCTGTATTTCGTAGAGCTGTGTGCTAGCCTTATTGCTGTGGAATCTGAGGACTGTTATTTCGAATCCCTTTGAAGACTATTGGGATAAAGGAAATATCCGCTGCTAAAAGTGAGAAAGAAGCTTTCTGAGAAACTTCTTTGTGATCTGTGAATTCATGTCACAGAGTTACAGCTTTCCCCTCAAGAAGTTTTTCGCTAACACTTTTCCTGGGGAATTTGCAAAGTGATATTTGGAGGCCCATAGAGGGCTTTGGTGAAAAATTGAATATCCTAAGATAAAAACTGAAAAGAAGCTTTCTGAGAAACTGCTTTGGGTTCTATTAATTCATCTCACTGTGTGACAGCTTTCCCCTCAAGAAGCCATTCCCTAAGAATGCTTTTGTGTAATTTGCAACGTGATATTTGGAAGCCCACAGATGGCTACGGTGAAAAAGGAAATATCTTCAGCTAAAAACTGGAAAGCAGCTTTCTGAGAAACTGTTTTGTGTTCTGTTAATATATCTCACAAAGTTGCAGCTTTCCCGTCAAGAAGCCTTTCGCTAAGACTGTTCTTGTGGAATTTGCAAAGTGATATTTGGAAGCCCATAGAGGTCTCCGATGAAAACGGAAATATCTTCAATTAAAATCTGCAAAGAAGCTTTCTGAGAAACTGGTTTGTGTTCTGATAATTCCTCTCAAAGTGTTAGAGCTTTACCCTCAAGAAGACTTTTGTTAACATTGTTTTGTGTAATTTTCAAAGTGATGTTTGAAGCCCAAATAGGGCTATGGTGAAAAAGGCAATATCCTAAGATAAAAAGTGGAAAGAAGCTTTCTGAGAAACTCCTTTGTGTTCTGTTGATTCATCTCAAAGAGTTACAGCTTTCCCCTCAGCAAGCCTTTCGCTAAGACGTTTCTTGTGGAATTTGCAACATGATATTTGTAAGCCCATAGAGGGCTAATGTGAAAAAGGAGATATCCTACGATAAATACTGAAAAGACGTTTGCTGAGAAACTGCTCTGTGTTTTGTTAATTCATGTCAACGACTTACAGCTTTACCCTCAAGGAGACTTTTGTTAAGACTGTTCTTGTTTAGTTTTCAAAGTGATATTTTTAAGCCTATATAGGGCTACGGTGAAAAAGGAAATATCCTAACATAAAAACTGGAAAGAATCTTTCTGAGAAACCGCTTTGTGTTCTGTTAATACATCTCACAGAGCTACAGCTTTTCCCTCAAGAAGCCTTTCGCTAAGACTGTTCTTGTTTAATTTGCAAAGTCATATTTGTAAGCCCATAGATGGTTATGGTGAAATAGGAAATATCTTCAGTTAAAAATTGGAAAGAGGTTTTCTTAGAAACTGCTTTGTGATCTGTTAATTCATTTCAAAGAGTTACAGGTTTCCCCTCAAGAATCCTTTCGGTAAGAGTGTTCTTCTGGAATTTGCAAAGTGATATTTGGAAGCCCTTAGAGGGCTATGCTGAAAAAAGATATATCTTCAGTTAAAAACTGAAAAGAAGGCTTCAGAACTGCTTTTTGATATATGACTTCCACTCACTGAGTTACAGCTGTATTTCTTAGAGCAGTTTGCTAGCCTAATTTCTGTGGAATCTGAGAACTGTTATTTCGGATCCCTTTGAAGACTGTAGGGCCAAAGGAAATATCCGTCGCTAAAAGTTAGAAAGAAGCTTTCTGAGAACCTTCTTCGTGACCTGCGAATTCATTTCACAGAGTTACAGCTTTCCTCTCAAGAAGCCTTTCGCTAAGATTATTCTTGCGCAATTTGAAAAATGATATTTGGAAGCCAATAGACGGCTATGGTGAACACGAAATATCCTCAGATAAAAACTGGAAAGAAGCTTTCTGAGAAACTGCTTTGTGTTCTTTTAATTCATCTCACAGACTTACAGCTTTCCCCTCAAGAAGTCTTTTGCTAAGATTGTTCTTGTAGAATTCGCAAAGTGATATTTGGAAGCCCATAGAGGGCTATGGTGAAAAAGGACATATCTTCAGATAAAAACTGTAAAGAAAATTCCTGAGAAACTGCTTTGTGTTCTGTTAATTCACCTAACAGAGTTACAGCTTTCCCCTCTGGAAGCCTTTCGCTAAGACTGTTCTTGTTGTATTTTCAAAGTGATATTTTGAAGCCCATAGAGGGCTACGGTGAAAAAGGATATAGCTTCAGTTAAAAACTGAAAGAGGCTTTCTGAGAAACGGTTTAGTATGATGTGACTTCCACTCACTGAGTTACAGCTGTATTTCCTAGAGCTGTTTTATAGCCTTATTTCTATGGAATCGGAGAACTGTTATGTTGGATCCCTTTGAAGACTATAGGGCCAAAGAAAATATCTGCCACTAAAAGTGAGAAAGAAGCTTTCTGAGAAACTGCTCTGAGATCTGTGAATTCATCTCACAGAGTAACAGCATTCCACTCAAGAAGCCTATCGCTAGGACTGTTCTTTTTGAATTTGCAAAGTGATATTTGGAAGCCCATAGACGGCTGTGGTGAAAAAAGAAATATCTTCAGTTAAAAAATGGAAAGAAGCTTTCTAAGAAACTGCTTTGTGTTCTGTTAATTCATCTCAAAGAGTTACAGCTTTACCCTCAAAAAGACTTTTGCTAAGACTCTTCTTGTGTAATACTCATAGTGATATTTGTAAGCCCTTATAGGGCTATGGTGAAGAAGGAAATATCCTAAGATAAAAGCTGAAAAGAAGCTTTCTGAGAAACTGCTTTGTGTTCTGTTAATTCACCTCACAGAGTTACAGCTTTCCCCTTAAGAAGCCTTTTGGTAAGACTGTTCTTGTGGAATTTGCAGAGTGGTATTTGTGAGCCCATAGAGGGTCATGGTGAAAAAGGAAATATCCTAAGATAAAAACTGAAAAGAATTTTCTGAGAAACTGCTTTGTGATATGTTACTTCCACTCACTGAGTGAGAGCTATATGTCGTAGAGCTGTTTGCTAACCTTATTTCTGTGGAATCTGAGAAGGGATAATTCGGTTCCCTTTGAAGACCATAGGGCCAAAGGAAATATCCGCCATAAAAGTGAGAAAGAAGCTATCTGAGAAACAGCTTTCTGATCTGTGAATTCATCCCACAGAGTTACAGCTTTCCCCTGAGGAAGCCTTTCGCTATGACTGTTCTTGTGGAATTTGCAAAGTGACATTTCGAAAGCCATGGAGAGCTATGGTGAAAAAGGAAATATCTTCAGTTAAAAACTGGAAAGAAGCTTTCTGAGACACAGCGTTGTATTCTGCTAATTCATCTCACAAAGTTACAGCTTTCCCCTAACGAAGCCTTTCCCTAAGACTGTTCTTGTCCAATTTGGGAAGTGATATTTAGAAGCCTACAGAGGTCTACGGTGAAAAAGGAAATAGCCTAAGATAAAAACCGAAAATAAGCTTTCTGAAAAACTGCTTTGTGTTCTCTTAATTCATCTCAGAGTTACAGCTTTCCTCTCAAGAAGCCTTTCGCTAAGACTGTTCTTGTGCAATTTAGAACGTGATATTTAGAAGCCTATAGAGGGCTATGGTGAAAAAGGAAATATCCTCCATTAAAAACTGGAAAGAAGCTTTCTGAGCAACTGCTTTGCGTTCTGTTAATTCATCTCACCGAGTTACAGCTTTCCCCTCAAGAAGCCTTTCGCTAAGACTGTTCTTGTGGGATTTGTAAAGTGATATTTGGAAGCCCAGAGAGGGCTATGGTGAAAAAGGAATTCTCTTCCGTTAAAAACTGGAAAGAAGCTTTCTGAGAAACTGCTTTGTGTTCTGTTAATTCATTTCACATACTTTCAGCTTTTTCCTCAAGAAGCCTTACGCTAAGACTGTTCTTCTGGAATTTTCAAAGTGATATTTGGAAGCCCATAGAGGGCTTTGGTGAAAAAGGAAATATCATCCGTTAATAACTGGAAAGAAGCTTTCTGAGAAACTGCTTTTTGTTCTGTTAATTCATCTCACAGAGTTACAGCTTTCCCCTCAAGGAGAACTTTACTAAGTCTGTTCTTGTCGAATATGCAAAGTGATATTTAGAAGTCCATATAGGGCTATGGTTAAAAAGGAAATATCTTCAGTTGAAAACTGGAAAGAAGCTCTCTGAGAAACTGTTTTGTGTTCTGTTAGTTCATCTCACAGAGTTACAGCTTTCCCCTCAAGAAGTCTTTCGCTAGGACTGTTCTTGTGTCATTTGGAAAGTGGTATTTAGAAGGCCATAGAAGGCTATGGTGAATAAGGAAATATCTTCTGTTATAAAATGGAAAGAAGCTTTCTGAGAAAGGGCTTTGTGACCTGTTAATTCATCTCACAGAGGTACAGCTTTCTCCTCAACAAGACTTTCGCTAAGACTGTTCTTGTGGGATTTGCACAGTAATATTTGGAAGCTTATAGAGGGCTGTGGTAAAAAATGAAATATCTTCAGTTAAAAACTGGAAAGAAGCTTTCTGAGAAACTGCTTTGTGTACTATTAATTTATCTCACAGAGTTACAGCTTTCCCTTCAAGAATCCTTTCGCTAAGACTGTTCTTGTGGAATTTGGAAAGTCATATTTAGAAACCTTAGAGGGTTATGGTGAAAGAGGAAATAACTTCCATTAAAAATCGGAAAGAAGCTTTCTGAGAAACTGCTTTGTGTTCTGTTAATTCATCTCACAGAGTTACAGCTTTCCCCTCGAGAAGCCATTCTTTAAGAATCTTCTTGTGGAATTTGCAAAGTGATATTTGGAAGAACATAGAGGGCTTTGTTGAAAAAGGAAATAGCCTATGATAAAAACCGAAAAGAAACTTTCCGAGAAACTGCATTGTGTTCTCTTAACTCATCTCACGGAGATATAGCTTTCCCCTCAAGAAGTCGATCACTAAGACTGTTTTTGGGAGTTTGCAAAGTGATATTTGGAAGTTCATAGAGGACTATGGGGAAAAAGGAAATATCTTCAGTTAAAAACTGGATAGAAGCTTTCTGAGAAACTGCTTTGTGTTCTGTTAATTCATCTCACAGAGTTACAGCTTTCCCCTTATGAAGCCTTTCCCTAAGGCTCTTCTTGGGGTATTTGGAAAGTGATATTTAGAAGCCCATAGAGGTCTATGGTGAAAAAGGAAATAGCCTGAGATAAAAACTGAAAATAAGCTTTCAGAGAAACTGCTTTATGTTCTGTTAATTCATCTCACAGAGTTACAGCTTGACCCTCAAGAAACCTTTCGCTAAGACTGTTCTTGTGGAATTTGCAAAGTGATATTTGGAAGCCCATAGAGGTCTATGGTGAAAAAGGATATATCCTAACATAAAAAATGAAAAGAAGCTTTCTGAGAAACTGCTTTGCGTTCGGTTAATTCATTTCACAGAGTTACAGATTTCCCCTCAAGAAGCCCTTTGCTAAGGCTGTTCTTGTGGAATTTGCAAAGTGGTATTTGGAAGCCCATCGAGGGCTATGGTGGAAAAGGAAATATCTTCAGTTAAAAACTGGAAAGAGGATTTCTGAGAAACTGCTTTGTGTTCTGTTAATTCATCTCACAGAGTTACAGCTTTCCCCTCAAGAAGCCTTTCACTAAGACTGTTCTTGTGGAATTTGCAAAGTGATATTTGAAAGTCCTTAGAGGGCTAAGGTGTAAAAGGTAATATCTTTAGTTAAAACTCGAAAGAAGCTTTCTGATTACAGCTTTTCCCTCAAGAAGCCTTTCGCTAAGACTGCTCTTGTGGAATTTGCAAAGTGATATTTGGAAGCCCATAGAGGGCTACGGTGAAAAAGGAAATATCTTCAGTTAAAAACTCGAAAGGAGCTTTCTGAGAAACTGCTTTGTGTTCTGTTAATTCATCTCACAGAGTTACAGCTTTCCCCTCAAGAAGCCTTTTGATAAGACTGTTCTTGTGGAATATTTAAAGTGATATTTGGAAGCCCATAGAGGGCTTTGGTGAAAAAGGAAATATCTTCCGTTAAAAACTGGAAAGAAGCTTTCTGAGAAACTGCTTTGTGTTCTGTTAATTCATCTCACAGAGTTACAGCTTTCCCCTCAAGAAGACCTTTACTAAGTCTGTTCTTGTGGAATTTGCAAAGTGATATTTGGAAGCCCATATAGGGCTATGGTTAAAAACGAAATATCTTCAGTTGAAAACTGGAAAGAAGCTTTCTGAGAAACTGTTTTGTGTTCTGTTAATTCATCTCACAGAGTTACAGCTTTCCCCTCAAGAAGTCTTTCGCTAGGACTGTTCTTTTGTCATTTCGAAAGTGGTATTTAGAAGGCCTTAGAGGGCAATGGTGAATAAGGAAATATTTTCCGTTATACACTGGAAAGAAGCTTTCTGAGAAAGTGCTTTGTGTCCTGTTAATTCATCTCACAGAGTTACAGCTTTCTCCTCAAGAAGCCTTTCGCTAAGACTGTTCTTGTGGAATTTGCAAAGTGATTTTAGAAGCCCATAGAGGGTTATGGCAAAAAGGAAATATTCTAAGATAAAAACCGAAAAGAAGCTTTCTGAGAAACTGCATTATGCTCTCTTAATTCATCTCACAGGGTTATAGCTTTCCCCTCAAGAAGCCGTTCACTAAGATTGTTCCTGTGGAATTTTCAAGGTAATATTTGGAAGCCCATGGAGGGCTATGATGAAAAAGGAAATATCTTCCGTTAAAAACTGGAAAGAATGTTTTTTAGAAACTGCTTTGTGTTCTGTTAATCATATCACAGATTTACAGCTTTACCCTCAAGATGCCTTTTGCTAAGACTGTTCTTGTGGAATTTGCAAAGTGATATTTGGAAGCCCATAGAGGGCTACGGTGAAAATGAAAATATCCTAAGATAAAAAAGGAAAAGAATCTTTCTGAGAAACTGCTTTGTGTTCTGGCAATTCATGTCACAAAGTTACACCTTTCTCCTCAAGAAGCCTTTCGCTGAGACTGTTCTTGTGGAATTTGAAAAGTGATATTTCGAAGCCCATGGGTCTATGGTGAAAAGGGAAGTACCTTTCGTTAAAAAGTGGAAACAAGATTTCTGAGAAACTGCTTTGTGTTCTGTTAATTCATCTCACAGAGTTACAGCTTTCCCCTCAAGAAGCCGTTCACTAAGACTGTTGTTTTGAAATTTCTAAAGTGATATTTGGAAGCCCTTAGAGGGCTATGGTGGAAAAGGAAATATCTTCCGTTAAAAACCAGAGGCAGATAAAGCCACAAAGATGGGGAAATAGCAGGGCAGAAAAGCTGGAATTTCAAAAAATAAGAGTGCATCTCCTCCAGCAAAGGAGCGCAGCTCATCGCCAAAACGGATCAAAGCTGGATGGAGAATGACTTTGACGAGATGATAGAAGAAGGCTTCAGTCCATCAAACTTCTCAGAGCTAAAGGAGGAATTACGTACCCAGTGCAAAGAAACTAAAAGTCTTGAAAAAAATGTGGATGTATTGATGGCTAGAATAATTAATGCAGAGAAGGTCATAAACGAAATGAAAGAGATGAAAACCATGACACGAGAAATACGTGACAAATGCACCAGCTTCGGTAACCGACTCGATCAACTGGAAAAGAGTATCAGCGATTAAGGATCAAATGAACGAAATGAAGCGAGAAGAGGAATCAAAAGAAAAAAGAAGAAATAGAAATGAACAAAGCCTGCAAGAAGTATGGGATTATGAAAAAAGACCAAATCTACGTCTGTTTGGGGTGCCTGAAAGTGAGGGGGAATATGGAACCAAGTTGGAAAACACTCTTCAGTATATCATCCAGGAGAACTTCCCCAACCTAGTAGGGCAGGCCAACATTCAAATCCAGGAAATACAGAGAACACCACAAAGATACTCCTCGAGAAGAGCAACTCCAAGACACATAATTGCCAGATTCACCAAAGTTGAAATGAAGAAAAAAATCTTAAGGGCAGCCAGAGAGAAAGGTCAGTTTACCCACAAAGGGAAGCCCATCAGACTAACAGCAGATCTCTCGGCAGAAACTCTACAAGCCAGAAAAGAGTGGGGGCCAATATTCAACATTCTTAAAGAAAAGAATTACTAGTCTCTGATAAAACAGACTTTAAACCATCAAAGATCAAAAGAGACAAAGAAGGCCATTACATAATGGTAAAGGGATCAATTCAACAGGAAGAGCTAACTATCCTAAATATATATGCACCCAATACAGGAGCACCCAGATTCATAAAGCAAGTCCTTAGAGCCTTACAAAGAGACTTAGACTCCCATACAATAATAATGGGAGACTTCAACAGTCCACTGTCAACATTAGACAGATCAACGAGACAGAAAATTAACAAGGATATCCAGGAATTGAACTCATCTCTGCAGCAAGCAGAACTTTAGACATTTATAGAACTCTCCACCCCAAATCAACAGAATATACATTCTTCTCAGCACCACATCGCACTTATTCCAAAATTGACCACATAGTTGGAAGTAAAGCACTCCTCAGTAAATGTACAAGAACAGAAATGGTAACAAACTGTCTCTCAGACCACACTGCAATCAAACTAGAACTCAGGACTAAGAAACTCAATCCAAACCGCTCAACTACATGGAAACTGAACAACCTGCTCCTGAATGACTACTGGGTACATGACGAAATGAAGGCAGAAATAAAGATGTTCTTTGAAACCAATGAGAACAAAGATACAACATACCAGAATCTCTGGGACACATTTAAAGCAGTGTGTAGAGGGAAATTTATAGCACTAAATGCCCACAAGAGAAAGCAGGAAAGATCTAAAATTGACACTCTAACATCACAATTAAAAGAACTAGAGAAGCAAGAGCAAACTCATTCAAAAGCTAGCAGAAGGCAAGAAATAACTAAGATCAGAGCAGAACTGAAGGAGATAGAGACACAAATATCCCTCCAAAGAAATCAATGAATCCAGGAGTTGGTTTTTTGAAAAGATCAACAAAATTGACAGACCGCTAGCAAGACTAATAAAGAAGAAAAGGGAGAAGAATCAAAAAGACGCAATAAAAAATGATAAAGGGGATATCACCACCGACCCCACAGAAATACAAACTACCATCAGAGAATACTATAAACACCTCTATGCAAATAAACTAGAAAATCTAGAAGAAATGGATAATTTCCTAGACACTTACACTCTTCCAAGACTAAAAAGGAAGAAGTTGAATCCCTGAATAGACCAATAGCAGGCTCTGAAATTGAGGCAATAATTAATAGCCTACCAATGAAAAAAAGTCCAGGACCAGATGGATTCACAGCTGAATTCTACCAGAGGTACAAGGAGGAGCTGGTACCATTCCTTCTGAAACTATTCCAATCAATAGAAAAACAGGGAATCCTCCCTAACTCATCTTATGAGGCCAACATCATCCTGATACCAAAGCCTGGCAGAGACACAACAAAAAAAGAGAATTTTAGACCAATATCCCTGATGAACATCGATGCAAATATCCTCAATAAAATACTGGCAAACCGTATTCAACAGCACATCAAAAAGCTTCTCCGCCATGATCAAGTGGGCTTCATCCCTGGGATGCAAGGCTGGTTCAACATTCGCAAATCAATAAACATAATCCAGCATATAAACAGAACAAAAGACAAGAACCACATGATTATCTCAATCGATGCAGGAAAGGCTTTTGACAAAATTCAACAGCCCTTCATGCTAAAAACGCTCAATAAATTCGGTATTGATGGAACGTACCTCAAAATCATAAGAGCTATTTATGACAAACCCACAGCCAATATCATACTGAATGGGCAAAACCTGGAAATATTCAATTTGAAAACTGGCACAAGACAGGGATGCCCTCTCTCACCACTCCTATTCAACATAGTGTTGGAAGTCCTGACTAGGGCAATCAGGCAAGAGAAAGAAATCAAGGGGATTCAGTTAGGAAAAGAAGAAGTCAAATTATCCCTGTTTGCAGACGACATGATTGTATATTTAGAAAATCCCATTGTCTCAGCCCGAAATCTCCTTAAGCTGATAAGCAACTTCAGCAAAGTCTCAGGATACAAAATTAATGTGCAAAAATCTCAAGCATTCATATACACCAGTAACAGACAAACAGAGAGCCAAATCATGAATGAACTTCCATTCACAACTGCTTCAAAGAGAATAAAACAGCTAGGAATCCAACTTGCAAGGGATGTAAAGGACCTCTTCAAGGAGAACTACAAACCACTGCTCAATGAAATAAAAGAGGACACAAAAAAATGGAAGAACATACCATGCTCATGGATAGGAAGAATCAATATTGTGAAAATAGCCATACTGCCCAAGGTTATTTATAGATTCAATGCCATCCCCATCAAGCTACCAATGAGTTTCTTCACAGAATTGGAAAAAACTGCTTTAAAGTTCTTATGGAACCAAAAAAGAGCCCGCATTTCCAAGACAATCCTATGTCAAAAGAACAAAGCTGGAGGCATCACGCTACCTGACTTCAAACTATACTACAAGGCTACAGTCACCAAAACAGCATGGTACTGGTACCAAAACAGAGATATAGACCAATGGAACAGAACGGAGTCCTCAGAAATAATACCACACATCTACAGCCATCTGATCTTTGACAAATCTGAGAGAAACAAGAAATGGGGAAAGGATTCCCTATTTAATAAATGGTGCTGGGAAAATTGGCTAGCCATAAGCAGAAAGCTGAAACTGGATCCTTTCCTTACTCCTTATACGAAAATTAATTCAAGATGGATTAGAGACTTAAAGGTTAGACCTAATACCATAAAAACCCTAGAGGAAAAACTAGGTAGTACCATTCAGGACATAGGCATGGGCAAAGACTTCATGTCTATAACACCAAAAGCAACGGCAGCAAAAGCCAAAATTGACAAATGGGATCTCATTAAACTAAAGAACTTCTGCACAGCAAAAGAAACTACCATCAGAGTGAACAGGCCACCTACAGAATAGGAGAAAATTTTTGCAATCTACTCATCTGACAAAGGCTAATATCCAGAACCTACAAAGACCTCAAACAAATTTACAAGAAAAAAACAAACAACCCCATCAAAAAGTGGGCAAAGGATATGAACAGGCATTTCTCAAAAGAAGACATTCATACAGCCAACAGACACATGAAAAAATGGTCATCATCACTGGCCATCAGAGAAATGCAAATCAAAACCACACTGAGATACCATCTCACACCGGTTAGAATGGTGATCATTAAGATGTCAGGAAACAACAGGTGCTGGAGAGGATGTGGAGAAATAGGAACACTTTTACATTGTTGGTGGGATTGTAAACTAGTTCAATCATTATGGAAAACAGTATGGCGATTCCTCAAGGATCTAGAACTAGACGTACCATATGACTCAGCCATCCCATTACTGGGTATATACCCAAAGGATTATAAATCATGCTGCTATAAAGACACATGCACACGTATGTTTATTGCGGCACTATTCACAATTGCAAAGACTTGGAATCAACCCAAATGTCCATCAGTGACAGACTAGATTAAGAAAATGTGGCACATATACACCATGGAATACTATGCAGCCATAAAAAAGGATGAGTTTGTGTCCTTTGTAGGGACATGGATGCAGCTGGAAACCATCATTCTTAGCAAACTACCACAAGAACAGAAAACCAAACACCGCATGTTCTCACTCATAGGTGGGAACTGAACAATGAGATCACTTGGACTCGGGAAGGGGAACATCACACACGGGGCCTATCATGGGGAGGGGGGAGGGGGGAGGGATTGCATTGGGAGTTATACCTGATGTAAATGACGAGTTGATGGGTGCTGACGAGTTGATGGGTGCAGCACAGCAACAGGGCACAAGTATACATATGTAACAAACCTGCACGTTATGCACATGTACCCTAGAACTTAAAATATATATTAAAAAAAAAAAAGAAGAAGAAACCAACCACATCCCTCATCCCTCCTTCCCACTAGAGGCTTCCAGGCTGAAACAGGTTGATACAGGGAGAGGAGGAGAAGATACGCAACTAAGTCACATTTTGAGATCTGTTTAATAATAATTCTAATTTCATGTTCTCACTTATTTGTGAGATCTAAAAATCAAAACAATTGAACTCATGGAGATAGAGAGTAGAAGCATGGTTACCAGAGGCTGGGAAGGGTAGTGGGGGTTTGAGGCAAAGCTGGAGATGGTTAATGGGTACAAAAAACCAGAAAGAATAAATAAGATCCAGTATTTGATAGCACAACAAGGCGACTATAGTCAGTAATAATTTAACTGTGCATTTTAAAATAACTGAAAGAGTCTAATTGGATTGCTTGTAACACAAAGGATAAATGCTTGAGAGAATGGATACCCCATTTTACCTGATGTGATTATTATTCATTGCATGCCTGAATCAGAACATCTCATGCACCCCATAAATACATACATCTACTATATACCCACAAAATTGAAATAAATAATTGTAAAAAATAAACAATAAAAAATGAAAAATAATCCTCCACTTATTTTTTAGGAAAAGCACATAACTAAATTGTTACAAAAGGATTGACCAAACAATCCTTTGAACGGTTTGAGCCAGCAGTTGTGGCAGGAATGCAGTTGGGGGAAATGGGGAGAAGTGAGTGAAGGTAAAAGGAATTGGACAAGTGTTGATGTTGGTGAAATGAATGATGACTACCTAGAGGTAATCCACTATTGTATGCATTTGGAATTTATCATAAAAATATTTTTGAAAGAGCATATTCACTACTGAAAATTCAAATAAGGGGAATAAATTAAAGACCACTTATCATCCTATAATTTCAAACATTAAAAAGATTTATTTTATGAGAAAACTATAGTATTATTATATAAATATGGTATATTAATTTTTAAATAGCATTATACCTGAGCATTTTGCTAAGTTATTGTAATGTATCAAATATATATTTTACTTATTTTTATAAAAGTGAGACATAAAGTAAGCCTAAAAGAGATATACTAGAATAATAAGTACTAGAAATATAAAATAATTCTATATAAAATGATTAAATATAAATATGAAAAGAATTATAATTTAATTGCACCAGGAAAAATCATACTTGATTTAAAAAACCTTGTAAAGTAAAATAGAATTCAAAAAGCTTTAATTGTATTTGTATTTGACACTGTTATACTTAGTTTTTTAGCATGATATAATTATGAAAAATATTGAAAGCAATGTTATTACCTGTGGAAGACATCCGAGTTCTGGAGACATTGGCGGCGAATCTGTATAGGTTTGCAGCACCCTCCATTCTTGCTTCCTCAGAAGGAATTCCACTAAGGGGCATAAGGCAGAAAGTGAGACAGAGGTAATTCTCAGAGCAGGAGAGAGGGTTTATTAAAAGGCTTTAAAACAGAAAGGAAAAAAAGGGAAGTACAACCTGGAAGAGGGCCAAGTGGGAGACTTGAGAAGCCAAGTGCACAGCTTGACTTCTTGACTTGGGGTTTTATACATTGGCATACTTCCGGGATCTTGCCTTACTTCTCCTCACTCCTGAGATCTCATTGGGAAGTTGCTGATCAGTTTCAGGTGTTTTCTATTAGAAGCCTGCCTTTCCTTGACACCAGGTATGACCAATTACTACTTTAGAGAAACAGTTAACAACCCCTTGACCATCACCTGAGGGTCTCCCAACACATTTGGTGTGTGGAAGAGGGGAAATCTCTCCTGCCCTGCTCATACTTGACTAGCTTTCTACTGCAACAATACTTCTTGAATATTCTTTATGTACTAAGTAATAAGAATTCTGATATTTCATGAGTGATTGTTACACAAAATTATATAAATAAAAAAGAAATTAAGCATGTAATATTAAAAAAAAAAAAAGTGGAAAGAAGCTTTCTGAGAAACTGCTTTGTGTTCTGTTAATTCATCTCAGAGAGTTACAGCTTTCCCGTCAAGAAGCCTTTCGCTAAGACTGTTGTTGTGGAATTGGCAAAGTGATATTTGGAAGCCCATAGAGGGCTATGGTGAAAAAGGAAATATACTAAGATAAAAACCGAAAAGAAGATTTCTGAGAAACTGCTTTGTGTTCTGATAGTTCATCTCACAGAGTTACAGCTTTCCCCTCAAGAAGCCTTTCGCTAAGACTGTTCTTGTGGAATTTCAAAGTGATATTTGGAAAGGCATAAAAGGATATGGTGAAAAAGGAAATATCTTTTGTTAAAAACTGGAAAGAAGCTTTCTGAGAAACTGCTTTGTGTTCTGTTAATTCCTCTCACTGAGTTACAGCTTTCCCCTCAGGAAGCCTTTCGCTAAAGCTGTTCTTGTAAAATTTGCAAAGTGATATTTGGAAGCCCATAGAGGGCTATGGTGTAAAAGGAAACATCCTAAGATAAAAACTGAAAAGAAGCCTTCTAAGAAACTGCATTATGTTCTTTTAATTCATCTCACAGAGATACAGCTTTCTCCTCAAGAAGCTTTTGCCTAAGACTGTTCTTCTGGAATTTGCAAAGTGATATTTGGAAGCCCAGAGAGGGTTACGGTGAAAAATTAAATACTTCCGTTAAAAACAGGAAAGAAGCTTTCTGAGAAACTGCTTTGTGTTCTGTTAATTCATCTCACAGAGTTACAGCTTTCCCCTCAAGAAACCTTTCGCTAAGACTGTTCTTGTGGAATTTTCAAAGTGATATTTGGAAGCCCATAGAGGGCTATGGTGAAAAAGGAAATATCTTCCGTTAAAAAGTGGAAAGAAGCTTTCTGAGAAACTGGTTTGTGTTCTGTTAATTCACCTCACAGTGTTACAAATCTCTCCTCAAGAAAACTTTAGCTAAGGCTGATCTTGTGGAATTTGGAAAGTGATATTTGGAAGCCCGTAAGGGGCTATGGTGAAAGAGGAAGTATCTTCCGTTAAAATCTGGAAAGAAGACTTCTGAGAAACTACTTTGTGTTCTGTTAATTCATCTCAGAGACTTACAGCTTTCCCATCATGAAGCCTTTCCCTAAGACTGTTCTTCTGCAATTTGCAAAGTGATATTTGGAAGCCCACAGAGGGCTATGGTGAAAAAGGAAATATCCTAAGATAAAAACTGAAAAGAAGCTTTCTGAGAAACTGCTTTGTGTTCTGTCAATTTATCTCACAGAGATACAGCTTTCCCCTCAAGAAGACTTTCGCGATGGCGGTTCTTGTGGAATTTGAAAAGTGACATTTGGAAGCCCATGAGGGCTACGGTGAAAAAGGAAATATCTTCAGTTAAAAACTGGAAAGAAGCTTTCTGAGAAACTGTTTTGTGTTCTGTTAATTCATCTCACAGAGTTACAGCTTTCCCCTCAAGAAGCCTTTCGCTAAGAGTGTTCTTGTGGAATTTGCAAAGGGATATTTGGAAGACCTTAGAAGGCTATGGTGAAAAAGGAAATATATTAAGATAAAAACTGAAAAGAAGCTTTCTGAGAAACTGATTTGTGTTCTGTTAATTCATCTCAGAGAGGTACAGATTTCCCCTCAAGAAGTCTTTCTCTAAGACTGATCTTGTGAAAATTGCAAAGTGATGTTTGGAAGCTCATAGGGGCTATGGTGGAAAAGGAAATATACTAAGATAAAAACCGAAAGGAAACTTTCTGAGAAACTGCTTAGTGTTCTGTTAGTTCATCTCACAGAGTTACAGCTTTCCCCTCAGGAAGCCGTTCACTAAGACTGTTCTGGTGAAATTTGGAAAGTAATATTTGGAAGCCCATAGAGGGCTAGGGTGAAAAAGAAAATATCTTCCATTAAAAACTGTAAAGAATCTTTCTGAGAAACTGCCTTGTGTTGTGTTAATTCATGTCACAGAGTTACAGCATTCCACTCAAGAAGCCTTTCCCTAAGACTGTTCTTGTGGAATTTGCAAAGAGATATTTGGAAGCTCATAGAGAGCTATGGTGAAAAAGGAAATATCTTCCTTAAAAAGCTGGAAAGAAACTTTCTGAGAGACAGCTTTGTGTTCCATTAATTAATCTCACAGAGTTACGGCTTTTCCCTCAAGAAGCCTTTCACTAAGATTGTTCTTGTGGAATTTGCAAAGTGACATTTGGAAGCCCATAAAGGGCCATGGTGAAAAAGGAAATATCTTCAGTTAAAAACTGGAAAGAAGCTTTCTGAGAGACTGCTTTGTATTCTCTTAATTCATCTCACACAATTACACCTTTCCCCTCAAGAAGCCTTCCACTAAGACTGCTCTTGTGGAATTTTCAGATTGATATTTGGAAGCCCATAGAGGACTATGGTGAAAAAGGAAATATCTTCCGTTAAAAATTAGAAAGAAGCTTTCTGAGAAACTGCTTTGTAATCTGTTAATTCATCTCACGGAGTTACATCTTTCCCCTCAAGAAGCCTTTCGCTAAGACGGTTCATGTGGAATTTGCAAAGTGATATTTCGAAAACCGTAGAGGGCTATGGTGAAAATGGAAATATCCTAAGATAAAAACCGAAAAGAAGCTTTCTCAGAAACTGTTTTGTGCTCTGTTAATTCATCTCACAGTGTTACAAATTTCTCCTCAAGAAAACTTTAGCTAAGGCTGATCTTGTGGAATTTGAAAAGTGATATTTGGAAGCCCATAGGGGGCTACGGTGAAAAAAGAAGTATCTTCCATTAAAATCTGGAAAGAAGATTTCTGAGAAACTACTTTGTGTTCTGTTAATTCATCTCAGAGACTTACAGCGTTCCCCTCCTGAAGCCTTTCCCTAAGACTGTTCTTGTGGAATTTGCGAAGTGATATGTGGAAGCCCACAGAGGGCTATGGTGAAAAGGAGATATCCTAAGATAAAAACTGAAAAGAAGCTTTCTGAGAAACTGCTTTGTGTTCTGTCAATTTATCTCACAGAGTTACAGCTTTCCACTAAAGAAACCTTTCCCTGAGACTGTTCTTGTGGAATTTGCAAAGTGATATTTGGAAGCCCATAGAGGGATATCGTGAAAAAGGAAATATCTTCCTTAAATAGCTGGAAAGAAGCTTTCTGAGAGACAGCTTTGTGTTCCATTAATTGATCTCACAGAGTTACAACTTTCCCCTCAAGAAGCCTTTCGCTAAGACTGTTCTTGTGGAATTTGCAAAGTGACATTTGGAAGCCCATAAAGGGCCATGGTGAAAAAGGAAATATCTTCAGTTAAAAACCGGAAAGAAGCTTTCTGAGACACTACTTTGTATTCTCTTAATTCATCTAACACAATTACAGCTTTCCCTTCAAGAAGCCTTTCGCTAAGACTGCTATTTTGGAATTTGCAGAGTGATATTTGGAAGCCCATAGAGGGCAATGGTGAAAAAGGAAATATCTTCCGTTAAAAACTGGCAAGAAGCTTTCTGAGAAACTGCTTTGTGTTCTGTTAATTCATCTCACAGTGTTACAGCTTTCCCCTCAGGAAGCCTATAGTTAAAGCTGTTCTTGTAGAATTTTCAAAGCGATATTTGGAAGCCCATAGAGGGCTATGATGAAAAAGGAAATATCCTAAGATAAAAACTGAAAAGAAGCCTTCTTAGAAACTGCATTGTGTTCTGTTAATTCATCTCACAGGTTTACAGCTTCCTCCTCAAGAAGTTTTTCGCTAAGACCGTTCTTCTGGAATTTGCAAAGTGATATTTGGAAGCCCAAAGAGGGCTATGGTGAAAACGGAAATATCCTAAGATAGAAACTGAAAAGAAACTTTCTGAGAAACTGCTTTGTGTTCTGTTAATTCATCACACAGAGTTACAGCTTTCCTCTCAAGAAGCCTTTCGCTAAGACGGTTCTTGTGGAATTTGCAAAGTGATATTTCGAAGACCATAAAGGGCTATGATGAAAATGGAAATATCCTAAGTTAAAAACCGAAAAGAAGCTTTCTGAGAAACTTTTTGTGTTCTGTTAATTCATCTCACAGTGTTACAAATTTCTCCTCAAGAAACCTTTAGCTAAGGCTGATCTTGTGGATTTTGTAAAGTGATATTTGGAAGCCCAGAGGAGGCTATTGTAAAAAAGGAATTATCTTCCGTTAAAATCTGGAAAGAAGATTTCTGAGAGACTGCTTTGTGTTCTGTTAATTCATCTCACAGAGTTATAAGGTTCCCCTCAAGAAGCCTATCAGTAAGTTGTTCCTGTGGAATTTTCAAAGCCATATTTGGAAGCCCATAGAGGGCTAAAGTGAAAAAGGAAATATCTTCCGTTAAAAACTGAATAGAAGCTTCCTGAGAAACTGCTTTGTGTTCTGCTAATTCATCTCACAGAGTTAGAGCTTTCCCCTCAAGAAGCCATTCGCTGAGGTTGTTCTTGTGGAATTTGCAACGTGATATTTGGAAGCCCATAGAGGGCTACGGTGAAAAATGAAATATCTTCCTTTAAAAACTGGAAAGAAGCTTTCTGAAAAACAGTTTTGTGTTCTGCTAATTCGTCTCACAGAGTTATAGCTTTCTCGTCAAGTATCCTTTCGCTAAGACTTTTCTTGGAGAATTTGCAAAGAGATATTTGGAAGCCCACAGAGGGCTAAAGTGAAAAAGGAAATATCTTCCGTTAAAAACTGGAAAGAAGATTTCTGAGAGACTGCTTTGTGTTCTGTTAATTCATCTCACAGAGTTGCTGCTTTCCCCTAAAGAAGCCTTTCCCTAAGACTGTTCTTTTGGAATTTGCAAAGTGATATTTGGAAGCCCATACAGAGCAATGGTGAAAAAGGAAATATCCCAAAATAAAAACCCAAAGGACTCTTACTGAGAAACTGCTTTGTGTTCTGTTAATTCATCTTACAGAGTTACAACTTTTCCCTTAAGAAACTTTTCTCTAAGACTGTTCTTGTGGAATTTGCAAAATGATATTTGGAAGCCCATAAAGGGCTATGTTGGAAAAGGATATATCTTCCGTTAAAAACTGGAAAGAATCTTTCTATGAAACTGCTATGTGTTTTTTAAATTCATCTCAGAGATTTACAGCTTTTTCTCAAGAAGCCTTTCGCTAAGACTGTTGTGTGGAATTTACAACGTGATATTTGGAAGCGAAAGGAGGGCTATGGTGAAAAAGGAAATATCTACAGTTAAAAATTGGAAAGAAGCTTTCTGAGAAACGGCTTTGTGTTCTCTTAATTCATTTCACAGAGTTACAGCTTTCCCCTCAAGAAGCCTTTCGATAAGACTGTTCTTGTGGAATTTGCACAGTGATATTTGAAGCCCATAGAGTGCTATGGTGAAAAAGGAAATCTCTTCTGTTAAAAGGGGAAAGAAGCTTTCTGAGAAAATGCATTGTGTTCTGTTAATTCATCTCACAGAGTTACAGCTTTCCCCTCAAGAAGCCTTTCGCTAAGACTGTTCTTGTGGAATTTGCAAAGTGATATTTCAAAGCTCATAGAGGGCTATGGAGAAAAAGGAAATATATTCAGGTAAGAACTGGAGAGAAGCTTTCTGAGAAACGACCTTGTGTTCTCTTAATTCATCTCACAGAGTTACAGCATTCCCCTCAAGAAGCCTTTCGCTAAGTCTGTTCTTGTGAAATTTGCAAAGTGATATTTGGAAGCCCATAGAGGGCTATGGTGAAAAAGGAAATCTCATCCGTTTAAAACTGGAAAGAAGCTTTCTGAGAAACGGCTTTGTGTTCTGTGAATTTATCTCACAGTGTTACAGCTTTCCCTTTAAGTAGCCTTTCGCTAAGACTGTTCTTGTGGAATTTAAAACGTAATATTTCGAAGCCCATACAGGACTATGGTTAAAAAGGAAATACCCTGAGATAAAAACTGACAGGAAGCTTTATCAGAAACTGCTTTATGTTCTGTTAATTCATCTCACAGAGTTATAGCTTTCCTCTCAAGAAGCCTTTCGCTAAGACTGTTCTTGTGGAATTTGCAAAGTGATAATTGGAAGCCCACAGAAGTCTACGGTTAAAAAGGAAATATCTTCAGTTAAAAACTGGAAAGAAACTTTTTGAGACACTGCATTGTGTTCTCATAATTCATCTCACAGATCTACAGCATTCCCCTGAAGAAGCCTTTCGCTAAAACTGTTCTTGTGTATTTTGCAATATGATAATTGGAAGCCCATAGAGGGCTATTGTGAAAAAGGAAATCTCTTCCGTTAAAAACTGGAAAGAAGCTTTCTGAGAAACGGCTTTGTGTTCTGTTAATTCATCTCACAGACTTACAGCTTTCCTCTCAAGAAGTCTTTCGCTAAGACTGTTCTTGTGGAATTTACAAAGTGATATTTGGAAGCCCATAGAGGTATATGGTGAAAAAGGAAATATCTTCAGTTAAAAACTGGAAAGAAGCTTTCTGAGAAACTGCTTTGTGTTCTGTTAATTCATCTCACAGAGTTACATCTTTCCCTTCAAGAAGCCTTTCGCTAAGGCTGTTCTTGTGGAATTGGCAAAGAGATATTTGGAAGCCCATAGAGGGCTATGGTGAAAAAGGAAATATCCTAAGATAAAAACTGAAAAGAAGCTTTCTGAGAAACTGCTTTGTGTTCTGTTAATTCATCTCAGAGAGTTACAGCTTTCCCCTCAAGAAGCCTTTCAATAACGCTGTTCTTGTGGAACTTTCAAAGTCATATTTTGAACCCCTTAGAGGGCTATGGTGTAAAAGAAAATATCTTCAGTTGAAAACTGGCAAGAAGGTTTCTGGAAACTGTGTTGTGATCTATTAGTTCATCTCACAGAGTTACAGCTTTCTCCTAAAGAAGCCTTTTGCTAAAACTGTTCTTGTGTAATTTGCAAAGTGATATTTGGAAGCCCATAGATGGCTGTGGTGAAAATGGAAATATCCTACGATAAAAACCGAAAAGAAGCTTTCTGAGAAACTGCTTTGTGTTCTGTTAGTTCATCTCACAGAATTACAGCTTTCCCCTCAAGAAGCCGTTCACTCAGACAGTTCTTGTGAAATTTGCAAAGTGATATTTGGAAGCCCATAGAAGGCTATGGTGAAAAACGAATTATACTAAGATAAAAACCGAAAGGAAGCTTTATGAAAAACTGCTTTGTGTTTTGTTAGCTCATCTCACAGTGTTACAGCTTTCCCCCCAAGAAGCCGTTCACTAAGACTGTTCTTGTGAAATTTGGAAAGTGATATTTGGAAACCAAAAGAGGGCTATGGTGAAAATTGAAATATCTTCCGTAAAAAACTGGAAAGAAGCTTTCTGAGAAACTGCTTTGTGTTCTGTTAATTCATCTCACAGTATTACAGCTTTGCCCTCAAGAAGCCTTTCCCTAAGACTGTTCTTGTGGCATTTGCAAACTGATATTTCGAAACCAATAGAGGGCTATGGTGAAAATGGAAATATCCTAAGATAAAAACAGAAAACAAGCTTTCTGAGAAACTGCTTTGTGTTCTGTTCGTTCATCTCACAGAGTTACAGCTTCCCTCTCAAGAAGCCTTTGGCGAAGGCTGTTCTTGTTTTATTTGCAAGGTGATATTTGGAAGCCCATACAGGGCTATGGTGAAAAAGGAAATATCTTCAGTTAAAAACTGTAAAGAAGCTTTCTGAGAAACGGCTTTGTGTTCTGTTATTTGATGTCACAGTGTTACAGCTTTCCTCTCAAGAAGCCTTTCGCTAAGGCTGTTCATGTATAATTTACAAAGTGATATTTGGAAGCCTATAGAGTGTTATGGTGAAAAAGGAAATATCTTCAGTTAAAAACTGGCAAGAAGCTTTATGAGAAACTGCTTTGTGTTCTGTTATTTCGTCTCACAGTGTTACAAATTTCTCCTCAAGAAACCTTTAGCTAAGGCTGATCTTGTGGATTTTGAAAAGTGATATTTGGAAGCCCATAGGAGGCTATTGTAAAAAGGGAAGTATCTTGCATTAAAATCTGGAAAGAAGATTTCTGAGAGACTGCTTTTTGTTCTGTTAATTCATCTCTCATAGTTACAGCTTTCCCTTCAAGAAACCGTTCACTGAGACTGTTCTTGTGGAATTTCCAAAGTGATATTGGAAGACCATAGATGGTTATGGCGAAAAAGGAAATATCCTAAGATAGAAACCGAAAAGAAGCTTTCTCAGCAACTGCATTGTGTTCTCTTAATTCATCTCACAGAGTTATAACTTTCCCCTCAAGAAGCCTATCAGTAAGACTGTTCCTGTAGAATTTTCAAAGTCATATTTGGAAGCCCACAGAGGGCTATGGCGAAAAAGGAAATATCTTCCGTTAAAAACTGGAAAGAAGCTTTCTTAGAGACTGCTTTGTGTTCTGTTAATTCATCTCACAGAATTACAGCTTTCCCCTCCAGAAGCCTTTCGGTAAGACTGTTCTTGTGGAATTTGCAAAGTGATATTTAGAAGTCCATAGAGGGCTAAGGGGAAAAGTAAATATTTTCCGTTAAAAACTGGAAAGAATCTCTCTGACAAACTGCTTTGTGTTCTGTTAATTCAGGACACAGAGCTACAGCTTTCCCCTCAAGAAGTCTTTCGCTAAGACTGTTTTTGTGGAATTTGCAAAGTGATATTTGGAAGCCCATAGGGGGTTGTGGTGAAAAATGAAACATCTTCAGTTAAAACCTGGAATAAAGCTTTCTGAGAAACAGCCCTGTCTTCTGTTAATTCATCTCACAGAGTTACAGCTTTGCCCTCAAGAAGCCTTTCGCTAAGACTGTTCTTGTAGAATTTGCAAAGCGATATTTGGAAGCCCATAGAGGGCTATGGTGAAAAAGGAAATATCCTAAGATAAAAACTGAAAAGAAGCCTTCTAAGAAACTGCATTGTGTTCTGTTAATTCATCTCACAGAGTTACAGCTTTCCCCTCAAGAAGCTTTTTGCTAAGACTGTTCTTCTGGAATTTGTAAAGTGATATTTGGAAGTCCAAAGAGGGCTATGGTGAAAAAGGAAATATCCTAAGATAAAAACTGACATGAACTTTTCTGAGAAACTGCTTTGTGATATGTGACTTCCACTCACTGAGTGAGAGCTATATGTCGTAGAGCTGTTTGCTAACCTTATTTCTGTGGAATCTGAGAAGGGATAATTCGGTTCCCTTTGAAGACTATAGGGCCAAAGGAAATATCCGCCATAAAAGTGGGAAAGAAGCTTTCTGAGAAACAGCTTTCTGATCTGTGAACTCATCCCACAGAGTTACAGCTTTCCCCTGAGGAAGCCTTCCGCTATGACAGTTCTTGCGGAATTTGCAAAGTGACATTTCGAAGGCCATAGAGAGCTATGCTGAAAAGGAAATATCTTCGGTTTAAAACGGGAAAGAAGCTTTCTGAGACACTGTGTTGTGTTCTGTTAATTCATCTCACAAAGTTAGAGCTTTCCCCTAACGAAGCCTTTCCCTAAGAATGTTCTTGTCGAATTTGGGAAGTGATATTTAGAAGCCTACAGAGGTCTACGGTGAAAAAGGAAATAGCCTAAGATAAAAACTGAAAATAAGCTTTCTGAAAAACTGCTTTGTGTTTTCTTAATTCATCTCACAGAGTTACAGCTTTCCTCTCAAGAAACCTTTCACTAAGACTGTTCTTGTGCAATTTAGAACGTGATATTCAGAAGCACATAGAGGGCTATGGTGAAAAAGGAAATATCCTCCGTTAAAAACTGGAAAGAAGCTTTCTGATAACCTGCTTTGTGTTCTGTTAATTCATCTCACAGAGTTACAACTTTCCCTTCAATAAGCCTTTCGCTAAGACTGTTCTTGTGGAATATGCAAAGTGATATTTGGAAGCCGGTAGAGGGCTATGGTGAAAAAGGAAATAACTTCAGTTAAAAATTGGAAAGAAGCTTTCTGAGAAACTTCTTTGTGTTTTGTTAATTAATCTCACAGAGTTACAACTTTCCCCTCGAGAAGTCTTTCGCTAAGACTGTTCTTGTGGAATTTTCAAAGTGATATTTGGAAGCCCAGAGAGGGCTATGGTGAAAAAGGAAATATCTTCAGTTAAAAACTGGAAAGAATCTTTCTGAGAAACTGCTTTCTGTTCTGTTCATTCATTTCACAGACTTACAGCTTTTCCCTCAAGAAGGCTTTCGCGAAGGCAGTTCTTCCGGAGTTTGCAAAGTGATATTTGGAAGCCCATAGAGGGCTTTGGTGAAAAAGGAAATATCTTCCGTTAAAAACTGGAAAGAAGCTTTCTGAGAAACTGCATTGTTTTCTGTTAATTCATCTCACAGAGTTACAGTTTTCCCCTCAAGAAGCCTTTCACTAAGACAATTCTTGTGGAATTTGCAATGTGATATTTTGAAGCCAATAGAGGGCTATGGTGAAAAAGGCACTATCTTCAGTTAAAAACTGTAAAGAAGCTTTCTGAGGAACTGCTTTGTGTTCTGTTAATTCATCTCACAAAGGTACAGCATTCGCCTCCAGAAGCTTTTCGCTAAGACTGTTCTTGTGGAAATTGCAAAGTGATATTTGGAAGACCATAGAGGGCTATGGTGAAAACGGAAATAACTGCCGTTAAAAACTGGAACGAAGATTTCTGAGAAACTGCCTTGTGTTCTGTTAATTCGTCTCACAGAGTTACAGCTTGCCCGTCAAGAAGCCTTACCCTAAGACTGTTCTTGTGGAATATGGAAGGTGATATTTAGAAGCCAACAGTGTTCTACAGTGAAAAAGGAAATAGCCTAAGGTAAAAACTGAAAATAATCATTCTGAGAAACTGCTTTGTATTCCTTTAATTCATCTCACAGAGCTATAGCTTTCACTCAAGAAGCCTTTCACTAAGACTGTTCTTGTTGAATTTAGAACGTGATATTTAGAAGCCCATAGAGGGCAATGGTGAAAAAGGAAATATCCTCCGTTAAAAACTGGAAAGAAGCTTTCTGAGAAACTGCTTTTTGTTCTGTTCATCATCTCACAGAATTACAGCTTTCCCCTCAAGAAGCTTTTCGCTAAGACTGTTCTTGTGGGATTTGCAAAGTGATATTTGAAAGCCCAGAGAGGGCCACGGTGAAAAAGGAATTCTCTTCCGTTAAAAACTGGAAAGAAGCTTTCTGAGAAACTGCTTGTGTTCCTTTAATTCATCTCACAGAGTTACAGCTTTCCCCTCAAAGAGAACTTTCCTAAGTCTGTTCTTGTGGAATTTGCAAAGTGATATTTAGAAGCCCATATAGTGCTATGGTTAAAAAGGAAATATCTTCAGTTGAAAACTGGAAAGAAGCTTTCTGAGAAAGTGCTTTGTGTCCTGTTAATTCATCTCACTGAGTTACAGCTTTCTCCTCAAGAAGACTTTCGCTAAGACTGTTCTTGTGGAATTTGCAAAGTGATATTTGGAAGCTCTTAGAGGGCTATGGTAAAAAATGAAATATCTTCAGTTAAAAACTGGAAAGAAGCTTTCTGAGGAACTGCTTTGTGTACTATTAATTTATCTCACAGAGTTACAGCGTTCCCCTCAAGAATCCTTTCGCTAAGACTGTTCTTGTGGAAATTGTAAAGTGATATTTAGAAACCTTAGAGGGCTATGGTGAAAAAGGAATTATCTTCCATTAAAAATCGGAAAGAAGCTTTCTGAGAAACTGCTTTGTGTTCTGTTATTTCATCTCACAGAGTTACTGCTTTCCCCTCGAGAAGCCATTCATTAAGAATGTTCTTGTGGAATGTGCAAAGTGATATTTGGAAGAACATAGAGGGCTATGTTGAAAAAGTAAATATCCTACGATAAAAACCGAAAACAAAGTTTCCGAGAAACTGCATTGTGTTCTCCTAACTCATCTCACGGAGTTATAGCTTTTCCCTCAAGAAGTCGATCACTAAGACTGTTCTTGTGGAGTCTGCAAAATGATATTTGGAAGTTCATAGTGGTCTGTGGGGAAAAAGGAAATATCTTCAGTTAAAAACCTGATAGAAGCTTTCTGAGAAACTGCTTTGTGTTCTGTTAATTCATCTCACAGAGTTACAGCTTTCCCCTAAAGAAGCCTTTCCCTAAGGCTGTCCTTCTGGAATTTGGAAAGTGATATTTAGAAGCCCATAGAGGTCTATGGTGAAAAAGGAAATAGCCTGAGATAAAAACTGAAAATAAGCTTTCGGAGAAACTGCTTTGTGTTCTGTTAATTCATCTCACAGAGTTAGAGCTTTCTCCTCAAGAAGCCTTTCGCTAAGACTGTTCCTGTGGAATTTTCAAAGTGATATTTGGAAGCCCTTAGAGTGCTAGGGTGAAAAAGGAAATATCCTAACATAAAAACTGAAAAGAAGCTTTCTGAGAAACTGCTTTGCGTTCTGTTAATTCATTTCACAGAGTTACAGCTATCCCCTCAAGAAGCCCTTTGATAAGGCTGTTCTTGTGGAATTTGCAAAGTGGTATTTGGAAGACCATCGAGGGCTATGGTGGAAAAGGAAATATCTTCAGTTAAAAACTGGAAAGAGGCTTTCGGAGAAACTGCTTTGTGTTCTGTTAATTCATCTCACAGAGTTACAGCTTTCCCCTCAAGAAGACTTTCTCTAAGCCTGTTCTTGTGGAATTTGCAAAGTGATATTTGGAAGTCCTTAGAGGGCTATGGTGTAAAAGGAAATATCTTCAGTTAAAAACTCGAAAGAAGCTTTCTGATTACAGCTTTTCCCTCAAGAAGCCTTTCGCTAAGACTGTTCTTGTGGAATTTGCAAAGTTATATTTGGAAGCCCATAGAGGGCTATGGTTAAAAAGGAAATATCTTCAGTTGAAAACTGGAAAGAAGCTTTCTGAGGAACTGCTTTCTGTTCTGTTAATTCATCTCACAGAGTTACAGCTTTCCCCTCAAGAAGTCTTTCGCTAGGAATGTTCTTGTGTCATTTCGAAACTGGTATTTAGAAGGCCATAGAGGGCAATGGTGAATAAGGAAATATTTTCCGTTATAAACTGGAAAGAAGCTTTCTGAGAAAGTGCTTTGTGTCCTGTTAATTCATCTCACAGAGTTACAGCTTTCTCCTCAAGAAGCCTTTCGCTAAGACTGTTCTTGTGGAATTTGCAAAGTGATTTTAGAAACCCATAAAGGGTTATGGCAAAAAGGAAATATTCTAAGATAAAAACCGAAAATAAGCTTTCTGAGAAACTGCATTATTTTCTCTTAATTCATCTCACAGAGTTATAGCTTTCCCTTCAAGAAGCCGTTCACTGAGATTGTTCCTGTGGAATTTTCAAGGTGATATTTGGGAGCCCATAGAGGGCTATGAAGAAAAAGGAAATATCTTCCGTTAAAAACTGAAAAGAAGCTTTCTGAGAAACTTCTTTGCGTTCTGTTAATTGATATCACAGAGTTACAGCTTTCCCCTGAAGAAGCCTTCCGCTAAGGCTGTTCTTGTGGAATTTGCAGAATGATATTTGGAAGCCTATAGAGGGCAATGGTGAAAAAGGAAATAACCTCAGTTTAAAACTGGAAAGAAGCTTTCTGAGAAACTGCTTTGTGTTCTGTTAATTCATCTCACAGTGTTACAGCTAGAAGCCTTTCGCTAAGGCTGTTCTTGTGGAATTTGCTAAGTGATATTTGGAAGCCCATAGAGGTCTATGGTGAAAAAGGAAATCTCCTAAGATAAAAACTGAAAAGAACCTTTCTGAGAAACTGCTTTGTGTTCTGTTAATTCATCTCACACAGTTACAGCTTTCCCGTCAAGAATCCATTCACTGGACTGTTCTTGTGGAATTTGGAAAGTGATATTGCAAGCCGATAGAGGGTTATGGCGAAAAGGGAAATATCCTAAGATAAAAACCGAAAAGAAGCATTCTGAGAAACTGCATTGTGTTATCCTAATTCATCTCACAGAGTTTTAGCTTTCCCCTCAAGAAGTCATTCACTAAGACTGCTCCTGTGGAATTTGCAAGGTGATATTTTGAAGCCCTTAGAGGGCTACTTTGAAAAAGGAAATATCTTCCGTTAAAAACGGGAAAGAAACTTTCTGAGAAACTGCTTGATGTTCTGTTAATGCATCTCACAGAGCTACAGCTTTCCCCTCAAGAAGCCGTTCACTAAGACTGTTCCTGTGGAATTTTCAAAGTGATATTTTGAAGCCCATAGAGGGCTATGGTGGAAAATAAAATATCCTAAGATAAAAACAGAAGAAAAGCTTTCTGACAAACTGCTTTGTGTTCTGTTAATTCATCTCACCGAGTTACAGCTTTCCCCTCAAGAAGCTTTTCGCTAAGATTGTTCTTGTGGAATTTGCAAAGAGATATTTGGAAGTCCTTAAAAGTCTATGGTCAAAAAGGAAATCTTCTGTCAAAAACTGGAAAGAAGCTTTCTGAGAAACTGCTTTGTGTCCTGTTAATTCATCTGAAAGAGTTACAATTTCCCTCAAGACGCCTTTCGCTAAGACTGTTCTTGTGGAATTTCCAAAGTGATATTTGGAAGCCCATAGAGGGCTATGGTGAAAAAGGAAATATCTTCAGTGTAAAACTAGAAAGAAGCTTTCAGACACACTGCTTTGTGTTCTGTTAATACATCTCTCAGTCGTACAGCTTTCCGCTCAAGAAGCCTTTCGCTAAGACTGTTCTTGTGGAATTTCCAAAGTGATACTTGGAAGCCCTTAGAGGTCTACGGTGAAAAAGGATATATCCTTAGATGAACACCGAAAAGAAGCTTTCTGAGAAACCGCTTTGTGTTCTGTTAATTCATCTCACAGAGTTACAGCTTGACCCTCAAGAAACCTTTTGCAAAGACTGTTCTTGTGGAATTTGCAAAGTGATATTTCGAAGCCCATAGAAGGCTATGGTGAAAAAGGAAATATCCTAAGATAAAAACTGAAATGAAGCTTTCTGAGAAACTGCTTTGTGTTCTGTTAATTCATCTTACAGAGTTACAGCTTTCCCCTCAAGAAGCCTTTCCCTAAGACTGTTCTTGTTGGATAGGCATAGTGATATTTGGAATCCAATAGAAGGCTATGGTGAAAAAGGGAATAACTTCCGTTAAAAACTGGAAAGAAGCTTTCTGGGAAACTGCCTTGTGTTTTGTTAATTCATCTCACAGAGTTACAGCATTCCCTTCAGGAAGAATTTTGCTAAGACTGTTCTTGTGGAATTTGCAAAGTGATATTTGGAAGCCCATACAGGGCTAAGGTGAAAAAGGAAACATCTTAGGATAAAAACTGAAAAGAATTTTTCTGAGAAACTGCTTTGTGTTCTGTTAATTCATCTCATAGAGTTACAGCTTTCCCCTCAAGTAGCCATTCTCTAAGACTGTTCTTGTGGAATTTTCAAAGAGATATTTGGGGGCCCTTGGAGGGCTATGGTGAAAAAGGAAATCTCTTCTGTTAAAAACTGCAAAGAAATTTTCTGAGAAACTGCTTTTTGTGTTCTGTTAATTCATCTCACTGAGTTACAGCTTTCCCCTGAAGAAACCGTTCACTGAGATGGCTCTTGTGGAAATTGCAAAGTTCTTTTGGGGGGCACTAGAGGGTTATGGCGAAAAAGGAAATATCCTAAGATAAAAACCGAAAGGAAGCTTTCTGAGAAACTGCATTGTGTTTTGTTAATTCATCTCATAGAGTTACAGCTTTCCGCTCAGGAAGCCTTTCGCTAAGAGTGTTCTTGTGGTATTTGCAAAGTGATAATTAAAGTCCATAGAGGGCTATGGTTAAAAAGGAAATGTCTTCCGTTAAAAACTGGAAAGAAGCTTTCTGAGAAACTACTTTTTGTTCTGTTAACTCATCCCAGAGAGTTAAAACTTTCCCCTGAAGAAGCCTTTCGCTAACACTATTCTTGTGGAATTTGCAAAGTGATAGTTGGAAGCCCATACAGGGCTAGGGTAAAAAAGGAAATCAATTCCGTTGAAAACTGGAAAGAAGCTTTCTGAGAAATGGCTTTGTGTTCTTTTAATTCATCTCACAGAGTGACAGCTTTCCCCTCAAGAAGCCAATCGTTAAGACTGTTTTTGTGGAATTTGCAAAGTGATATTTGGAAGCCCATAGAGGGTTTTGGTGTAAAAGGAAATCTCTTCAGTTAAAAACTGGAAAGAAGCTTGCTGAGAAACGGCTTTGTGTTCTGTTAATTCATCCCACAGAGTTACAGCTTTCCCCTCAAGAATCCTTTCGCTAAGACTGTTCTGTTGCAATTTGCAAAGTGATATTTGGAAGCCCTTAGAGGGTTATGGTGAAAATGGAAATATCCTAAGATGAAAATCGAAATCAAGCTTTCTGCGAAACTGCTTTGTGTTCTGTTGGCTCATCTCACAGAGTTACAGCTTTCCCCTCAAGAAGTCTTTCGCTAAGACTGTTCTTGTGGAATTTGCAAAGGGATATTTGGAATCATATGGAGGGGTATGGTGAAAAGGAAATATCTTCCGTTGAAAACTAGAAAGAAGGTTTCTGAGAAACTGCTTTGTGTTCTGTTAATTCATCTCACAGAGTTACAGCATTGCCCTTCAGAAGCCTTTCGCTAAGACTGTTCTTGTGGAATTTGCAAAGGGATATTTGGAAGCCGATGCAGGGCTGTGGTGAAAAAGGAAATATCCTAAGATAAAAACTAAAAAGAAGCTTTCTGAGAAACTGCTTTGTATTTTGAAACTTCAACTCACAGAGTTACAGCTTTACCCTCAAGAAGCCTTTCGCTAAGGCTGTTGTTGTGTAATTTGCAAAGTGATATTTGGAAGCCCATAGAGAACAATGGTGAAAAAGGAAATAACTTCAGTTAAAAACTTAAAAGAAGCTTTCTGAGAAACTGCTTTGTGTTCTGTTAATTCACCACACAGAGTTACAGCTTTTCCTCAAGATCCCTTCGGCAAAGACCGTTCTTGTGGAATTTGCAAAGTGATATTTGGAAGTCCATAAAGGGCTATGATGAAAATGGAAGTATCCTATGATAACAACCGAAAAGAAGCTTTCTGAGAAACTGCTTTGTGTTCTGTTAGTTCATCTGACAGAGTTACAGCTTTCTCCTCAAGAATTCGTTCACTGAGACTATTCTTGTGAAATTTGCAAAGTGATATTTGGAAGCCCATAGAGGGCAATGGTGAAAAAGGAAATATCTTCCGTTGAAAACTGGAAAGAAACATTCTGAGAAACTGCCGTGTGTACTGTAAATATATCTCACCGAGTTACAGCTTTCCCCTCAAGTGGCCTTTCGCTACGACAGTTCTGTGGGACTTGCAAAGTAATACTTGGAAGCCCATAAAGGTCTACGGTGAAAAAGAAATATCTTCAGTTAAAAACTGGAAAGAAGCTTTCTGAGGAACTGCTTTGTGTTCTGTTAATTCATCTCACAGAGTTACAGCTTACCCCTCAAGAAGCCTTTCGCTAAGACTATTCTTGTGGAATTTGCAAAGTGATATTTGGAAGCCCATAGAGGGATATGGTGGAACAGGTAATATCTTCAGTTAAAAACTGGAAAGAAGCTTTCTGAGAAACTGCTTTGTGTTTTGTTAATTCATCTCAAAAAGTTACAGCTTTCCCCAAAAGAAGCCTTTCGCTAAGACTGTTCTTGTGGAATCTGCAGCGTGATCTTTGGAAGCCCATAGAAGGCTATGGTGAAAAAGGAAATAGCCTAAGATAAAAACTGAAAAGAAGCTTTCTGAGAAACTTCTTTGTGTTCTGTTAATTCATGTCAGAGAGTTACAGCTTTCCCCTCATTGAAAATTGATATTTTGGAGCCCATAGAAGGCTATGGTGAAAAAGGAAATATCTTCACTTAAAAACTGAAAAGAAGCTTTCTGAAGAACTGCTTTGTGTTCTGTTAATTCATCTCAATGATTTATAGCTTTAACCTCAAGAAGCCTTTCGCTAAGACTGTTCTTGTGGAATTTCAAAGTGATATTTGGAAGCCCATAGAGGGCTATGGTGAAAAAGGAAATATCTTCCGATAAAAACTGGAAAGAAGCTTTCTGAGAAACTGCTTTGTGTTCTGTTAATTCATCTCCCAGAATTACAGCCTTCCCCTCCAGAGGACTTTTGTTAAGACTATTCTTGTGGAATTTTCAAAGTAATATTTGTAAGCCTATAGATGTCTAGTGTGGCAAAGGAAATATCCTAAGATAAAAATAGAAAAGAAATCTTCTGAGAAACTGTTTGTGTTCTGTTAATTCATCTCACAGAGTTACAGGTTTCCCCTCAAGAAGCCTTTCACAAAGACTGTTCTTGTGGAATTTGGAAAGTGATATTTGGAAGCCCATAGAGGGCTTTGGTGAAAAAGGAAATATCTTCAGTTAAAAACTGGAAAGAAGCTTTCTGAGAAACTGCTTTGTGTTCTGTTAATTCATCTCACAGAGTTACAGCTTTCCCCTCAAGAAGCCTTTCGCTTCGACTGTTTTTGTAGAATTTGCAAAGTGATATTTGTAAGCCCATAGAGGGCTATGGTGAAAAAGGAAATATCTTCCGTTAAAAACGGGAAAGAAGCTTTCAGAGAAACTGCTTTGTGTTCTGTTAATTCTTCTCACAGAGTTACAGATTTCCCCTCAAGAAACCTTTTGCTAAGACTGTTCTTGTGGAATTGGCAAAGTGATATTTGGAAGCCCATAGAGGGCTGTGGTGAAAAAGGAAATAGCCTCCGTTAAAAACTGAAAAGACATTTTCTGAGAAAGTGCTTTGTTTTCTGTGAATTCATCTCACAGAGTTACAGCTTTCCTTAAAGAAGCCTTTCGCTAAGGTTGTTCTTGCGGAACTTGCAAAGTGATATTTGGAAGCCCATAGAGGGCTATGGTGAAAAAGGAAATATCTTCAGTTAAAAACTGGAAAGAAGCTGTCTGAGAAAGTTCTTTGTGTTCTGTTAATTCATCTCACAGAGTTACAGCTAGAAGCCTTTCGCTAAGGCTGTTCTTGTGGAATTTGCTAAGTGATATTTGGAAGCCCATAGAGGGCAATGGTGAAAAAGGAAATATGCTAAGATAAAAACTGAAAAGAATCTTTCTGAGAAACTTCTTTGCGTTCTGTTAATTGATATCACAGAGTTACAGCTTTCCACTGAAGAAGCCTTCCGCTAAGGCTGTTCTTGTGGAATTTGCAGAATGATATTTGGAAGCCTATAGAGCGCAATGGTGAAAAAGGAAATAACCTCAGTTTAAAACTGGAAAGAAGCTTTCTGAGAAACTGCTTTGTGTTCTGTTAATTCATCTCACAGAGTTACAGCTAGAAGCCTTTCGCTAAGGCTGTTCTTGTGGAATTTGCTAAGTGATATTTGGAAGCCCATAGAGGTCTATGGTGAAAAAGGAAATCTCCTAAGATAAAAACTGAAAAGAACCTTTCTGAGAAACTGCTTTGTGTTCTGTTAATTCATCTCACACAGTTACAGCTTTCCCGTCAAGAATCCATTCACTGGACTGTTCTTGTGGAATTTGGAAAGTGATATTGCAAGCCGATAGAGGGTTATGGCGAAAAGGGAAATATCCTAAGGTAAAAACCGAAAAGAAGCTTTCTGAGAAACTGCATTGTGTTATCCTAATTCATCTCACAGAGTTTTAGCTTTCCCCTCAAGAAGTCATTCACTAAGACTGCTCCTGTGGAATTTGCAAGGTGATATTTTGAAGCCCTTAGAAGGCTACTTTGAAAAAGGAAATATCTTCCGTTAAAAACGGGAAAGAAACTTTCTGAGAAACTGCTTGATGTTCTGTTAATTCATCTCACAGAGCTACAGCTTTCCCCTCAAGAAGCCGTTCACTAAGACTGTTCCTGTGGAATTTTCAAAGAGATATTTTGAAGCCCATAGAGGGCTATGGTGGAAAATAAAATATCCTAAGATAAAAACAGAAAACAAGCTTTCTGACAAACTGCTTTGTGTTCTGTTAATTCATCTCACAGAGTTACAGCTTTCCCCTCAGGAAGCCTTTCGCTAAGATTGTTCTTGTGGAATTTGCAAAGAGATATTTGGAAGTCCTTAAAAGTCTATGGTGAAAAAGGAAATCTTCTGTCAAAAACTGGAAAGAAGCTTTCTGAGAAACTGCTTTGTGTCCTGTTAATTCATCTGAAAGAGTTACAGTTTCCCTCAAGACGCCTTTCGCTAAGACTGTTCTTGTGGAATTTCCAAAGTGATATTTGGAAGCCCATAGAGGGCTATGGTGAAAAAGGAAATATCTTCAGTGTAAAACTAGAAAGAAGCTTTCAGACACACTGCTTTGTGTTCTGTTAATACATCTCTCAGTCGTACAGCTTTCTGCTCAAGAAGCCTTTCGCTAAGACTGTTCTTGTGGAATTTCCAAAGTGATACTTGGAAGCCCTTAGAGGTCTACGGTGAAAAAGGATATATCCTTAGATGAACACCGAAAAGAAGCTTTCTGAGAAACCGCTTTGTGTTCTGTTAATTCATCTCACAGAGTTACAGCTTGACCCTCAAGAAACCTTTTGCAAAGACTGTTCTTGTGGAATTTGCAAAGTGATATTTCGAAGCCCATAGAAGGCTATGGTGAAAAAGGAAATATCCTAAGATAAAAACTGAAATGAAGCTTTCTGAGAAACTGCTTTGTGTTCTGTTAATTCATCTTACAGAGTTACAGCTTTCCCCTCAAGAAGCCTTTCCCTAAGACTGTTCTTGTTGGATAGGCATAGTGATATTTGGAATCCAATAGAAGGCTATGGTGAAAAAGGGAATAACTTCCGTTAAAAACTGGAAAGAAGCTTTCTGGGAAACTGCCTTGTGTTTTGTTAATTCATCTCACAGAGTTACAGCATTCCCTTCAGGAAGAATTTTGCTAAGACTGTTCTTGTGGAATTTGCAAAGTGATATTTGGAAGCCCATACAGGGCTAAGGTGAAAAAGGAAACATCTTAGGATAAAAACTGAAAAAAATTTTTCTGAGAAACTGCTTTGTGTTCTGTTAATTCATCTCATAGAGTTACAGCTTTCCCCTCAAGTAGCCTTTCTCTAAGACTGTTCTTGTGGAATTTTCAAAGAGATATTTGGGGGCCCTTGGAGGGCTATGGTGAAAAAGGAAATCTCTTCTGTTAAAAACTGCAAAGAAATTTTCTGAGAAACTGCTTTTTGTGTTCTGTTAATTCATCTCAGAGAGTTACAGCTTTCCCCTGAAGAAACCGTTCACTGAGATGGCTCTTGTGGAATTTGCAAAGTGCTTTTGGGGGGCACTAGAGGGTTATGGCGAAAAAGGAAATATCCTAAGATAAAAACCGAAAGGAAGCTTTCTGAGAAACTGCATTGTGTTTTGTTAATTCATCTCACAGAGTTACAGCTTTCCGCTCAGGAGGCCTTTCGCTAAGAGTGTTCTTGTGGTATTTGCAAAGTGATAATTAAAGTCCATAGAGGGCTATGGTTAAAAAGGAAATGTCTTCCGTTAAAAACTGGAAAGAAGCTTTCTGAGAAACTACTTTTTGTTCTGTTAACTCATCCCAGAGAGTTAAAACTTTCCCCTGAAGAAGCCTTTCGCTAACACTATTCTTGTGGAATTTGCAAAGTGATAGTTGGAAGCCCATACAGGGCTAGGGTAAAAAAGGAAATCAATTCCGTTGAAAACTGGAAAGAAGCTTTCTGAGAAATGGCTTTGTGTTCTTTTAATTCATCTCACAGAGTGACAGCTTTCCCCTCAAGAAGCCAATCGTTAAGACTGTTCTTGTGGAATTTGCAAAGTGATATTTGGAAGCCCATAGAGGGTTTTGGTGTAAAAGGAAATCTCTTCAGTTAAAAACTGGAAAGAAGCTTTCTGAGAAACGGCTTTGTGTTCTGTTAATTCATCCCACAGAGTTACAGCTTTCCCCTCAAGAATCCTTTCACTAAGACTGCTCTGTTGCAATTTGCAAAGTGATATTTGGAAGCCCTTAGAGGGTTATGGTGAAAATGGAAATATCCTAAGATGAAAATCGAAATCAAGCTTTCTGCGAAACTGCTTTGTGTTCTGTTGGCTCATCTCACAGAGTTACAGCTTTCCCCTCAAGAAGCCTTTCGCTAAGACTGTTCTTGTGGAATTTGCAAAGGGATATTTGGAATCATATGGAGGGGTATGGTGAAAAGGAAATATCTTCCGTTGAAAACTAGAAAGAAGGTTTCTGAGAAACTGCTTTGTGTTCTGTTAATTCATCTCACCGAGTTACAGCATTGCCCTTCAGAAGCCTTTCGCTAAGACTGTTCTTGTGGAATTTGCAAAGGGATATTTGGAAGCTGATGCAGGGCTGTGGTGAAAAAGGAAATATCCTAAGATAAAAACTAAAAAGAAGCTTTCTGAGAAACTGCTTTGTATTTTGAAAATTCAACTCACAGAGTTACAGCTTTACCCTCAAGAAGCCTTTCGCTAAGGCTGTTGTTGTGTAATTTGCAAAGTGATATTTGGAAGCCCATAGAGAACAATGGTGAAAAAGGAAATAACTTCAGTTAAAAACTTAAAAGAAGCTTTCTGAGAAACTGCTTTGTGTTCTGTTAATTCACCACACAGAGTTACAGCTTTTCCTCAAGATCCCTTCGGCAAAGACCGTTCTTGTGGAATTTGCAAAGTGATATTTGGAAGTCCATAAAGGGCTATTGTGAAAATGGAAGTATCCTATGATAAAAACCGAAAAGAAGCTTTCTGAGAAACTGCTTTGTGTTCTGTTAGTTCATCTGACAGAGTTACAGCTTTCTCCTCAAGAATTCGTTCACTGAGACTATTCTTGTGAAATTTGCAAAGTGATATTTGGAAGCCCATAGAGGGCAATGGTGAAAAAGGAAATATCTTCCGTTGAAAACTGGAAAGAAACATTCTGAGAAACTGCCGTGTGTACTGTAAATATATCTCACCGAGTTACAGCTTTCCCCTCAAGAGGCCTTTCGCTACGACAGTTCTGTGGGATTTGCAAAGTAATACTTGGAAGCCCATAAAGGTCTATGGTGAAAAAGAAATATCTTCAGTTAAAAACTGGAAAGAAGCTTTCTGAGGAACTGCTTTGTGTTCTGTTAATTCATCTCACAGAGTTACAGCTTACCCCTCAAGAAGCCTTTCGCTAAGACTATTCTTGTGGAATTTGCAAAGTGATATTTGGAAGCCCATAGAGGGATATGGTGGAACAGGTAATATCTTCAGTTAAAAACTGGAAAGAAGCTTTCTGAGAAACTGCTTTGTGTTTTGTTAATTCATCTCAAAATGTTACAGCTTTCCCCAAAAGAAGCCTTTCGCTAAGACTGTTCTTGTGGAATCTGCAGTGTGATCTTTAGAAGCCCATAGAAGGCTATGGTGAAAAAGGAAATAGCCTAAGATAAAAACTGAAAAGAAGCTTTCTGAGAAACTGCTTTGTGTTCTGTTAATTCATGTCAGAGAGTTACAGCTTTCCCCTCATTGAAAATTGATATTTTGGAGCCCGTAGAAGGCTATGGTGAAAAAGGAAATATCTTCACTTAAAAACTGAAAAGAAGCTTTCTGAAGAACTGCTTTGTTTTCTGTTAATTCATCTCACAGTGTTACAACTTTCCCCTCAAGAAGACTTTCCCTAAGACTGTTCTTGTGGAATTTGTAAAGTGATATTTGGGACCCCATAGAGGGCTGTAGTGAAAAAGGAAAAATCTTCCGTTAAAAAATGGAAAGAAGCTTTCTGAGAAATTGCTTTGTGTTCTGTTAATTTATCTCACAGAGTTACAGCTTTCCCTTCAAGAAGCCTTTCGCTAAGGCTGTTGTTGTGGAATTTGCAAAGTGATATTTGGTAGCCCATAGAGGGCTACACTGAAAAAGAAAATATCTTCAGTTAAAAACAGGAAAGAAGCACTCTGAAAAACTGCTTTGTGTTCTGTTATTTCGTCTCACAGAGTTAGAGTTTTCCCCTCAAGAAGTCTTTCGCTAAGGCTGTTCTTGGGGAATTTGCAAAGTGATTTTTGGAAGCCCATAGAGGGCTATGGTGAAAAAGGAAATATCTTCCGTTAAAAACGGGAAAGAAGTTTTCTGAGTTACAGCTTTCCCTTCAAGAAGCCTTTCGCTAAGGCTGTTCTTGTGGAATCTGCAAAGTGATATTTGGAAGCCCATAGAGGGCTTTGGTGAAAAAGGAAATATCTTCAGTTAAAAACTGGAAAGAAGCTGTCTGAGAAACTGCTTTGTGTTGTTTTAATTCATCTCACAGAGTTACAGCTTTCCCATCAAGAAGAGTTTTGCTAAGACTGTTCTTGTGGAATTGGAAAAGTGATATTTGGAAGCCGATAGAGGTCTATGGTGAAAAAGGAATATTTTCAGTTAAAAACCGGAAAGAAGCTGTCTGAGAAACTGCTTTGTGTTCTGTTCATTCATCTCACAGAGTTACAGCTTTCCCCTCAAGAAGCCTTTAGCTAAGACTGTTCTTGTGGAATTTGCAAAGAGATATTTGGAAGTCCTTATAGGACTATGGCGAAAAAGGAAATATTTTCCATTCAAAACCAGAAAGAAGCTTTCTGAGAAACTACTTTGTGTTCTGTTAATTCATCTAGCAGAGTTACAGATTTCCCATCAAGAAGCCTTTCGCTAAGACTGTTCTTGTGGAATTGGCAAAGTGATATTTGGAAACCCATAGAGGGCTACGGTGTAAAAGTAAATATCTTCCGTTAAATACTGGAAAGAAAGTTTCTGAGAAACTATTTTGTGTTCTGTTAATTCATCTCACAGAGTTACTGCTTTCCCCTCAAGAAGCCTTTCGCTAAGACTGTTCTTGTGGAATTTGCAAATTGATATTTGGAAGCCCGTACAGGGCTATGCTGAAAAAGGAAATAGCTTCAGTTAAAAACTGGAAAGAAGCTTTCTGAGAAACTGCTTTGTGTTCTGTTAATTCATCTCACAGAGTTACTGCTTTACCATCAAGAACCCTTTCACTAAGACTGTTCTTGTGACTTTAGCAAAGTGATATTTGGAAGCCCAAAGAGGGTTATGGTGAAAAAGGAAATATCTTCCGTTAAAAACTGGAAAGATGCTTTCTGAGAAACTGCTTTGTTTTCTGTTAATTCATCTCACAGAGGTACTGCTTTCCCCTCAAGAAGCCTTTCGCTAAGACTGTTCTTCTGGAATTTTCAAAGTGATATTTGGAAGCCCATAGAGGGCTATGGCGTAAAAGGAAATATCTTCCGCTTAAAACTGAAAAGAAGCTTTCTGAGAAACTGCTCTGTGTACTGTTAATTCATCTCATAGAGTTACTGTTTTCCCAGGAAGAAGCCTTTCGCTAAGACTGTTCTTGTGGATTTTGCAAAGTGATATATGGAAGACCATACAGGGCTATGGTGAAAAAGGAAATATCCTCCGTAAAAAACTGGAAAGAAGCTTCCTGAGAAACTGCTTTGTGTTCGGTTAAATCTTCTCACAGAGTTACAGCTTTCCCATCAATAGCCTTTCGCTATGATTGTTCTTGTGGAATTTGCAAAGTGATATTTGGAAGCCCTTAGAGGGCTAAGGTAAAAAAGGAAATATCTTCCGTTAAAAACTGGAAAGAAGCTTTCTGAGAAACTCTTTGTGTTCTGTTAATTCATCTCACATAGTTACAGCTTTCCCCTCGGGAAGTCTTTCGCTAACACTGTTCTTGTGGAATTTGCAAAGTGATATTTGGAAGCAAATAGAGGGCTATGGTGAAAAAGGAAATATCTTCCATTAAATACTGGAAAGAAGCTTTCAGATAAACTGCTTTGTGTTCTGTTAATACATCTCACCAAGTTACAGCTTTCCCCTCAAGAAGCTGTTGGCTAAGACTGTTCTGTTGGAATCTGCAAAGTGATATTTGGAAGCCCATAGAGAGCTATGGTGAAAAAGGAAATATCTTCCGTTAAAAACTGGAAAGAAGTTTTCTTAGAAATTGCTTTGTGTTCTGTTAATTCATCTCACAGAGTTACAGCTTTCCCCTACAGAAACCTTTCCCTAAGACTGTTCTTTTATTTATTTATTTATTTATTTATTTTTTTAAATTTCTTTTTTTTTTTAAATTTATTTATTATTATTAAACTTCAAGTTGTAGGGTACATGTGCACAACGTGCAGCTTTGCCACATATGTATACTTGTGCCATGTTGGTGTGCTGCACCCATCAACTCGTCATTTACATCAGGTATAACTCCCAATGCAATCCCTCCCCCCTCCCCCCTCCCCATGATAGGCCCCGGTGTGTGATGTTCCCCTTCCCGAGTCCAAGTGATCTCATTGTTCAGTTCCCACCTACGAGTGAGGACATGGGGTGTTTGGTTTTCTGTTCTTGTGATAGTTTGCTAAGAATGATGGTTTCCAGCTGCATCCATGTCCCTACAGAGGACACAAACTCATCCTTTTTTTATGGCTGCATAGTATTCCATGGTGTATATGTGCCACATTTTCTTAATCCAATCTGTCACTGATGGACATTTGGGTTGATTCCAAGTCTTTGCTATTGTGAATAGTGCTGCAATAAACATACGTGTGAATGTGTCCTTATAGCAGCATAATTTATAATCCTTTGGGTATATACCCAGTAATGGGATGGCTGGGTCATATGGTACATCTAGTTCTAGATCCTTGAGGAATCGCCATACTGTTTTCCATAATGGTTGAACTAGTTTACACTCCCACCAATAGTGTAAAAGTGTTCCTATTTCTCCACATCCTCTCCAGCACCTGTTGTTTCCTGACTTTTTAATGATCGCCATTCTAACTGGTGTGAGATGGTATCTCATTGTGGTTTTGATTTGCATTTCTCTGATGGCCAGTGATGATGAGCATTTTTTCATGTGTCTGTTGGCTGTATGAATGTCTTCTTTTGAGAAATGTCTGTTCATATCCTTTGCCCACTTTTGGATGGGGTTGTTTGTTTTTTTCTTGTAAATTTGTTTGAGTTCTTTGTAGGTTCTGGATGTTAGCCCTTTGTCAGATGAGTAGATTGCAAAAATTTTCTCCCATTCTGTAGGTTGCCTGCTCACTCTGATGGTAGTTTCTTTTGCTGTGCAGAAGCTCTTTAGTTTGATGAGATCCCATTTGTCAATTTTGGCTTTTGCTGCCGTTGCTTTTGGTGTTTTAGACATGAAGTCTTTGCCCATGCCTATGTCCTGAATGGTACTACCTAGGTTTTCCTCTAGGATTTTTATGGTATTAGTTCTAACATTTAAGTCTCTAATCCATCTTGAATTAATTTTCGTATAAGGAGTAAGGAAAGGGTCCAGTTTCAGCTTTCTACTTATGGCTAGCCAGTTTTCCCAGCACCATTTATTAAATAGGGAATCCTTTCCCCATTTCTTGTTTCTCTCATGTTTGTCAAAGATCAGATGGCTGTAGATGTGTGGTATTATTTCTGAGGACTCTGTTCTGTTCCATTGGTCTATATCTCTGTTTTGGTACCAGTACCATGCTGTTTTGGTTACTGTAGCCTTGTAGTATAGTTTGAAGTCAGGTAGCGTGATGCCTCCAGCTTTGTTCTTTTGACTTAGGATTGTCTTGGAGATGCGGGCTCTTTTTTGGTTCCATATGAACTTTAAAGCAGTTTTTTCCAATTCTGTGAAGAAGCTCATTGGTAGCTTGATGGGGATGGCATTGAATCTATAAATTACCTTGGGCAGTATGGCCATTTTCACGATATTGATTCTTCCTATCCATGAGCATGGTATGTTCTTCCATTTGTTTGTGTCCTCTTTGATTTCACTGAGCAGTGGTTTGTAGTTCTCCTTGAAGAGGTCCTTTACATCCCTTGGAAGTTGGATTCCTAGGTATTTTATTCTCTTTGAAGCAATTGTGAATGGAAGTTCATTCCTGATTTGGCTCTCTGTTTGACTGTCACTGGTGTATAAGAATGCTTGTGATTTTTGCACATTAATTTTGTATCCTGAGAATTTGCTGAAGTTGCTTATCAGCTTAAGGAGATTTTGGGCTGAGACAATGGGGTTTTCTAAATATACAATCATGTCGTCTGCAAACAGGGACAATTTGACTTCTTCTTTTCCTAACTGAATCCCCTTGATTTCTTTCTCTTGCCTGATTGCCCTAGCCAGAACTTCCAACACTATGTTGAATAGGAGTGGTGAGAGAGGGCATCCCTGTCTTGTGCCAGTTTTCAAAGGGAATTTTTCCAGTTTTTGCCCATTCAGTATGATATTGGCTGTGGGTTTGTCATAAATAGCTCTTATGATTTTGAGGTACGTTCCATCAATACCGAATTTATTGAGCGTTTTTAGCATGAAGGGCTGTTGAATTTTGTCAAAAGCCTTTTCTGCATCTATTGAGATAATGATGTGGTTCTTGTCTTTGGTTCTGTTTATATGCTGGATTATTTTTATTGATTTGCGAATGTTGAACCAGCCTTGCATCCCAGGGATGAAGCCCACTTGATCATGGTGGATAAGCTTTTTGATGTGCTGCTGAATCCGGTTTGCCAGTATTTTATTGAGGATTTTTGCATCGATGTTCATCAGGGATGTTGGTCTAAAATTCTCTTTTTTTGTTGTGTCTCTGCCAGGCTTTGGTATCAGGATGATGTTGGCCTCATAAAATGAGTTAGCGAGGATTCCCTGTTTTTCTATTGATTGGAATAGTTTCAGAAGAAATGGTACCAGCTCCTCCTTGTACCTCTGGTAGAATTCAGCTGTGAATCCATCTGGTCCTGGACTTTTTTTGGTTGGTAGGCTATTAATTATTGCCTCAATTTCAGAGCCTACTATTGGTCTATTCAGGGATTCAACTTCTTCCTGGTTTAGTCTTGGAAGAGGGTAAGTGTCCAGGAAATTATCCATTTCTTCTAGATTTTCCAGTTTATTTGCGTAGAGGTGTTTATAGTATTCTCTGATGGTAGTTTGTATTTCTGTGGGGTCGGTGGTGATATCCCCTTTATCATTTTAAATTGCGTCGATTTGATTCTTCTCTCTTTTCTTCTTTATTAGTCTTGCTAGTGGTCTGTCAATTTTGTTGATCTTTTCAAAAAACCAACTCCTGGATTCATTGATTTTTTTGGAGGGATTTTTGTGTCTCTATCTCCTTCAGTTCTGCTCTGATCTTAGTTATTTCTTGCCTTCTGCTAGCTTTCGAATGTGTTTGCTCTTGCTTCTCTAGTTCTTTTAATTGTGATGTTAGAGTGTCAATTTTAGATCTTTCCTGCTTTCTCTTGTGGGCATTTAGTGATATAAATTTCCCTCTACACACTGCTTTAAATGTGTCCCAGAGATTCTGGTATGTTGTATCTTTGTTCTCATTGGTTTCAAAGAACATCTTTATTTCTGCCTTCATTTCGTTATGTACCCAGTAGTCATTCAGGAGCAGGTTGTTCAGTTTCCATGTAGTTGAGCGGTTTTGATTGACTTTCTTAGTCCTGAGTTCTAATTTGATTGCACTGTGGTCTGAGAGACAGTTTGTTATAATTTCTGTTCTTGTACATTTGCTGAGGAGTGCTTTACTTCCGATTACGTGGTCAATTTTGGAGTAAGTACGATGTGGTGCTGAGAAGAATGTATATTCTCTTGATTTGGGGTGGAGAGTTCTATAGATGTCTATTAGGTCTGCTTGCTGCAGAGATGAGTTCAATTCCTGGATATCCTTGTTAACTTTCTGTCTCGTTGATCTGTCTAATGTTGACAGTGGAGTGTTGAAGTCTCCCATTATTATTGTATGGGAGTCTAAGTCTCTTTGTAAGTCTCTAAGGACTTGCTTTATGAATCTGGGTGCTCCTGTATTGGGTGCATATATATTTAGGATAGTTAGCTCTTCCTGTTGAATTGATCCCTTTACCATTATGTAATGGCCTTCTTTGTCTCTTTTGATCTTTGATGGTTTAAAGTCTGTTTTATCAGAGACTAGTATTGCAACCCCCGCTTTTTTGTGTTCTCCATTTGCTTGGTAAATCTTCCTCCATCCCTTTATTTTGAGCCTATGTATGTCTCTGCGTGTGAGATGGGTCTCCTGAATACAGCAGACTGATGGGTCTTGACTCTTTATCCAGTTTGCCAGTCTGTGTCTTTTAATTGGAGCATTTAGTCCATTTACATTTAAGGTTAAGATTGTTATGTGTGAACTTGATCCTGCCATTATGATATTAACTGGTTATTTTGCTCGTTAGTTGATGCAGTTTCTTCCTAGCCTTGATGGTCTTTACATTTTGGCATGTTTTTGCAATGGCTGGTACCGGTTGCTCCTTTCCATGTTTAGTGCTTCCTTCAGGGTCTCTTGTAAGGCAGGCCTAGTGGTGACAAAATCTCTAAGCATTTGCTTATCTGTAAAGGATTTTATTTCTCCTTCACTTATGAAACTTAGTTTGGCTGGATATAAAATTCTGGGTTGAAAATTCTTTTCTTTAAGAATGTTGAATATTGGCCCCCACTCTCTTCTGGCTTGTAGAGTTTCTGCCGAGAGATCTGCTGTTAGTCTGATGGGCTTCCCTTTGTGGGTAACCCGACCTTTATCTCTGGCTGCCCTTAAGATTTTTTCCTTCATTTCAACTTTGGTGAATCTGGCAATTATGTGTCTTGGAGTTGCTCTTCTCGAGGAGTATCTTTGTGGCGTTCTCTGTATTTCCTGGATTTGAATGTTGGCCTGCCCTACTATGTTGGGGAAGTTCTCCTGGATGATATCCTGAAGAGTGTTTTCCAACTTGGTTCCATTTTCCCCCTCACTTTCAGGCACCCCAATCAGACGTAGATTTGGTCTTTTTACATAATCCCATACTTCTTGCAGGCTTTGTTCATTTATTTTTCTTCTTTTTTCTTTTGGTTTCTCTTCTCGCTTCATTTCATTCATTTGATCCTCCATCGCTGACATTCTTTCTTCCAGTTGATCGAGACGGTTACTGAAGCTTGTGCATTTGTCACGTATTTCTCGTGCCATGGTTTTCGTCTCTTTCATTTCGTTTGTGAGCTTCTCTGCATTAATTACTCTAGCCATCAATTCTTCCACTTTTTTTTCAAGATTTTTAGTTTCTTTGCGCTGGGTACGTAATTCCTCCTTTAGCTCTGAGAAATTTGATGGACTGAAGCCTTCTTCTCTCATCTCGTCGAAGTCATTCTCCGTCCAGCTTTGATCCGTTGCTGGCGATGAGCTGCGCTCCTTTGCCGGGGGAGATGCGCTCTTATTTTTTGAATTTCCAGCTTTTCTGCCCTGCTTTTTCCCCATCTTTGTGGTTTTATCTGCCTCTGGTCTTTGATGATGGTGATGTACTGATGGGGTTTTGGTGTAGGTGTCCTTCCTGTTTGATAGCTTTCCTTCTAACAGTCAGGATCCTCAGCTGTAGGTTGTAGCTGTAGGAGATTGCTTGAGGTCCACTCCAGACCCTGTTTGCCTGGGTATCAGCAGCAGAGGCTGCAGAAGATAGAATATTTCTGAACAGCGAGTGTACCTGTCTGATTCTTGCTTTGGAATCTTCCTCTCAGGGGTGTACTCCACCCTGTGAGGTGTGGGGTGTCAGACTGCACCTAGTGGGGGATGTCTCCCAGTTAGGCTACTCAGGGGTCAGGGACCCACTTGAGCAGGGAGTCTGTCCCTTCTCAGATCTCAACCTCTGTGTTGGGAGATCCACTGCTCTCTTCAAAGCTGTCAGACAGAGTCGTTTGCGTCTGCAGAGCTGCTGCGTTTGTTATTATTTACTGTGCCCTGTCCCCAGAGGTGGAGTCTACAGAGACAGGCACGTTTCCTTGAGCTGCTGTGAGCTCCACCCAGTTCGAGCTTCCCAGCAGCTTTGTTTACCTACTTAAGCCTCAGCAATGGCGGGCGCCCCTCCCCCAGCCTCGCTGCTGCCTTGCCGGTAGATCACAGACTGCTGTGCTAGCAATGAGGGAGGCTCCGTGGGTGTGGGACACTCCCGGCCAGGTGTGGGATATGATCTCCTGGTGTACCTGTCTGCTTAAAGCGCAGTATTGGGGTGGGAGTTACCCGATTTTCCAGGTGTTGTGTGTCTCAGTTCCCCTGGCTAGGAAAAGGGATTCCCTTCCCCCTTGCGCTTTCCAGGTGAGGCAATGCCTCGCCCTGCTTCAGCTCTCGATGGTCGGGCTGCAGCAGCTGACCAGCAGGGATCGTCTGGCACTCCCCAGTGAGATGAACCCAGTACCTCAGTTGAAAATGCAGAAATCGCCGGTCTTCTGTGTGGCTCGCACTGGGAGTTGGAGACTGGAGCTGTTCCTATTCGGCCATCTTGCTCCGCCCCAAGACTATTCTTCTAGAATTTGCAAAGTGATATTTGGAAGCCCATAGGTGGCTATCGTGAAAAAGGAAATATCGTCCGTTAAAAACTGGAAAGAAGCATTCTGAGAAACTGCTTTGTGTTCTGTTAATTCATCTCACAGAGTTACTGCTTTACCATCAAGAACCCTTTCGCTAAGACTGTTCTTGTGACCTTAGCAAAGTGATATTTGGAAGCCCATAGAGGGTTATGGTGAAAAAGGAAATATCTTCCGTTAAAAACTGGAAAGATGCTTTCTGAGAAACTGCTTTGTTTTCTGTTAATTCATCTCACAGAGTTACTGCTTTCCCCTCAAGAAGCCTTTCGCTAAGACTGTTCTTCTGGAATTTTCAAAGTCATATTTGGAAGCCCATAGAGGGCTATGGCGAAAAAGGAAATATCTTCCGCTTAAAACTGGAAAGAAGCTTTCTGAGAAACTGCTCTGTGTACTGGTAATTCATCTCATAGAGTTACTGTTTTCCCAGGAAGAAGCCTTTCGCTAAGACTGTTCTTCTGGATTTTGCAAAGTGATATATGGAAGACCATACAGGGCTATGGTGAAAAAGGAAATATCCTCAGTAAAAAACTGGAAAGAAGCTTCCTGAGAAACTGCTTTGTGTTTGGTTAAATCTTCTCACAGAGTTACAGCTTTCCCATCAAAAGCCTTTCACTATGATTGTTCCTGTAGAATTTGCAAAGTGATATTTGGAAGCCCTTAGAGGGCTATGGAAAAAAAGGAAATATCTTCCGTTGAAAACTGGAAAGAAGCTTTCTGAGGAACTCTTTGTGTTCTGTTAACTCATCTCACAGAGTTACAGCTTTCCCCTCAAGAAGCCTTTCGCTAACACTGTTCTGGTGGAATTTGCAAAGTGATATTTGGAAGCAAATAGAGGGCTATGGTGAAAAAGGAAATATCTTCCATTAAATACTGGAAAGAAGCTTTCAGAGAAACTGCTTAGTGTTCTGTTAATACATCTCACCAACTTACAGCTTTCCCCTCAAAAAGCTGTTGGCTAAGACTCTTCTATTGGAATCTGCAAAGTGATATTTGGAAGCCCATAGAGAGCTATGGTCTAAAAGGAAATATCTTCCGTTAAAAACTGGAAATAAGTTTTCTTAGAAATTGCTTACTGTTCTGTTAATTCATCTCACAGAGTTACAGCTTTCCCCTACAGAAACCTTTCCCTAAGACTGTTCTTCTAGAATTTGCAAAGTGATATTTGGAAGCCCATAGATGGCTATCGTGAAAAAGGAAATATCGTCCGTTAAAAACTGGAAAGAAGCTTTCTGAGAAACTGCTTTGTGTTCTGATAATTCATCTCACAGAGTTACTGCTTTACCATCAAGAACCCTTTCGCTAAGACTGTTCTTGTGGGATTTGCAAAGTGATATTTGGAAGCCCAGAGAGGGCTACGGTGAAAAAGGAATTCTCTTCCGTTAAAAACTGGAAAGAAGCTTTCTGAGAAACTGCTTTATGTTCTGTTAATTCATCTCAAAGAGTTTTTGTGTTCCCATCAAGAAGCCTTTCGCTGAGACTATTCTTGTGGAATATGCAAAGTGATATTAAGAATCCCATAGAGGGCTATGGTGAAAAAGTAAATATCTTCCGTTAAAAACTGGAAAGAAGCTTTCTTTGAATCTACTTTGTGTTCTGTTAATTCATCTCAAAGAGTTACAGCTTTCCCCTTAAGAAGCCTTTCGCTAAGACTGTTCTGTTGGAATTTGCAAAGTGATATTTGGAAGCCCTTAGAGGGTTATGGTGAAAATGGAAATATCCTAAGATGAAAACCGAAATCAAGCTTTCCGCGAAACTGCTTTGTGTTCTGTTGGCTCATCTCACAGAGTTACAGCTTTCCCCTCAAGAAGTCTTTCGCTAAGACTGTTCTTGTGGAATTTGCAAAGGGATATTTGGAAGCCGATGCAGGGCTGTGGTGAAAAAGTAGATATCCTTAGATAAAAAGTAAAAAGAAGCTTTCTGAGAAACAGCTTTGTATTTTGAAAATTCAACTCACAGAGTTACAGCTTTACCCTCAAGTAGCCTTTCGCTAAGGCTGTACTTGTGGAACTTGCAAAGTGATATTTGGAAGCCCATAGAGGGCTACGGTGAAGGAGGAAATATCTTCCGTTAAAAACTTAAAAGAAGTTTTCTGAGAAACTGCTTTGTGTTCTGTTAATTCATCACACAGAGTTACAGATTTTCCTCAAGATCCCTTCGGCAAAGACTGTTCTTGTGGAATTTGCAAAGTGATATTTGGAAGTCCATAGAGGGCTATGATGAAAATGGAAGTATCCTAAGATAAAAACCGAAAAGAAGCTTTCTGAGAAACTGCTTTGTGTTCTGTTAGTTCATCTGACAGAGTTACAGATTTCTCCTCAAGAATTCGTTCACTGAGACTATTCTTGTGAAATTTGCAAAGTGATATTTGGAAGCCCATAGAGGGCAATGGTGAAAAAGGAAATATCTTCCGTTAAAAACTGGAAAGAAACATTCTGAGAAACTGCCGTGTGTACTGTAAATATATCCCACCGAGTTACAGCTTTCCCCTCAAGAGGCCTTTCACTACGACAGTTCTGTGGGATTTGCAAAGTAATATTTGGAAGCCCATAAAGGTCTATGGTGAAAAAGGAATATCTTCAGTTAAAAACTGGAAAGAAGCTTTCTGAGGAACTGCTTTGTGTTCTGTTAATTCATCTCACAGAGTTACAGCTTACCCCTCAAGAAGTCTTTCGCTAAGTCTATTCTTGTGGAATTTGCAAAGTGATATTTGGAAGCCCATAGAGGGATATGGTGAAAAAGGTAATATCTTCAGTTAAAAACTGGAAAGAAGCTTTCTGAGAAACTGCTTTGTGTTTTGTTAACTCATCTCAAAAAGTAACAGCTTTCCCCTAAAGAAGCCTTTCGCTAAGACTGTTCTAGTGGAATCTGCAGCGTGATCTTTGGAAGCCCATAGAAGGCTATGGTGAAAAAGGAAATAGCCTAAGATAAAAATTGAAAAGAAGCTTTCTGAGAAACTGCTTTGTGTTCTGTTAATTCATGTCAGAGAGTTACAGCTTTCCCCTCATTGAAAATTGATATTTTGGAGCCCATAGAATGCTACGGTGAAAAAGGAAATATCTTCAGTTTAAAACTGAAGAGAGGCTTTCTGAAGAACTGCTTTGTGTTCTGTTAATTCATCTCAATGATTTATAGCTTTACCCTGAAGAAGCCTTTCGCTAAGACTGTTCTTGTGGAATTTCAAAGTGATATTTGGAAGTCCATACAGGGCTATGGTGAAAAAGGAAATATAATCCGTAAAAAACTGAAAAGAAGCTTCCTGAGAAACTGCTTTGTGTTCGGTTAATTCTTCTCACAGAGTTACAGCTTTCCCCTCAAGAAGCCTTTCGCTAACACTGTTCTTGTGGAATTTGCAAAGTGATATTTGGAAGCAAATAGAGGGCTATGGTGAAAAAGGAAATATCTTCCATTAAATACTGGAAAGAAGTTTTCAGAGAAACTGCTTTGTGTTCTGTTAATACGTCTCACCAAGTTACAGCTTTCCCGTCAAGAAGCTGTTGGCTAAGAGTGTTCTATTGGAATCTGCAAAGTGTTATTTGGAAGCCCATAGAGAGCTATGTTGAAAAAGGAAATATCTTCCGTTAAAAACTAGAAAGAAGTTTTCTTAGAAATTGCTTGGTTTTCTGTTAATTCATCTCACAGAGTTACAGCTTTTCCCTACAGAAACATTTCCCTAAGACTGTTCTTCTAGAATTTGCAAAGTGATATTTGGAAACCCGTAGATGGCTATCGTGAAAAAGGAAATATCGTCCGTTAAAAACTGGAAAGAAGCCTTCTGAGAAACTGCTTTGTGTTCTGTTAATTAATCTCACAGAGCTACAGCTTTCCCCTCAAGAAGCCTTTCGCTAAGACTGTTCTTGTGGAATTTGTAAAGTGATATTTGGAAGCAAATAGAGGGCTATGGTGAAAAAGGAAATATCTTCCGTTAAAAACTGGAAAGAAGCTTTCTGAGAAACTGCCGTGTGTTCTGTTCATACCTCTGACAGAATTACAACTTTCTCCTCAAGAAGCCTTTCGCTACGACTGTTCTTGTGGAATTTGGAAAGTGATATTTGGAAGCCCATAGAGGGCTATGGTGAAAAAGGAAATAGCTTCCGTTAAAAACTGGAAAGAAGCTTTCTGAGAGACTGCTTTGTGTTCTATTATATCATCTCACAGAGTTACACGTTTCCCCTCAAGAAGCCTTTCGCTAAGGCTCTTCTTGTGGAATTGGCAAAGTGATATTTGGAAGCCCCTAGAGTGACTATGGTGAAAAATAAATATCTTCAGTTAAAAAATGGAAAGAAGCTTTCTGACAAAATGCTTTGTGTTCTGTTAATTCATCTCACAGAGTTACAGCTTTCCCTTCAAGAAGCCTTCTGCAAAGACTGTTCTTGTGGAATTTTCAAAGAAATATTTTGAGGACCCTAGACGGCTATGGTGAAAAAGGAAATATCTTCCGTTAAAAATTGGAAAGAAGCTTTCTGAGAAACTGCTTTGCATTCTGTTAATTCATCTCACAGACTTACAGCTTTCCCTTCAAGAAGCCTTTCGCTAGGCTGTTCTTCTGGAATTGGCAAAGTGATATTTGGAAGCAAATAGGGGGCTATGGTGAAAAAGGAAATATCTTCCATAAAAAACTGGAAAGAAGCTTTCTGAGAAACTGCTTTGTGTTCTGTTATTTCATCTCACAGAGTTACAGCTTTCCCTTCAAAAAGCCTTTCGCTAAGGCTGTTCTTGTGGAATTTGTAAAGTGATATTTGGATGCTTATAGATTGCTATGGTGAAAAAGGAATTGTCTTCCGTTAAAAACTGGAAAGAAGCTTTCTGAGAAACTACTTTGTGTTCTGTTAATTCATCTCACTGAGTTACAGCCTTCCCCTCAAGAAGCCTTTCGCTAAGACTGTTTTTGTGGAATTTGCAAAGTGATATTTAGTAGTCCATAGAGGGCTACGGTGAAAAAGGAAATATCCTAAGTTAAAAACTGAAAAGAAACATTCGGAGAAACTGCTTTGTGTTCTGTTTATTCATCTCACAGAGTTACATCTTTCCCTTCAAGAAGCCTTTATCTAATGCTCTTCTTGTGCAATTTGCAAAGTGATATATGGAAGCCCATAGAGGGCTCTGGTGAAAAAGGAAATATCTTCCGGAAAAACTGGAAAGAAGCTTTCTGAGAAACTGCTTTGTATTCTGTTAACTCATCTCACAGAGTTATAGGTTTCCCTTCAAGAAGCCTTTCGCTAAGGCTGTTCTTTCGGAATTTGGTAACTGATATTTGGAAGCCCTTAGAGGGCTATGGTGAAAAAGGAAATTACCTAAGATAAAAACTGTAAAGAACCTTTCTGAGAAACTGCTTTGTGTTCTGTTAATTCATCTCACAGAGTTACAGCTTTCCCCTGAAGAATCCTTTCCCTAAGACTGTTCTTCTGGAATATGCAAAGTGATATTTGGAAGACCATAGAAGGCTATGGTGAAAATAGAAATATCCTAAGATGAAAATCGAAAAAAAGCTTTCTGAAAACTTCTTTGTGTTCTGTAAGTTCACCTCACAGATTTACAGCTTTTCCTTCAAGAAGTCGTTCACTAAGACTGTTTTTGTGAAATTTGAAAAGTGATATTTGGAAGCCAATAGAGGCCTATGGTGTAATAGGAAATATCTTCCGTTAAAATCTGGATAGAAGCTTTCTGAGAAACTGCCGTGTGTTCTGTTAATACATCTCACCAAGTTACAGCTTTCCCCAAAAGAAGTCTTTGGCTAAGACTGTTCTTGTGGAATTTGGAAAGTGATATTTTGAAGCCCACAGGGGGCTTTGGTAAAAAATTAAATATCTTCAGTTAAAAACTGACAAGAAGCTTTCTGAGAAACTGCTTTGTGTTCTGTTAATTCATCTCACAGAGTTACAGCTTTTCCCTCAAGAAGAATTTCACTAAGTCGGTTCTTGTGGGATTTGCAAAGTGACATTTGTAAGCCCATAGAGGGCTATGGTGAAAAAGGAAATCTCTTCAGTTAAAATCTGGAAAGAAGCTTTCTGAGAAACTGCTTTGTGTTCTGTTAATTCATCTCACAGAGTTACAGCTTTCCCCTCAAGAAGCCGTTCGCTAACACTGTTCTTGTGAAATTTGCAAAGTGATATTTGGAAGCCCATAGAGGGCTACGGTGAGAAAGGAAATATCCTAAGATAAAAACTGAAAAGAAGCTTTCTCAGAAACTGCTTAGTGTTCTGTTAATACATCTTACAGAGTTACAGCTTTACCCTCAAGAAGCCTTTCCCTAAGAGTGTTCCTGTGGAATTTGCAAACTGATATTTGGAAGCCCGTACACGGAATGGTGAAAAAGGAAATATCTTCAGTTAAAAACTGGAAAGAAGCTTTCTGAGAAACTACTTTGCGTTCTGTCATAGAGTTACAGCTTTCCCCTGAAGAAGCCTTTCCCTAAGACTGTTCTTGTGGAATATGCAAAGTGATATTTGGAAGACCATAGAAGGCTATGGTGAAAATAGAAATATCCTAAGATGAAAATCGAAAAAAAGCTTTCTGAAAACTTCTTTGTGTTCTGTTAGTTCACCTTACAGAGTTACAGATTTCCCTTCAAGAAATCGTTCACTAAGACTGTTTTTGTGAAATTTTAAAAGTGATATTTGGAAGCCGATAGAGGGCTATGGTGTAAAATGAAATATCTTCCGTTAAAATCTGGAGAGAAGCTTTCTGAGAAACTGCCGTGTGTTCTGTTAATACATCTCACCAAGTTACAGCTTTCCCCAAAAGAAGTCTTTGGCTAAGACTGTTCTTGTGGGATTTGGAAAGTGATATTTGGAAGCCCACAGGGGGCTTTGGTGAAAAATTAAATATCTTCATTTAAAAACTGACAAGAAGCTTTCTTAGAAACTGCTTTGTGTTCTGTTAATTCATCTCACAGAGTTACAGCTTTCCCCTCAAGAAGCCTTTCGCTAAGACTTTTCCTGTGGAATATGCAAAGTGATATTTGGAAGCCCATAGAGGGCTATGGTGAAAAAGGAATATTTTCAGTTAAAAACCGGAAAGAAACTGTCTGAGAAACTGCTTTGTGTTCTGTTAATTCATCTCACAGAGATACAGCTTTCCCCTCAAGAAGCCTTTAGCTAAGATTGTTCTTGTGGAAATTGCAAAGAGATATTTGGAAGTCCATAGAGGACTATGGCGAAAAAGGAAATATTTTCCGTTCAAAACTGGAAAGAAGCTTTCTGAGAAACTACTTTGTGTTCTGTTAATTCATCTCACAGAGTTACAGATTTCCCCTCAAGAAGCCTTTCGCTAAGACTGTTCTTGTGGAATTGGCAAAGTGATATTTGGAAGCCCATATAGGGCTACGGTGTAAAAGTAAATATCTTCCGTTAAATACTGGAAAGAAAGTTTCTGGGAAACTATTTTGTGTTCTGTTTATTCATCTCACAGAGTTACTGCTTTCCCCTCAAGAAGCCTTTCGCTAACATTGTTCTTGTGGAATTTGTAAACTGATATTTGGAAGCCCGTATCGGGCTATGGTGAAAAAGGAAATATCTTCCGTTAAAAACTGGAAAGAATCTTTCTGAGAATCTGCTTTGTGTTCTGTTAATTCATCTCACAGAGTTACAGCTTTTCCCTCAAGAAGCCTTTCACTGAGTCTGTTCTTGTGGGATTTGAAAAGTGATATTTGTAAGCCCATTGAGGGCTATGGTGAAAAAGGAAATCTCTTCAGTTAAAATCTGGAAAGAAGCTTTGTGAGAAACTGATTTGTGTTCTGTTAATTCATCTCACAGAGTTACAGCTTTCCCCTGAAGAAGGCGTTCACTAAGACTGTTCTTGTGGAATTTCCAAAGTGATATTTGGAAGCCCCTAGAGGGCTATGGTGAAAAAGAAAATAGCCTAAGTTAAAAACTGAAAAGAAGCTTTCTGAGAAACTGACTTGTGATCTGTTAATTCAACTCACAGAGTTACAGCTTCCCGCTCAATAAGCCTTTCACTAAAGCTGTTGTTGTGAAATTCGAAAAGTGATATTTGGAACCCCTAGAGGGCTATGGGGAAAAAGGAAATATCTTCAGTTAAAATCTGAAAGGAAGCTTTCTGAGAAACTGCTTTGTGTTCTGTTAATTCATCTCAAAGAGTTACAGCTTTCCCCTGAAGAAGAATTTCGCTAAGACTGTTCTTGTGGAATTTGCAAAGTGATATTTGGAAGCCCTTAGAGGGCTGTGGTGAAAATGGAAATATCCTATGATAAAAACAGAAAAGAAGCTTTCTGAGAAACTGCTCTGTGTTCTGTTAGTTCATCTCACAGAGTTACAGCTGTCCCCTCAGGAAGTCGTTCACTAACACTGTTCTTATGAAATTTGCAAAGTGATATTTGGAAGCCCATAGAGGGCTATTTTGAAAATGGAAATAACTTCCGTTTAAAACTGGAAAGAAGCTTTCTGAGAAACTGCCGTGTGTTCTGTTAGTACATCTGACAGAATTACAACTTTTCCTAAAGGAAACATTTCGCTAAGACAGTTCTTGTGGGATTTGCAAAGTGATATTTGGAAGTGCACAGAGCGCTACGGTGAGAAATGAAATATCTTCAGATAAAAACTGGAAAGAAGCTTTCTGTGTAACTGCTTTGTGTTCTGTTAATTCATCTCTCAGAGTTACAGCTTTTCCCTCCAGAAGCCTGTCGCTAAGACTGTTCTTGTGGAATTTACAAATTGATATTTGTAAGCCCATAGGTGTTCATGGTGGAAAATGAAATATCTTCCGTTAAAAACTGGAAAGAAGCTTTCTGAGAAACTGCTTTGTGTTTTGTTAACTCATCTCACAGAGTTACAGCTTTCCCCTCAAAAAGCCTTTCGCTAAGACTGTTCTTGTGGAATTTCAAAAGTGATATTTGGAAGTCAATAGAAGGCTTTGGTGAAAAAGGAAATATCTTCCGTTAAAAACTGGAAGGAAGTTTTCTGAGAAACTGCTTTGTGTTCTGTTAATTCATCTCAAAGAGTTACAGCTTTCCCCTTAAGAAGTCTTTCGCTAAGACTGTTCTGTTGGAATTTGCAAAGTGATATTTGGAAGCCCTTAGAGGGTTATGGTGAAAATGGAAATATCCTAAGATGAAAACCGAAATCAAGCTTTCTGCGAAACTGCTTTGTGTTCTGTTGGCTCATCTCACAGAGTTACAGCTTTCCCCTCAAGAAGTCTTTCGCTAAGACTGTTCTTGAGGAATTTGCAAAAGGATATTTGGAATCCCATGGAGGGCTATGGTGAAAAAGGAAATATCTTCCGTTGAAAACTAGAAAGAAGCTTTCTGAGAAACTGCTTTGTGTTCTGTTAATTCATCTCACCGAGTTACAGCATTGCCCTCCAGAAACCTTTCGCTAAGACGGTTCTTGTGGAATTTGCAAAGGGATATTTGGAAGCCGATGCAGGGCTGTGGTGAAAAAGAAAATATCCTAAGATAAAAACTAAAAAGAAGCTTTCTGAGAAACTGCTTTGTATTTTGAAAATTCAACTCACAGAGTTACAGCTTTACCCTCAAGAAGCCTTTCGCTAAGGCTGTTGTTGTGTAATTTGCAAAGTGATATTTGGAAGCCCATAGAGAGCAATGGTGAAAAAGGAAATAACTTCAGTTAAAAACTTAAAAGAAGCTTTCTGAGAAACTGCTTTGTGTTCTGTTAATTCATCACACAGAGTTACAGCTTTTCCTCAAGATACCTTCGGCAAAGACCGTTCTTGTGGAATTTGCAAAGTGATATTTGGAAGTCCATAGAGGGCTATGATGAAAATGGAAATATCCTAAGATAAAAACCGAAAAGAAGCTTTCTGAGAAACTGCTTTGTGTTCTGTTAGTTCATCTGACAGAGTTACAGCTTTCTCCTCAAGAATTCGTTCACTGAGACTATTCTTGTGAAATTTGCAAAGTGATATTTGGAAGCCCATAGAGGGCAATGGTAAAAAAGGAAATATCTTCCGTTAAAAACTGGAAAGAAATATTCTGAGAAACTGCCGTGTGTACTGTAAATATATCTCACCGAGTTACAGTTTTCTCCTCAAGAGGCCTTTCGCTACGACAGTTCTGTGGGATTTGCAAAGTAATATTTGGAAGCCCATAAAGGTCTAAGGTGAAAAAGAAATATCTTCAGTTAAAAACTGGAAAGAAGCTTTCTGAGGAACTGCTTTGTGTTCTGTTAATTCATCTCACAGAGTTACAGCTTACCCCTCAAGAAGCCTTTCGCTAAGACTATTCTTGTGGAATTTGCAAAGTGATATTTGGAAGCCCATAGAGGGATATGGTGAAAAAGGTAATATCTTCAGTTAAAAACTGGAAAGAAGCTTTCTGAGAAACTGCTTTGTGTTTTGTTAATTCATCTCAAAAAGTTACAGCTTTCCCCTAAACAAGCCTTTCGCTAAGACTGTTCTTGTGGAATTTGCAAAGTGATATTTGGAAGCCCCTAGAGGGCTATGGTGAAAAAGGAAAAATCTTCCGGAAATACTAGAAGAAGCTTTCTGAGAAACTGCTTTGTATTCTGTTAATTCATCTCACAGAGTTACAGGTTTCCCCTCAAGAAGCCTTTCGCTAAGGCTATTCTTGTGGAATTTGGAAAGTGATATTTGGAAGCCCTTCGAGGGCTATGGTGAAAACATAAATATCTTCAGTTAAAAACTGGAAAGAATCTTTCTGAGAAACTGCTTTGTGTTCTGTTAATTCATCTCACAGTGTTACTGCTTTCCCCTCAAGAAGTTTTTCGCTAAGACTGTTCTTGTGGGATTTGCAAAGTGATATTTGGAAGCCCAGAGAGGGCTATGGTGAAAAAGGAATTCTCTTCCGTTAAAAACTGGAAAGAAGCTTTCTGAGAAACTGCTTTGTGTTCTGTTAATTCATCGCACAGAGTTACTGCTTTCCCCTCAAGAAGCTTTTCGCTAAGACTGTTCTTGTGGAATTTTCAAAGTGATATTTGGAAGCCCATAGAGGGCTTTGGTGAAAAAGGAAATATCTTCCGTTAAAAACGGGAAAGAAGGTTTCTGAGAAACTGCTTTATGTTCTGTTAATTCATCTCAAAGGGTTTTTGTGTTCCCATCAAGAAGCCTTTCGCTGAGACTATTCTTGTGGAATATGCAAAGTGATATTAAGAATCCCATAGAGGGCTATGGTGAAAAAGTAAATATCTTCCGTTAAAAACTGGAAACAAGCTTTCTTTGAATCTACTTTGTGTTCTGTTAATTCATCTCAAAGAGTTACAGCTTTCCCCTTAAGAAGCCTTTCGCTAAGACTGTTCTGTTGGAATTTGCAAAGTGATATTTGGAAGCCCTTAGAGGGTTATGGTGAAAATGGAAATATCCTAAGATGAAAACCGAAATCAAGCTTTCGGCGAAACTGCTTTGTGTTCTGTTGGCTCATCTCACAGAGTTACAGCTTTCCCCTCAAGAAGTCTTTCGCTAAGACTGTTCTTGTGGAATTTGCAAAGGGATATTTGGAATCCCATGGAGGACTATGGTGAAAAAGGAAATATCTTCCGTTGAAAACTAGAACGAAGTTTTCTGAGAAACTGCTTTGTGTTCTGTTAATTCATCTCACCGAGTTACAGCACTGCCCTCCAGAAGCCTTTCGCTAAGACTGTTCTTGTGGAATTTGCAAAGGGATATTTGGAAGCCGATGCAGGGCTGTGGTGAAAAAGGAGATATCCTTAGATAAAAACTAAAAAGAAGCTTTCTGAGAAACAGCTTTGTATTTTGAAAATTCAACTCACAGAGTTACAGCTTTACCCTCAAGAAGCCTTTCGCTAAGGCTGTACTTGTGGAACTTGCAAAGTGATATTTGGAAGCCCATAGAGGGCTACGGTGAAGGGGGAAATATCTTCCGTTAAAAACTTAAAAGAAGCTTTCTGAGAAACTGCTTTGTGTTCCGTTAAGTCATCACACAGAGTTACAGCTTTTCCTCAAGATCCCTTTGGCAAAAACTGTTCTTGTGGAATTTGCAAAGTGATATTTGAAAGTCCATAGAAGGCTATGATGAAAATGGAAGTATCCTTAGATAAAAACCGAAAAGAAGCTTTCTGAGAAACTGCTTTGTGTTCTGTTAGTTCATCTGACAGAGTTACAGCTTTCTCCTCAAGAATTCGTTCACTGAGACTATTCTTGTGAAATTTGCAAAGTGATATTTGGAAGCCCATAGAGGGCAATGGTGAAAAAGGAAATATCTTCCGTTAAAAACTGGAAAGAAACATTCTGAGAAACTGCCGTGTGTACTGTAAATATATCTCACCGAGTTACAGCTTTCCCCTCAAGAGGCCTTTCGCTACGACAGTTCTGTGGGATTTGCAAAGTAATATTTGGAAGCCCATAAAGGTCTATGGTGAAAAAGGAATATCTTCAGTTAAAAACTGGAAAGAAGCTTTCTGAGGAACTGCTTTGTGTTCTGTTAATTCATCTCACAGAGTTACAGCTTACCCCTCAAGAAGCCTTTCGCTAAGACTATTCTTGTGGAATTTGCAAAGTGATATTTGGAAGCCCATAGAGGGATATGGTGAAAAAGGTAATATCTTCAGTTAAAAACTGGAAAGAAGCTTTCTGAGACACTGCTTTGTGCTTTGTTAATTCATTTCAGAAAGTTACAGCTTTCCCCTAAAGAAGCCTTTCGCTAAGACTGTTCTTGTGGAATCTGCAGCGTGATCTTTGGAAGCCCATAGAAGGCTATGGTGAAAAAGGAAATAGCCTAAGATAAAAACTGAAAAGAAGCTTTCTGAGAAACTGCTTTGTGTTATGTTAATTCAGGTCAGAGAGTTACAGCTTTCCCCTCAAGAGAACTTTAGCTAAGGCTGTTGTTGTGGAAACTGAAAATTGATATGTTGGAGCCCATAGAAGGCTACGGTGAAAAAGGAAATATCTTCAGTTAAAAACTGAAAAGAAGGTTTCTGAGGAACTGCTTTGTGTTCTGTTAATTCATCTCAATGATTTATAGCTTTACCCTCAAGAAGCCTTTCGCTAAGACTGTTCTTGTGGAATTTCAAAGTGATATTTGGAGGCCCATAGAGGGCTACGGTGAAAAAGGAAATAACTTCCGTTAAAAACTGGAAAGAAGCTTTCTGAGAAACTGCTTTGTGTTCTGTTAATTCATCTCCCAGAATTACAGCCCTCCCCTCCAGAGGACTTTCGCTAAGACTGTTCTTGTGGAATTTTCAAAGTAATATTTGTAAGCCTACAGATGTCTAGTGTGGCAAAGGAAATATCCTAAGATAAAAATAGAAAAGAAACCTTCTGAGAAACTGTTTGTGTTCTGTTAATTCATCTCACAGAGTTACAGGTTTCCCCTCAAGAAGCCTTTCGCAAAGACTGTTCTTTTGGAATTTGCATAGTGATATTTGGAAGCCCCTAGAGAGCTAGGGTGAAATAGAAATATCTTCCAATTAAAAACTGGAAAGAAGTTTTCTGAGAAACTGCTTTGTGTTCTGTTAATTCATCTCACAGAGTTACTGCTTTCCCCTCAAGAATCCTTTCGCTAAGACTGTTCTTGTGGAATTTGCAAAGTGATATTTGGAAGTCCCTAGAGGGCTATGGTGAAAACGGAAATATCTTCCGTTAAAAACTGGAAAGAAACTTTTTGAGAAACTGCTTTGTGTTCTGTGAATTCATCTCACAGAGTTACAGCTTTCCCTTCAAGAAGCCTCCCGCTAAGGCTGTTCTTGTAAAATTGGCAAAGTGATATACGGAAGCCCGTAGTGGGCTATGGTGAAAAGGAAATATGTTCAGTTAAAAAATGGAAAGTAGCTTTCTAAGAAACTGCTTTGTGTTCTGTGAATTCATCTAACAGAGTTACAGCTTTCCCCTCAAGAAACCTTCCGCTAAGACTGTTCTTTTGGAATTTGCAAAGTGATATTTGGAAGCACATAGAGGGCTATGGTGAAAAAGGAAATATCTTTTGTTAAAAACTGGAAAGAAGCTTTCTGTGAAACTGCTTTGTGTTCTGTTAATTCATTTCACAGAGTTACAGCTTTTCCTTCAAAAAGCCTTTCGCTAGGGCTGTTCTTGTGGAATTTCTAAAGTGATATTTGGAAGCCCATAGAGGGCTACGGTGAAAATGGAAATATCTTCAGTTAAAAACTGGAAAGAAGCTGTCTAAGAAACTACTTTGTGTTCTGTTAATTCACCTCACAGAGTTACAGCTTTCCCCTCAAGAAGCCTTTCGCTAAGACTGTTCTTGTGGAATTTGCAAAGTGATATTTGGAAGCCCCTAGAGGGCTATGGTGAAAAAGGAAAAATCTTCCGGAAATACTAGAAGAAGCTTTTTGAGAATCTGCTTTGTGTTCTGTTAATTCATCTCACAGAGTTACAGCTTTTCCCTCAAGAAGCCTTTCACTGAGTCTGTTCTTGTGGGATTTGAAAAGTGATATTTGTAAGCCCATTGAGGGCTATGGTGAAAAAGGAAATCTCTTCAGTTAAAATCTGGAAAGAAGCTTTGTGAGAAACTGATTTGTGTTCTGTTAATTCATCTCACAGAGTTACAGCTTTCCCCTGAAGAAGGCGTTCACTAAGACTGTTCTTGTGGAATTTCCAAAGTGATATTTGGAAGCCCCTAGAGGGCTATGGTGAAAAAGAAAATAGCCTAAGTTAAAAACTGAAAAGAAGCTTTCTGAGAAACTGACTTGTGATCTGTTAATTCAACTCACAGAGTTACAGCTTTCCGCTCAATAAGCCTTTCACTAAAGCTGTTGTTGTGAAATTCGAAAAGTGATATTTGGAACCCCTAGAGGGCTATGGTGAAAAAGGAAATATCTTCAGTTAAAATCTGAAAGGAAGCTTTCTGAGAAACTGCTTTGTGTTCTGTTAATTCATCTCAAAGAGTTACAGCTTTCCCCTGAAGAAGATTTTCGCTAAGACTGTTCTTGTGGAATTTGCAAAGTGATATTTGGAAGCCCTTAGAGGGCTGTGGTGAAAATGGAAATATCCTATGATAAAAACAGAAAAGAAGCTTTCTGAGAAACTGCTCTGTGTTCTGTTAGTTCATCTCACAGAGTTACAGCTGTCCCCTCAGGAAGTCGTTCACTAACACTGTTCTTATGAAATTTGCAAAGTGATATTTGGAAGCCCATAGAGGGCTATTTTGAAAATGGAAATAACTTCCGTTTAAAACTGGAAAGAAGCTTTCTGAGAAACTGCCGTGTGTTCTGTTAGTACATCTGACAGAATTACAACTTTTCCTAAAGGAAACATTTCGCTAAGACAGTTCTTGTGGGATTTGCAAAGTGATATTTGGAAGTGCACAGAGCGCTACGGTGAGAAATGAAATATCTTCAGATAAAAACTGGAAAGAAGCTTTCTGTGTAACTGCTTTGTGTTCTGTTAATTCATCTCTCAGAGTTACAGCTTTTCCCTCAAGAAGCCTGTCGCTAAGAATGTTCTTGTGGAATTTACAAATTGATATTTGTAAGCCCATAGGTGTTCATGGTGGAAAATGAAATATCTTCCGTTAAAAACTGGAAAGAAGCTTTCTGAGAAACTGCTTTGTGTTTTGTTAACTCATCTCACAGAGTTACAGCTTTCCCCTCAAAAAGCCTTTCGCTAAGACTGTTCTTGTGGAATTTCAAAAGTGATATTTGGAAGTCAATAGAAGGCTTTGGTGAAAAAGGAAATATCTTCCGTTAGAAACTGGAAGGAAGTTTTCTGAGAAACTGCTTTGTGTTCTGTTAATTCATCTCAAAGAGTTACAGCTTTCCCCTTAAGAAGTCTTTCGCTAAGACTGTTCTGTTGGAATTTGCAAAGTGATATTTGGAAGTCCTTAGAGGGTTATGGTGAAAATGGAAATATCCTAAGATGAAAACCGAAATCAAGCTTTCTGCGAAACTGCTTTGTGTTCTGTTGGCTCATCTCACAGAGTTACAGCTTTCCCCTCAAGAAGTCTTTCGCTAAGACTGTTCTTGAGGAATTTGCAAAGGGATATTTGGAATCCCATGGAGGGCTATGGTGAAAAAGGAAATATCTTCCGTTGAAAACTAGAAAGAAGCTTTCTGAGAAACTGCTTTGTGTTCTGTTAATTCATCTCACCGAGTTACAGCATTGCCCTCCAGAAACCTTTCGCTAAGACGGTTCTTGTGGAATTTGCAAAGGGATATTTGGAAGCCGATGCAGGGCTGTGGTGAAAAAGAAAATATCCTAAGATAAAAACTAAAAAGAAGCTTTCTGAGAAACTGCTTTGTATTTTGAAAATTCAACTCACAGAGTTACAGCTTTACCCTCAAGAAGCCTTTCGCTAAGGCTGTTGTTGTGTAATTTGCAAAGTGATATTTGGAAGCCCATAGAGAGCAATGGTGAAAAAGGAAATAACTTCAGTTGAAAACTTAAAAGAAGCTTTCTGAGAAACTGCTTTGTGTTCTGTTAATTCATCACACAGAGTTACAGCTTTTCCTCAAGATACCTTCGGCAAAGACCGTTCTTGTGGAATTTGCAAAGTGATATTTGGAAGTCCGTAGAGGGCTATGATGAAAATGGAAATATGCTAAGATAAAAACCGAAAAGAAGCTTTCTGAGAAACTGCTTTGTGTTCTGTTAGTTCATCTGACAGAGTTACAGCTTTCTCCTCAAGAATTCGTTCACTGAGACTATTCTTGTGAAATTTGCAAAGTGATATTTGGAAGCCCATAGAGGGCAATGGTAAAAAAGGAAATATCTTCCGTTAAAAACTGGAAAGAAATATTCTGAGAAACTGCCGTGTGTACTGTAAATATATCTCACCGAGTTACAGGTTTCTCCTCAAGAGGCCTTTCGCTACGACAGTTCTGTGGGATTTGCAAAGTAATATTTGGAAGCCCATAAAGGTCTAAGGTGAAAAAGAAATATCTTCAGTTAAAAACTGGAAAGAAGCTTTCTGAGGAACTGCTTTGTGTTCTGTTAATTCATCTCACAGAGTTACAGCTTACCCCTCAAGAAGCCTTTCGCTAAGACTATTCTTCTGGAATTTGGAAAGTGATATTTGGAAGCCCATAGAGGGATATGGTGAAAAAGGTAATATCTTCAGTTAAAAACTGGAAAGAAGCTTTCTGAGAAACTGCTTTGTGTTTTGTTAATTCATCTCAAAAAGTTACAGCTTTCCCCTAAAGAAGCCTTTCGCTAAGACTGTTCTTGTGGAATTTGCAAAGTGATATTTGGAAGCCCCTAGAGGGCTATGGTGAAAAAGGAAAAATCTTCCGGAAATACTAGAAGAAGCTTTCTGAGAAACTGCTTTGTATTCTGTTAATTCATCTCACAGAGTTACAGGTTTCCCCTCAAGAAGCCTTTCGCTAAGGCTATTCTTGTGGAATTTGGAAAGTGATATTTGGAAGCCCTTCGAGGGCTATGGTGAAAACATAAATATCTTCAGTTAAAAACTGGAAAGAATCTTTCTGAGAAACTGCTTTGTGTTCTGTTAATTCATCTCACAGTGTTACTGCTTTCCCCTCAAGAAGCTTTTCGCTAAGACTGTTCTTGTGGGATTTGCAAAGTGATATTTGGAAGCCCAGAGAGGGCTATGGTGAAAAAAGGAATTCTCTTCCGTTAAATACTGGAAAGAAGCTTTCTGAGAAACTGCTTTGTGTTCTGTTAATTCATCGCACAGAGTTACTGCTTTCCCCTCAAGAAGCTTTTCGCTAAGACTGTTCTTGTGGAATTTTCAAAGTGATATTTGGAAGCCCATAGAGGGCTTTGGTGAAAAAGGAAATATCTTCCGTTAAAAACGGGAAAGAAGGTTTCTGAGAAACTGCTTTATGTTCTGTTAATTCATCTCAAAGAGTTTTTGTGTTCCCATCAAGAAGCCTTTCGCTGAGACTATTCTTGTGGAATATGCAAAGTGATATTAAGAATCCCATAGAGGGCTATGGTGAAAAAGTAAATATCTTCCGTTAAAAACTGGAAACAAGCTTTCTTTGAATCTACTTTGTGTTCTGTTAATTCATCTCAAAGAGTTACAGCTTTCCCCTTAAGAAGCCTTTCGCTAAGACTGTTCTGTTGGAATTTGCAAAGTGATATTTGGAAGCCCTTAGAGGGTTATGGTGAAAATGGAAATATCCTAAGATGAAAACCGAAATCAAGCTTTCGGCGAAACTGCTTTGTGTTCTGTTGGCTCATCTCACAGAGTTACAGCTTTCCCCTCAAGAAGTCTTTCGCTAAGACTGTTCTTGTGGAATTTGCAAAGGGATATTTGGAATCCCATGGAGGACTATGGTGAAAAAGGAAATATCTTCCGTTGAAAACTAGAACGAAGTTTTCTGAGAAACTGCTTTGTGTTCTGTTAATTCATCTCACCGAGTTACAGCACTGCCCTCCAGAAGCCTTTCGCTAAGACTGTTCTTGTGGAATTTGCAAAGGGATATTTGGAAGCCGATGCAGGGCTGTGGTGAAAAAGGAGATATCCTTAGATAAAAACTAAAAAGAAGCTTTCTGAGAAACAGCTTTGTATTTTGAAAATTCAACTCACAGCGTTACAGCTTTACCCTCAAGAAGCCTTTCGCTAAGGCTGTACTTGTGGAACTTGCAAAGTGATATTTGGAAGCCCATAGAGGGCTACGGTGAAGGGGGAAATATCTTCCGTTAAAAACTTAAAAGAAGCTTTCTGAGAAACTGCTTTGTGTTCCGTTAAGTCATCACACAGAGTTACAGCTTTTCCTCAAGATCCCTTTGGCAAAAACTGTTCTTGTGGAATTTGCAAAGTGATATTTGAAAGTCCATAGAAGGCTATGATGAAAATGGAAGTATCCTTAGATAAAAACCGAAAAGAAGCTTTCTGAGAAACTGCTTTGTGTTCTGTTAGTTCATCTGACAGAGTTACAGCTTTCTCCTCAAGAATTCGTTCACTGAGACTATTCTTGTGAAATTTGCAAAGTGATATTTGGAAGCCCATAGAGGGCAATGGTGAAAAAGGAAATATCTTCCGTTAAAAACTGGAAAGAAACATTCTGAGAAACTGCCGTGTGTACTGTAAATATATCTCACCGAGTTACAGCTTTCCCCTCAAGAGGCCTTTCGCTACGACAGTTCTGTGGGATTTGCAAAGTAATATTTGGAAGCCCATAAAGGTCTATGGTGAAAAAGGAATATCTTCAGTTAAAAACTGGAAAGAAGCTTTCTGAGGAACTGCTTTGTGTTCTGTTAATTCATCTCACAGAGTTACAGCTTACCCCTCAAGAAGCCTTTCGCTAAGACTATTCTTGTGGAATTTGCAAAGTGATATTTGGAAGCCCATAGAGGGATATGGTGAAAAAGGTAATATCTTCAGTTAAAAACTGGAAAGAAGCTTTCTGAGACACTGCTTTGTGCTTTGTTAATTCATTTCAGAAAGTTACAGCTTTCCCCTAAAGAAGCCTTTCGCTAAGACTGTTCTTGTGGAATCTGCAGCGTGATCTTTGGAAGCCCATAGAAGGCTATGGTGAAAAAGGAAATAGCCTAAGATAAAAACTGAAAAGAAGCTTTCTGAGAAACTGCTTTGTGTTATGTTAATTCAGGTCAGAGAGTTACAGCTTTCCCCTCAAGAGAACTTTAGCTAAGGCTGTTGTTGTGGAAACTGAAAATTGATATGTTGGAGCCCATAGAAGGCTATGGTGAAAAAGGAAATATCTTCAGTTAAAAACTGAAAAGAAGGTTTCTGAAGAACTGCTTTGTGTTCTGTTAATTCATCTCAATGATTTATAGCTTTACCCTCAAGAAGCCTTTCGCTAAGACTGTTCTTGTGGAATTTCAAAGTGATATTTGGAGGCCCATAGAGGGCTACGGTGAAAAAGGAAATAACTTCCGTTAAAAACTGGAAAGAAGCTTTCTGAGAAACTGCTTTGTGTTCTGTTAATTCATCTCCCAGAATTACAGCCCTCCCCTCCAGAGGACTTTCGCTAAGACTGTTCTTGTGGAATTTTCAAAGTAATATTTGTAAGCCTACAGATGTCTAGTGTGGCAAAGGAAATATCCTAAGATAAAAATAGAAAAGAAACCTTCTGAGAAACTGTTTGTGTTCTGTTAATTCATCTCACAGAGTTACAGGTTTCCCCTCAAGAAGCCTTTCGCAAAGACTGTTCTTGTGGAATTTGCATAGTGATATTTGGATGCCCCTAGAGAGCTAGGGTGAAATAGAAATATCTTCCGTTAAAAACTGGAAAGAAGTTTTCTGAGAAACTGCTTTGTGTTCTGTTAATTCATCTCACAGAGTTACTGCTTTCCGCTCAAGAATCCTTTCGCTAAGACTGTTCTTGTGGAATTTGCAAAGTGATATTTGGAAGTCCCTAGAGGGCTATGGTGAAAACGGAAATATCTTCCGTTAAAAACTGGATAGAAACTTTTTGAGAAACTGCTTTGTGTTCTGTGAATTCATCTCACAGAGTTACAGCTTTCCCTTCAAGAAGCCTCCCGCTAAGGCTGTTCTTGTAAAATTGGCAAAGTGATATACGGAAGCCCGTAGTGGGCTATGGTGAAAAGGAAATATGTTCAGTTAAAAAATGGAAAGTAGCTTTCTAAGAAACTGCTTTGTGTTCTGTGAATTCATCTAACAGAGTTACAGCTTTCCCCTCAAGAAACCTTCCGCTAAGACTGTTCTTTTGGAATTTGCAAAGTGATATTTGGAAGCACATAGAGGGCTATGGTGAAAAAGGAAATATCTTTTGTTAAAAACTGGAAAGAAGCTTTCTGTGAAACTGCTTTGTGTTCTGTTAATTCATTTCACAGAGTTACAGCTTTTCCTTCAAAAAGCCTTTCGCTAGGGCTGTTCTTGTGGAATTTCTAAAGTGATATTTGGAAGCCCATAGAGGGCTACGGTGAAAATGGAAATATCTTCAGTTAAAAACTGGAAAGAAGCTGTCTAAGAAACTACTTTGTGTTCTGTTAATTCACCTCACAGAGTTACAGCTTTCCCCTCAAGAAGCCTTTCGCTAAGACTGTTCTTGTGGAATTTGCAAAGTGATATTTGGAAGCCCCTAGAGGGCTATAGTGAAAAAGGAAAAATCTTCCGGAAATACTAGAAGAAGCTTTTTGAGAAACTGCTTTGTATTCTGTTAATTCATCTCACAGAGTTACAGGTTTCCCCTCGAGAAGCCTTTCGCTAAGGCTATTCTTGTGGAATTTGGAAAGTGATATTTGGAAGCCCTTCGAGGGCTATGGTGAAAAAATAAATATCTTCAGTTAAAAACTGGAAAGAATCTTTCTGAGAAACTGCTTTGTGTTCTGTTAATTCATCTCACAGAGTTACTGCTTTCCCCTCAAGAAGCTTTTCGCTAAGACTGTTCTTGTGGGATTTGCAAAGTGATATTTGGAAGCCCAGAGATGGCTATGGTGAAAAAGGAATTCTCTTCCGTTAAATACTGGAAAGAAGCTTTCTGAGAAACTGCTTTGTGTTCTGTTAATTCATCGCACAGAGTTACTGCTTTCCCCTCAAGAAGCTTTTCGCTAAGACTGTTCTTGTGGAATTTTCAAAGTGATATTTGGAAGCCCATAGAGGGCTTTGATGAAAAAGGAAATATCTTCCGTTAAAAACGGGAAAGAAGGTTTCTGAGAAACTGCTTTATGTTCTGTAAATTCATCTCAAAGAGTTTTTGTGTTCCCATCAAGAAGCCTTTCGCTGAGACTATTCTTGTGGAATATGCAAAGTGATATTAAGAATCCCTAGAGGGCTATGGTGTAAAAGTAAATATCTTCCGTTAAAAACTGGAAAGAAGCTTTCTTTGAATCTACTTTGTGTTCTGTTAATTCATCTCAAAGAGTTACAGCTTTCCCCTTAAGAAGCCTTTCGCTAAGACTGTTCTGTTGGAATTTGCAAAGTGATATTTGGAAGCCCTTAGAGGGTTATGGTGAAAATGGAAATATCCTAAGATGAAAACCGAAATCAAGCTTTCTGCGAAACTGCTTTGTGTTCTGTTGGCTCATCTCACAGACTTACAGCTTTCCCCTCAAGAAGTCTTTCGCTAAGACTGTTCTTGTGGAATTTGCAAAGGGATATTTGGAAGCCCATAGAGGGCCACGGTGAAGGAGGAAATATCTTCCGTTAAAAACTTAAAAGAAGTTTTCTGAGAAACTGCTTTGTGTTCTGTTAATTCATCACACAGAGTTACAGATTTTCCTCAAGATCCCTTCGGCAAAGACTGTTCTTGTGGAATTTGTAAAGTGATATTTGGAAGTTCATAGAGGGCTATGATGAAAATGGAAGTGTCCTAAGATAAACCCGAAAAGAAGGTTTCTGAGAAACTGCTTTGTGTTCTGTTAGTTCATCTGACAGAGTTACAGCTTTCTCCTCAAGAATTCGTTCACTGAGACTATTCTTGTGAAATTTGCAAAGTGATATTTGGAAGCCCATAGAGGGCAATGGTGAAAAAGGAAATATCTTCCGTTAAAAACTGGAAAGAAACATTCTGAGAAACTGCCTTGTGTACTGTAAATATATCTCACCGAGTTACAGCTTTCCCCTCAAGAGGCCTTTCGCTACGACAGTTCTGTGGGATTTGCAAAGTAATATTTGGAAGCCCATAAAGGTCTATGGTGAAAAAGGAATATCTTCAGTTAAAAACTGGAAAGAAGCTTTCTGAGGAACTGCTTTGTGTTCTGTTAATTCATCTCACAGAGTTACAGCTTACCCCTCAAGAAGTCTTTCGCTAAGACTATTCTTGTGGAATTTGCAAAGTGATATTTGGAAGCCCATAGAGGGATATGGTGAAAAAGGTAATATCTTCAGTTAAAAACTGGAAAGAAGCTTTCTGAGAAACTGCTTTGTGTTTTGTTAATTCATCTCAAAAAGTTACAGCTTTCCCCTAAAGAAGCCTTTCGCTAAGATTGTTCTTGTGGAATCTGCAGCGTGATCTTTGGAAGCCCATAGAAGGCTATGGTGAAAAAGGAAATAGCCTAAGATAAAATCTGAAAAGAAGCTTTCTGAGAAACTGCTTTGTGTTCTGTTAATTCATGTCAGATAGTTACAGCTTTCCCCTCATTGAAAATTGATATTTTGGAGCCCATAGAAGGCTACGGTGAAAAAGGAAATATCTTCAGTTTAAAACTGAAAAGAAGCTTTCTGAAGAACTGCTTTGTGTTCTGTTAATTCATCTCAATGATTTATAGCTTTACCCTGAAGAAGCCTTTCGCTAAAACTGTTCTTGTGGAATTTCAAAGTGATATTTGGAAGCCCATACAGGGCTATGGTGAAAAAGGAAATATAATCCGTAAAAATCTGAAAAGAAGCTTCCTGAGAAACTGCTTTGTGTTCGGTTAATTCTTCTCACAGAGTTACAGCTTTCCTATCAAAAGCCTTTCGCTATGATTTTTCTTGTGGAATTTGCAAAGTGATATTTGGAAGCCCTTAGAGGGCTATGGTAAAAAAGGAAATATCTTCCGTTAAAAAGTGGAAAGAATCTTTCTGAGAAACTCTTTGTGTTCTGTTAATTCATCTCACAGAGTTACAGCTTTCCCCCAAGAAGTCTTTCGCTAACACTGTTCTTGTGGAATTTGCAAAGTGATATTTGGAAGCAAATAGAGGGCTATGGTGAAAAAGGAAATATCTTCCATTAAATACTGGAAAGAAGTTTTCAGATAAACTGCTTTGTGTTCTGTTAATACGTCTCACCAAGTTACAGCTTTCCCGTCAAGAAGCTGTTGGCTAAGAGTGTTCTATTGGAATCTGCAAAGTGATATTTGGAAGCCCATAGAGAGCTATGTTGAAAAAGGAAATATCTTCCGTTAAAAACTAGAAAGAAGTTTTCTTAGAAATTGCTTTGTTTTCTGTTAATTCATCTCACAGAGTTACAGCTTTTCCCTACAGAAACCTTTCCCTAAGACTGTTCTTCTAGAATTTGCAAAGTGATATTTGGAAACCCATAGATGGCTATCGTGAAAAATTAAATATCGTCCGTTAAAAACTGGAAAGAAGCCTTCTGAGAAACTGCTTTGTGTTCTGTTAATTAATCTCACAGAGCTACAGATTTCCCCTCAAGAAGCCTTTCGCTAAGACTGTTCTTGTGGAATTTGCAAAGTGATATTTGGAAGCAAATAGAGGGCTATGGTGAAAAAGGAAATATCTTCCGTTAAAAACTGGAAAGAAGCTTTCTGAGAAACTGCCGTGTGTTCTGTTAATACATCTGACAGAATTACAACTTTCTCCTCAAGAAGCCTTTCGCTAAGACTGTTCTTGTGGAATTTGGAAAGTGATATTTGGAAGCCCATAGAGGGCTATGGTGAAAAAGGAAATAGCTTCCGTTAAAAACTGGAAAGAAGCTTTCTGAGAGACTGCTTTGTGTTCTATTATATCATCTCACAAAGTTACACGTTTCCCCTCAAGAAGCCTTTCGCTAAGGCTCTTCTTGTGGAATTGGCAAAGTGATATTTGGAAGCCCCTAGAGTGACTATGGTGAAAAATAAATATCTTCAGTTAAAAAATGGAAAGAAGCTTTCTGACAAAATGCTTTGTGTTCTGTTAATTCATCTCACAGAGTTACAGCTTTCCCTTCAAGAAGCCTTGTGCAAAGACTGTTCTTGTGGAATTTTCAAAGAAATATTTTGAAGACCCTAGACGGCTATGGTGAAAAAGGAAATATCTTCCGTTAAAAATTGGAAAGAAGCTTTCTGAGAAACTGCTTTGCATTCTGTTAATTCATCTCACAGACTTACAGCTTTCCCTTCAAGAAGCCTTTCGCTAGGCTGTTCTTCTGGAATTGGCAAAGTGATATTTGCAAGCAAATAGGGGGCTATGGTGAAAAAGGACATATCTTCCATAAAAAACTGGAAAGAAGCTTTCTGAGAAACTGCTTTGTGTTCTGTTATTTCATCTCACAGAGTTACAGCTTTCCCTTCAAAAAGCCTTTCGCTGAGGCTGTTCTTGTGGAATTTGTAAAGTGATATTTGGATGCCCATAGATTGCTATGGTGAAAAAGGAATTATCTTCCGTTAAAAACTGGAAAGAAGCTTTCTGAGAAACTACTTTGTGTTCTGTTAATTCATCTCACTGAGTTACAGCTTTCCCCTCAAGAAGCCTTTCGCTAAGACTGTTTTTGTGGAATTTGCAAAGTGATATTTAGTAGTCCATAGAGGGCTACGGTGAAAAAGGAAATATCCTAAGTTAAAAACTGAAAAGAAACATTCGGAGAAACTGCTTTGTGTTCTGTTTATTCATCTCACAGAGTTACATCTTTCCCTTCAAGAAGCCTTTATCTAAGGCTCTTCTTGTGGAATTTGCAAAGTGATATATGGAAGCCCATAGAGGGCTCTGGTGAAAAAGGAAATATCTTCCGGAAAAACTGGAAAGAAGCTTTCTGAGAAACTGCTTTGTATTCTGTTAACTCATCTCACAGAGTTATAGGTTTCCCTTCAAGAAGCCTTTCGCTAAGGCTGTTCTTTCGGAATTTGGTAACTGATATTTGGAAGCCCATAGAGGGCTATGGTGAAAAAGGAAATTACCTAAGATAAAAACTGTAAAGAACCTTTCTGAGAAACTGCTTTGTGTTCTGTTAATTCATCTCACAGAGTTACAGCTTTCCCCTGAAGAAGCCTTTCCCTAAGACTGTTCTTGTGGAATATGCAAAGTGATATTTGGAAGACCATAGAAGGCTATGGTGAAAATAGAAATATCCTAAGATGAAAATCGAAAAAAAGCTTTCTGAAAACTTCTTTGTGTTCTGTAAGTTCACCTCACAGATTTACAGCTTTTCCTTCAAGAGGTCGTTCACTAAGACTGTTTGGTGAAATTTGAAAAGTGATATTTGGAAGCCAATAGAGGGCTATGGTGTAATAGGAAATATCTTCCGTTAAAATCTGAAGAGAAGCTTTCTGAGAAACTGCCGTGTGTTCCGTTAATACATCTAACCAAGTTACAGCTTTCCCCAAAAGAAGTCTTTGGCTAAGACTGTTCTTGTGGAATTTGGAAAGTGATATTTTGAAGCCCACAGGGGGCTTTGGTAAAAAATTAAATATCTTCAGTTAAAAACTGACAAGAAGCTTTCTGAGAAACTGCTTTGTGTTCTGTTAATTCATCTCACAGAGTTACAGCTTTTCCCTCAAGAAGAATTTCACTAAGTCGGTTCTTGTGGGATTTGCAAAGTGACATTTGTAAGCCCATAGAGGGCTATGGTGAAAAAGGAAATCTCTTCAGTTAAAATCTGGAAAGAAGCTTTCTGAGAAACTGCTTTGTGTTCTGTTAATTCATCTCACAGAGTTACAGCTTTCCCCTCAAGAAGCCGTTCGCTAACACTGTTCTTGTGAAATTTGCAAAGTGATATTTGGAAGCCCATAGAGGGCTACGGTGAGAAAGGAAATATCCTAAGATAAAAACTGAAAAGAAGCTTTCTCAGAAACTGCTTAGTGTTCTGTTAATACATCTTACAGAGTTACAGCTTTACCCTCAAGAAGACTTTCCCTAAGAGTGTTCTTGTGGAATTTGCAAACTGATATTTGGAAGCCCGTACAGGGAATGGTGAAAAAGGAAATATCTTCAGTTAAAAACTGGAAAGAAGCTTTCTGAGAAACTACTTTGCGTTCTGTCATAGAGTTACAGCTTTCCCCTGAAGAAGCCTTTCCCTAAGACTGTTCTTGTGGAATATGCAAAGTGATATTTGGAAGACCATAGAAGGCTATGGTGAAAATAGAAATATCCTAAGATGAAAATCGAAAAAAAGCTTTCTGAAAACTTCTTTGTGTTCTGTTAGTTCACCTTAAAGAGTTACAGCTTTCCCTTCAGGAAGTCGTTCACTAAGACTGTTTTTGTGAAATTTTAAAAGTGTTATTTGGAAGCCGATATAGGGCTATGGTGTAAAAGGAAATATCTTCCGTTAAAATCTGGAGAGAAGCTTTCTGAGAAACTGCCGTGAATTCTGTTAATACATCTCACCAAGTTACAGCTTTCCCCAAAAGAAGTCTTTGGCTAAGACTGTTCTTGTGGGATTTGGAAAGTGATATTTCGAAGCCCACAGGGGGCTTTGGTGAAAAATTAAATATCTTCAGTTAAAAACTGACAAGAAGCTTTCTGAGAAACTGCTTTGTGTTCTGTTACTTCATCTCATAGAGTTACAGCTTTCCCCTCAAGAAGCCTTTCGCTAAGACTTTTCCTGTGGAATATGCAAAGTGATATTTGGAAGCCCGTAGAGGGCTATGGTGAAAAAGGAATATTTTCAGTTAAAAACCGGAAAGAAACTGTCTGAGAAACTGCTTTGTGTTCTGTTAATTCATCTCACAGAGTTACAGCTTTCCCCTCAAGAAGCCTTTAGCTAAGACTGTTCTTGTGGAATTTGCAAAGAGATATTTGGAAGTCCATAGAGGACTATGGCGAAAAAGGAAATATTTTCCGTTCAAAACTGGAAAGAAGCTTTCTGAGAAACTACTTTGTGTTCCGTTAATTCATCTCACAGAGTTACAGATTTCCCCTCAAGAAGCCTTTCGCTAAGACTGTTCTTGTGGAATTGGCAAAGTGATATTTGGAAGCCCATAGAGGGCTACGGTGTAAAAGTAAATATCTTCCGTTAAATACTGGAAAGAAAGTTTCTGGGAAACTATTTTGTGTTCTGTTAATTCATCTCACAGAGTTACTGCTTTCCCCTCAAGAAGCCTTTCGCTAAGACTGTTCTTGTGGAATTTGCAAACTGATATTTGGAAGCCCGTACAGGGCTATGGTGAAAAAGGAAATATCTTCCGTTAAAAACTGGAAAGAATCTTTCTGAGAAACTGCTTTGTGTTCTGTTAATTCATCACACAGAGTTACAGCTTTTCCCTCAAGAAGCCTTTCACTGAGTCTGTTCTTGTGGGATTTGAAAAGTGATATTTGTAAGCCCATTGAGGGCTATGGTGAAAAAGGAAATCTCTTCAGTTAAAATCTGGAAAGAAGCTTTCTGAGAAACTGCTTTGTGTTCTGCTAATTCATCTCACAGAGTTACAGCTTTCCCCTCAAGAAGCCGTTCGCTAAGACTGTTCTTGTGAAATTTGCAAAGTGATATTTGGAAGCCCATAGTGGGCTACGGTGAGAAAGGAAATATCCTAAGATAAAAACTGAAAAGAAGCTTTCTCAGAAACTGCTTAGTGTTCTGTTAATACATCTTACAGAGATACAGCTTTACCCTCAAGAAGCCTTTCGCTAAGAATGTTCTTGTGGATTTTGCAAAGTGAAATTTGAAGCCCATAGAGGGGTACGGTGAAAAAGGAATATCTTCCATTATATCAGAAAAGAAGCTTTATGAGAAACTGATTTGTGTTCTGTTAATTCATCTCACAGAGTTACAGCTTTCCCCTGAAGAAGGCGTTCACTAAGACTGTTCTTGTGGAATTTCCAAAGTGATATTTGGAAGCCCCTAGAGGGCTATGGTGAAAAAGAAAATAGCCTAAGTTAAAAACTGAAAAGAAACTTTCTGAGAAACTGACTTGTGATCTGTTAATTCAACTCACAGAGTTACAGCTTTCCGCTCAATAAGCCTTTCACTAAAGCTGTTGTTGTGAAATTCGCAAAGTGATATTTGGAACCCCTAGAGGCCTATGGTGAAAAAGGAAATATCTTCAGTTAAAATCTGAAAGGAAGCTTTCTGAGAAACTGCTTTGTGTTCTGTTAATTCATCTCAAAGAGTTACAGCTTTACCCTCAAGAAGCCTTTCGCTAAGAATGTTCTTGTGGATTTTGCAAAGTGAAATTTGAAGCCCATAGAGGGGTACGGTGAAAAAGGAATATCTTCCATTATATCAGAAAAGAAGCTTTATGAGAAACTGATTTGTGTTCTGTTAATTCATCTCACAGAGTTACAGCTTTCCCCTGAAGAAGGCGTTCACTAAGACTGTTCTTGTGGAATTTCCAAAGTGATATTTGGAAGCCCCTAGAGGGCTATGGTGAAAAAGAAAATAGCCTAAGTTAAAAACTGAAAAGAAACTTTCTGAGAAACTGACTTGTGATCTGTTAATTCAACTCACAGAGTTACAGCTTTCCGCTCAATAAGCCTTTCACTAAAGCTGTTGTTGTGAAATTCGCAAAGTGATATTTGGAACCCCTAGAGGCCTATGGTGAAAAAGGAAATATCTTCAGTTAAAATCTGAAAGGAAGCTTTCTGAGAAACTGCTTTGTGTTCTGTTAATTCATCTCAAAGAGTTACAGCTTTCCCCTGAAGAAGAATTTCGCTAAGACTGTTCTTGTGGAATTTGCAAAGTGATATTTGGAAGCCCTTAGAGGGCTGTGGTGAAAATGGAAATATCCTATGATAAAAACAGAAAAGAAGCTTTCTGAGAAACTGCTCTGTGTTCTGTTAGTTCATCTCACAGAGTTACAGCTGTCCCCTCAGGAAGTCGTTCACTAACACTGTTCTTATGAAATTTGCAAAGTGATATTTGGAAGCCCATAGAGGGCTATTTTGAAAATGGAAATAACTTCCGTTTAAAACTGGAAAGAAGCTTTCTGAGAAACTGCCGTGTGTTCTGTTAGTACATCTGACAGAATTACAACTTTTCCCATAGGAAACATTTCGCTAAGACAGTTCTTGTGGGATTTGCAAAGTGATATTTGGAAGTGCATAGAGCGCTACGGTGAGAAAGGAAATATCTTCAGTTAAAAACTGGAAAGAAGCTTTCTGTGAAACTGCTTTGTGTTCTGTTAATTCATCTCTCAGAGTTACAGCTTTTCCCTCCAGAAGCCTGTCGCTAAGACTGTTCTTGTGGAATTTACAAATTGATATTTGTAAGCCCATAGGTGTTCATGGTGGAAAATGAAATATCTTCCGTTAAAAACTGGAAAGAAGCTTTCTGAGAAACTGCTTTGTGTTTTGTTAACTCATCTCACAGAGTTACAGCTTTCCCCTCAAGAAGCCTTTCGCTAAGACTGTTCTTGTGGAATTTCAAAAGTGATATTTGGAAGTCCATAGAATGCTTTGGTGAAAAAGGAAATATATTCCGTTAAAAACTGGAAGGAAGCTTTCTGAGAAACTGCTTTGTGTTCTGTTAATTCATCTCAAAGAGTTACAGCTTTCCCCTTAAGAAGTCTTTCGTTAAGACTGATCTGTTGGAATTTGCAAAGTGATATTTGGAAGCCCTTAGAGGGTTATGGTGAAAATGGAAATATCCTAAGATGAAAACCGAAATCAAGCTTTCTGCGAAACTGCTTTGTGTTCTGTTGGCTCATCTCACAGAGTTACAACTTTCCCCTCAAGAAGTCTTTCGCTAAGACTGTTCTTGTGGAATTTGCAAAGGGATATTTGGAATCCCATGGAGGGCTATGGTGAAAAAGGAAATATCTTCCGTTGAAAACTAGAAAGAAGCTTTCTGAGAAACTGCTTTGTGTTCTGTTATTTCATCTCACCGAGTTACAGCATTGCCCTCCAGAAACCTTTCGCTAAGACGGTTCTTGTGGAATTTGCAAAGGGATATTTGGAAGCCGATGCAGGGCTGTGGTGAAAAAGAAAATATCCTAAGATAATAACTAAAAAGAAGCTTTCTGAGAAACTGCTTTGTATTTTGAAAATTCAACTCACAGAGTTACAGCTTTACCCTCAAGAAGCCTTTCGCTAAGGCTGTTGTTGTGTAATTTGCAAAGTGATATTTGGAAGCCCATAGAGAGCAATGGTCAAAAAGGAAATAACTTCAGTTAAAAACTTAAAAGAAGCTTTCTGAGAAACTGCTTTGTGTACTGTTAATTCATCACACAGAGTTACAGCTTTTCCTCAAGATCCCTTCGGCAAAGACCGTTCTTGTGGAATTTGCAAAGTGATATTTGGAAGTCCGTAGAGGGCTATGATGAAAATGGAAATATCCTAAGATAAAAACCGAAAAGAAGCTTTCTGAGAAACTGCTTTGTGTTCTGTTAGTTCATCTGACAGAGTTACAGCTTTCTCCTCAAGAATTCGTTCACTGAGACTATTCTTGTGAAATTTGCAAAGTGATATTTGGAAGCCCATAGAGGGCAATGGTGAAAAAGGAAATATCTTCCGTTAAAAACCGGAAAGAAACATTCTGAGAAACTGCCGTGTGTACTGTAAATATATCTCACCGAGTTACAGCTTTCCCCTCAAGAGGCCTTTCGCTACGACAGTTCTGTGGGATTTGCAAAGTAATATTTGGAAGCCCATAAAGGTCTAAGGTGAAAAAGAAATATCTTCAGTTAAAAACTGGAAAGAAGCTTTCTGAGTAACTGCTTTGTGTTCTGTTAATTCATCTCACAGAGTTACAGCTTACCCCTCAAGAAGCCTTTCGCTAAGACTATTCTTCTGGAATTTGCAAAGTGATATTTGGAAGCCCATAGAGGGATATGGTGAAAAAGGTAATATCTTCAGTTAAAAACTGAAAAGAAGCTTTCTGAGAAACTGCTTTGTGTTCTGTTAATTCATCTCAAAAACTTACAGCTTTCCCCTAAAGAAGCCTTTCGCTAAGACTGTTCTTGTGGAATATGCAGCGTGATCTTTGTAAGCCCATAGAAGGCTATGGTGAAAAAGGAAATAGCCTAAGATAAAAACTGAAAAAGGCTGTTGTTGTGGAAATTGAAAATTGATATTTTGGAACCCATAGAAGGCTATGGTGAAAAAGGAAATATCTTCAGTTAAAAACTGAAAAGAAGGTTTCTGAGGAACTGCTTTGTGTTCTGTTAATTCATCTCAATGATTTATAGCTTTACCCTCAAGAAGCCTTTCACTAAGACTGTTCTTGTGGAATTTCAAAGTGATATTTGGAAGCCCATAGAGGGCTACGGTGAAAAAGGAAATATCTTCCGTTAAAAACTGGAAAGAAGCTTTCTGAGAAACTGCTTTGTGTTCTGTTAATTCATCTCCCAGAATTACAGCCTTCCCCTCAAGAGGACTTTCGCTAAGACTGTCCTTGTGGAGTTTTCAAAGTAATATTTGTAAGCCTATAGATGTCTAGTGTGGCAAAGGAAATATCCTAAGATAAAAATAGAAAAGAAACCTTCTGAGAAACTGTTTGTGTTCTGTTAATTCATCTCACAGAGTTACAGGTTTCCCCTCAAGAAGCCTTTCGCAAAGACTGTTCTTGTGGAATTTGCAAAGTGATATTTGGAAGCCCATAGAGGGCTTTGGTGAAAAAGGAAATATCTTCCGTTAAAAACTGGAAAGAAGCTTTCTGAGAAACTGCTTTGTGTTCTGTTAATTCATCTCACAGAGTTACAGCTTTCGCCTCAAGAAGCCTTTCGCTTCGACTGTTTTTGTACAATTTGCAAAGTGATATTTGTAAGCTCGTAGAGGGCTATGGTGAAAAAGGAAATATCTTCCGTTAAAAACGGGAAAGAAGCTTTCAGAGAAACTGCTTTGTGTTCTGTTAATTCTTCTCACAAAGTTACAGATTTGTCCTCAAGAAACCTTTTGCTAAGACTGTTCTTGTGGAATTGGCAAAGTTATATTTGGAAGCCCATAGAGGGCTGTGGTGAAAAAGGAAATAGCCTCCGTTAAAAACTGGAAAGATATTTTCTGAGAAAGTGCTTTGTGTTCTGTGAATTCATCTCACAGAGTTACAGCTTTCCTTAAAGAAGCCTTTCGCTAAGGTTGTTCTTGCGGAACTTGCCAAGTGATATTTGGAAGCCCATAGAGGGCTATGGTGAAAAAGGAAATATCTTCAGTTAAAAACTGGAAAGAAGCTGTCTGAGAAAGTTCTTTGTGTTCTGTTAATTCATCTCACGGAATTACTGCTTTCCCCTCATGAAACCTTTTGGTAGGACTGTTCTTGTGGAATTTGCAAGGTGATATTAGGAAGCACATAGTGGGCTATGGTGAAAAAGGAAATATCCTAAGATAAAAACTGAAAAGAAGCATTCTGAGAAACTGCTTTGTATTCTGTTAATTCATCTCACAGTGTTACAGCTTTCCCCTCAAGAAGACTTTCCCTAAGACTGTTCTTGTGGAATTTGTAAAGTGATGTTTGGGACCCCATAGAGGGCTGTAGTGAAAAAGGAGAAATCTTCCGTTAAAAAATGGAAAGAAGCTTTCTGAGAAACTGCTTTGTGCTCTGTTAGTTCATCTGACAGAGTTACAGCTTTCTCCTCAAGAATTCGTTCACTGATACTATTCTTGTGAAATTTGCAAAGTGATATTTGGAAGCCCATAGAGGGCAATGGTGAAAAAGGAAATATCTTCCGTTAAAAACTGGAAAGAAATATTCTGAGAAACTGCCGTGTGTACTGTAAATATATCTCACCGAGTTACAGCTTTCCCCTCAAGAGGCCTTTCACTACGACAGTTCTGTGGGATTTGCAAAGTAATATTTGGAAGCCCATAAAGGTCTATGGTGAAAAAGAAATATCTTCAGTTAAAAACTGGAAAGAAGCTTTCTGAGGAACTGCTTTGTGTTCTGTTAATTCATCTCACAGAGTTACAGCTTACCCCTCAAGAAGCCTTTCGCTAAGACTATTCTTCTGGAATTTGCAAAGTGATATTTGGAAGCCCATAGAGGGATATGTTGTAAAAGGTAGTATCTTCAGTTAAAAACTGGAAAGAAGCTTTCTGAGAAACTGCTTTGTGTTTTGTTAATTCATCTCAAAAAGTTACAGCTTTCCCCTAAAGAAGCCTTTCGCTAAGACTGTTCTTGTGGAATCTGCAGCGTGATCTTTGGAAGCCCATAGAAGGCTATGGTGAAAAAGGAAATAGCCTAAGATAAAAACTGAAAAGAAGCTTTCTGAGAATCTGCTTTGTGTTCTGTTAATTCATGTCAGAGAGTTACAGCTTTCCGCTCAAGAGAACTTTAGCTAAGGCTGTCGTTGTGAAAATTGAAAATTGATATTTTGGAGCCCATAGAAGGCTACGGTGAGAAAGGAAATATCTTCAGTTAAAAACTGAAAAGAAGCTTTCTGAGGAACTGCTTTGTGTTCTGTTAATTCATCTCCATGATTTATAGCTTTACCCTCAAGAATCCTTTCGCTAAGACTGTTCTTGTGGAATTTCAAAGTGATATTTGGAAGCCCATAGAGGGCTACGGTGAAAAAGGAAATATCTTCCGTTAAAAACTGGAAAGAAGCTTTCTGAGAAACTGCTTTGTGTTCTGTTAATTCATCTCCCAGAATTACAGCGCTCCCCTCCAGAGGACTTTCGCTAAGACTGTTCTTGTGGAATTTTCAAAGTAATATTTGTAAGCCTATAGATGTCTAGTGTGGCAAAGGAAATATCCTAAGATAAAAATAGAAAATAAACCTTCTGAGAAACTGTTTGTGTTCTGTTAATTCATCTCACAGAGTTACAGGTTTCCCCTCAAGAAGCCTTTCGCAAAGACTGTTCTTGTGGAATTTGCAAAGTGATATTTGGAAGCCCCTAGAGAGCTAGGGTGAAATAGAAATATCTTCCGTTAAAAACTGGAAAGAAGCTTTCTGAGAAACTGGTTTGTGTTCTGTTAATTCATCTCACAGAGTTACAGGTTTCCCCTCAAGAAGCCTTTCGCTAGGAATGGCTTGTTGAATTTGCAAAGTGATATTTGAAAGCCCATGGATGTCTATGGTGAAAAAGGAAATATCCTGGGATATAAACTGAAAAGAATCTTTCTCAGAAACTTCTATGTGTTCTGTTAATTCATTTCACAGACGTACAGCATTCCCCTCAAGAAGCTTTTGCTAAGCCTGTTCTTGTGGAATTTGCTAAGTGATATTTGGAAACCCATAGAGGGCTATGCTGAAAAAGGTAATATCTTCCGTTAAAAACTGGAAAGATACTTTCTGAGAAACTGTTTTGTGTTCTGTTAATTCATCTCAGAGTTATTGCTTTCCCCTCAGGTAGCCTTTCGCTAAGACTGTTCTTGTGGAATTTGCAAAGTGATATTTGGAATCACATAGAGGGCTATGGTGAAAAAGGAAATATCCTAAGATAAAAACTGGAAAGAAGCTGTGTCAGAAACTGCTTTGTGTTCTGTTAGTTCACCTCACATAGTTACAGATTTCCCCTCAAGAAGCCTTTCGCTAAGGCTGTTCTGGTGGAACTTTCGAAGTAACATGTGGAAGCCCATAGAGAACGATGGTGAAAAAGGACATATCTTTAGTTAAAAACTGGAAGGAATCTTTCTGAGAAACTGCTTTGTGTTCTGTTAATTCACCTCACAGAGTTACAGCTTTCCCTTCAAGAAGCCTTTCGGTAAGGCTGTTCTTGTGGAATTTGGAAAGTGATATTTGGAAGCCCATAGAGGGCTACGGTGAAAAAGGAAATACTGTCAGTTAAAAACTGGAAAGAAGTTTTCTCAGAAACTGCTTTGTCTTCTGCTAATTCATCTCACAGAATTACTGCTTTCCCGTCAAGAAGCCTTTCTTTAGAACTGTTCTTGTCGAATTTTCAAATTGATATTTGTAAGCCCATAGAGAGCTATGCAGAAAAAGGAAATATCTACCGTTGAAAAGTGTAAAGAAGCTTTCTGAGAAAGTGTTTTGTGTTCTGTTAATTCATCTCAGAGTTATTGCTTTCCCCTCAAGAAGCCTTTGGCTAAGACTGTTCTTGTGGAATTTGGAAAATGATATTTGGAAGTCCATAGAGGGCTAAGGTGAAAAAGGAAATATTTTAGGTTAAAAACTGGAAAGTAGTTTTCTGAGAAACTGCCTTGAGTTCTGTTAATTCATCTCACAGAGATAGAGCTTTCCCCTCCAGAAGCCTTTCGCTAAGGCTGTTCTTGTGGAACTTGCAAAGTGATATTTGGAAGCCCTTAGAGGGCTACGGTGAAAAAGGAAATATCTTCCGTTAAAAATTGGAAAGAAGCTTTGTGAGAAACTGCTTTGTGTTCTGTTAATTCATCTCACCGAGTTACTGCTTTCCCTTCAAGAAGCCTTTCACTAAGACTGTTCTTCTGGAATTTGCAAAGTGATATTTCGAAGCCCAAAGAGGTCTACGGTGAAAAAGGAAATATCTTCAGTGAAAAACTGGAAAGAAGCTGTCTGAGAAACTGCTTTGTCTTCCCTTAATTCGTCTCATGGAATTACAGATTTCCCTTCAAGAAGCCTGTCGCTAAGGCTCTCTTGCGGAATCTGGAAAGTGATATTTGTAAGCCCATAGAGTGCTTTGCTGAAAAAGGAAGTATCTTCCGTGAAAAACTGGAATGAAGCTTTCGGAGAAACTGTTTTGTGCTCTCTTATTTCATCCCAGAGTTACTGCTTTCCCCTCAAGAAGCCTTTCGCTAAGACTGTTCTTGTGGAATTTCCAAAGTGATATTTGGAAGACCATAGAGGGATATGGTGAAAAGGAAATATCTTCCGTTAAAAACTGGAAAGAAGCTTTCTGTGAAACTCCTTTGTGTTCTGTTAATTCATCTCACAGAGTTACAGCTTTCCCCTCAAGAAGCCTTTCGCTGAAACTGTTCTTGTGGAATTTGCAAAGTGATATTTGGAAGCCCATAGAGGGCTATTGTGAAAAAGGAAATATCTTCCGTTAAAAACTGGAAAGAAGCTTTCTGAGAAACTCCTTTTTGTTCTGTTAGTTCATCTCACAGAGTTACAGCTTTCCCTTCACGAAGCCTTTCGCTAAGACTGTTCTTGTAGAATTTCCAAAGTGATATTTGGAGGCCCATAGAGGGCTATGGTGAAAAAGGAAATATCTCCAGTTAAAAACTGAAAAGAAGCTTTCTGAGAAACTGCTTTGTGTTCTTTTAATTCATCTCAAAGAGTTGCAGCTTTCCCCTCAATAAGCCTTACGCTAAGACTGTTCTTGTAGAAATTCGAAACTGATATTTGGAAGTCCACAGGGGGCCACGGTGAAAAAGGAAATATCATCAGTTAAAAACTGGAAAGAAGCTTTCTGAGAAACTGCTTTGTGTTCTGTTCATTCTTCTCACAGAGTTACAGCTTTCCTCTCAAGAAGCCTTTTGCTAAACTGTTCTTGTGGAATTTGCAATGTGATATTTGGAAGCCCATAGAGGTCTATGGTGAAAAAGGAAATATCCTAAGATAAAAACTGAAAAGAAGCATTCTGAGAAACTGCTTTATGTTCCGTTAATTCACCTCACCGAGTTACAGCTGTCCCCTCAAGAAGCCTTTCGATAAGACTGTTCTTGTGGAATTTGCAAAGTGATTTTTGAAAGTCCATAGAGGGCTATAGTGAAAAAGGAAATATCTTCCTTTAAAAACTGGAAAGAAGCTTTCCAACAAAATGCTTTGTATTCTGTTAGTTCATGTCACAGAGTTACAGCCTTCCCCTCAAGAAGCCTTTCGCTAAGACTGTACTTGTGGAATATGCAAAGTGATACTTATAAGCCCATTGAGGGCTATGCTGAGAAAGGAAATATATTAGGTTTAAAAGTGTAAAGAAGCTTTCTGAGAAAGTGTTTTGTGTTCTGTTAATTCATCTCACAGAGTTACAGATTTCTCTTCAAGAAGCCTTTCACTAAGACTGTTCTTGTGGAATTTGGAAAGTGATATTTGGAAGTCCATAGAGGGGTATGGTGAAAAAGGAAATATCTTAGGATAAAAACTGGAAAGAAGCTTTCTGAGAAGCTGCTTTGTGTTCTGTTAATTCATCTCAAACAGTTACAGCTTTCCCCTCAAGAAGCCTTTCACTAACACTGTTCTTCTGGAATTTGCAAAGTGATATTTGGAAGCCCATAGAGGGCTATGGTGATAAAGGAAATATCTTTAGTTAAAAACTGTAAAGAAGCGGTCTGAGAAACTGCTTTGTGTTCTGTTAATTCATCTCACGGAATTACACCTTCCCCCTCAAGAAGTTTTTCTCTAAGATACTTCTTGTGGAAATTGCAAAGTGATATTTGGAAGCCCATAGTGGGCTATGGTGAAAAAATAAATACCTTCAGTTAAAAACTGGAAAGAAGCTTTCTGAGAAACTGCTTTGTGTTCTGTTAATTCATCTCACAGAGTTACAGCTTTCCCCTCAGGAAGCCTTTCGCGTAGACTGTTCTTGTGGAATTTTGAAAGTGATGTTTGGAAGTCCATAGAGGGCTATGGTGAAAAAGGAAATATCTTCAGTTAAAAACTGCATACAAGATTTCTGAGAAACTACTTTGTGTTCTGTTAATTCATCTCACAGACCTTACAGCTTTACCTTCAAGAAGCCTTTCGCTAAGGCTGTTCTTGTGGAATTTGAAAAGTGGTATTTGGAGGCCCAGAGAGGTCTGTGGGGAAAAGTAAAGTATCCTAAGATAAAAACTGAAAAGAAGCTTTCTGAGGAACTGGTTTGTGTTCTGTTAATTCATCTCACAGAGTTGCAGTTTTCCCCTCAAGATGCCTTTCGCTAAGAGTGTTCTTCTGAAATTTGCAAAGTGATATTTGGAAGCCCATAGAGGGCTATGTTGAAAAAGGAAATGTCTTCAATTAAAAACTGGAAAGAAGCTTTCTGAGAAACTGCTTTGTGTTCTGTTAATTAATCTCACAGAGTTACAGCTTTCTCCTCAAGAAACCTGTCACTAAGATTGTTTTTGTGGAATTTTCAAAGTGATATTTGGAAGAACATAGAGGACTATGGTGAAAAAGGAAATATCCTAAGATAAAAACTGAAAATAAGCTTTCTGAGAAACTGCTTTGTGTTCTGTTAATTCGTTTCACAGAGTTACAGCTTTCCCCTCAAGAATCCTTTCGCTAAGACTGTTCTTGTGGAAATTGCAAAGTGATATGTGGAAGACCACAGAGAACTATTTTGAAAAAGGAAATATCTTTCGTTAAAAACTAGAAAGAAGCCTTCTGAGAAACTGCTTTGTATTCTGTTAATTCATCTCCCAGAGTTAGAGCTTTCCCCTCAAGAAGGCATTCGCTAAGACTGTTCTTGTGGAATTTGCAAAGTGATATTTGGAAGCTCATAGAGGGCTACGGTGAGAATGTAATATCTTCCGTTAAGAACTGGAAAGAAGCTTTCTGAGAAACTGCTTAGAGTTCTCTTAATTCATCTCACAGAGTTACCACTTTCCCCTCAAGAAGCCTTTCGCTAAGACTGTTCTTATGGAATTTGCAAAGTGATATTTGGAAGCCCTTAGAGGGCTATGGTGAAAAATGAAATATCCTAAGTTAAAAACTGAAAAGAAGCTTTCTGAGAAACTACTTTGTGTTCTCTTAATTCATCTCACAGAGTTACAGCTTTCCCCTAGAGAAGCCTTTTGCTATGGCTGTTCTTGTGGATATTACAAAGTGATATTTGGAAACCCTTAGAGGGCGATGGTGAAAAAGGAAACACCTTCAGTTAAAAACTGGAACTAAGATTTCTGAGTAACTGCTTTCTGTTCTGTTAATTCATCTCACAGAGTTACAACTTTCCCCTCAGGAGCCCTTCGCTAAGACTGTTCTTGTGGAATTTGCAAAGTGATATTTGGAAACCCATAGAGGGCTATGGCGAAAAAGGAAGTATCTTCCAATAAAAGCTGGAAAGAAGGTTTCTGAGAAACTGTTTTGTGTTCTGTTAATTCTTCTCACAGAGTTACAGCTTTCCCCTCAAGAATCGTTTTGCTAAGACTGTTCTTCTGGAATTTGCATAGTAATATTTGGAAGCCCATAGAGGGCTAAGTTGAAGAAGGAAATATCTTCAGTTAAAAACTGGAAAGAAGCTTTCTGAGAAACTGCTTTGTGTTCTGTTAATTCATCTCACAGAGTTACAGCTTTCCTCTAAAGAAGCCTTTCGCTTAGACTATTCTTGTGGAATTTGCAAAGTGATATTTGGAAGCTCCAGAGGGCTATGTTGAAAATGAAATATCTTCCGTTAAAGAGTGGAAAGAAATTTTCTGAGAAACTACTTTGTCTTCTGTAAATTCATCTCACAGAGTTACAATTTTCCCCTCAAGAAGACTTTCACTATCACTGTTCTTGTGGAATTTGCAAAGTGATATTTGGAAGCCCATAGAGGGCTATGGTGAAAAAGGAAATACCTTTAGTTAAAAACTGGAAACAAGCTTTCTGAGAAACTGCTTTGTGTTCTTTTAAATCATCTCACAGAGTTACAGCTTCCACCTCCAGAAGACTTTCGCTAAGATACTTCTTGTGGATTTGCAAAGTAATATTTGGAAGTCCTTAGAGGGCTATGGTGAAAAAGGAAATATCTTCAGTTAAAGACTGGAAAGAAGTTTTCTGAGAAACTGCTTTGTGTTCTGATAATTCATTTCACAGAGTTACAGCATTCCCCTCAAGAAGCCTTTCGCTAAGACTGTTCTTGTGGAATTTGAAAAGTGATATTTCGAATCCCATAGGGGGCTAAGGGGAAAAAGAAAGTATCATGAGATAAAAACAGAAAAGAAGCTTTCTGAGAAACTGCTTTGTGTTCTGTAAATTCATCTCACATAGTTACAGCTTTCCCCTCAGGAAGCCTTTCGCTAAGACAGGTCTTGTTGAATTTGGAAAGTGATATTTGGAAGCCCATAGAGGGATATGGTAAAAAAGGAAATATCCTAATGTAAAAACTGGAATGAAGTTTTCTGAGAAACAGTTTTGTGTTTGTTAATTCATCTCACAGAGTTACAGCGTTCCCCCCATGAAGCCTTTCGCTAAGACTCTTCTTGTGGATTTTGCAAAGTGATATTTGGGAGCCCCTGGAGGGATATTGTGAAAAAGGAAATATCGTAAGATAATAACTGAAAAGAAGCTTTCTGAGAAACTTCTTTGTGTTCTGTTAATTCATCTCACAGAGTTACAGCTTTCCCCTCAAGAATCCTTTCGCTAAGACTGTTCTTGTGTAATCTGCAAAGTGATAATTGGAAGCCCATAGAGGGATATGGTGAAAAAGGAAATATCTTTAGTTAAAAACTGGAAAGAAGCTGTCTGAGAAACTGTTTTGTGTTCTGATAATTCATCTCACGGAGTTACAGCTTCCCCCTCAAGAAGCCTTTCACTAAGATTATTCTTATGGAGTTTGCAAAGTGATATTTGGAAGCTTATAGATGGCTATGGGGAAAAAGTAATAATCTTCAGTTAAAGTCTGAAAAAAAGCTTTTTGAAAACTGCTTTGTGTTCTGTTAATTCATTTCACAGTGTTACAGCTCTCACCTCAAGAAGCCATTCGCTAAGACTGTTTTTTTTGGAGTTTCCAAGGTGATATTTGGAAGCCCATAGAGGGCTATGTTGAAAAAGGAAATATCTTCAGTTAAAGATAGGAAAGAAGTTTTCTGAGAAACTGCTTTGTGCTCTGTTAATTCATCTCACAGAGTTACAGCATTCCCCACAAGAAGCCTTTCGCTAAGACACTCTTGTGGAATTTGAAAAGTGATATTTTGAAGCCCATAGAGGGCTATGAGGAAATAGGAAATATCCTTAGATAAAAACAGAAAAGAAGCATTCTGAGAAACTGCTTTCTGTTCTGTAAATTCATCGCACAGAGTTACAGCTTTCCCCTCAAGAAGCCTTTCGCTAAGACAGATCTTGTGGAATTTTCAAAGTGATGTTTGGAAGCCCATAGAGGGCTATGGTGAGAAAGGAAATATCTTCCAATAAAAACTAGAAAGAAGTTTTCTGAGAAACTGCCTTGTGTTCTGTTAATTCATCTCACATAGTTACAGCTTTCCCTTCAAGAAGTTTTTCGCTAAGACTGTTGTTGTGGAATTTGCAAAGTGATATTTGGAAGCTCACAGAGGGCAATGGTGAAAATGAAATATCTTCCGTTAAAAACTGGAAAGAAGCTTTCTGGGAAACTGCTTTGTGTACTGTTAATTCATCTCACAGACTTACAGCTTTCTCCTCAGGAAGCTGTTAACTAGGACTGTTCTTGCTGAATTTATAAGGTGTTATTTGGAAACCCATAGAGGGCTACGGTGAAATAGGAAATATCTTAAGATAAAACCTGAAATGAAGCTTTCTGAGAAACTGCTTTGTGTTCTGTTAATTCATCTCACAGAGTTACAACTTTCCCCACAAGAAGCGTTTCACTAAGTCTGTTCTTGTGGAATTTGCAAAGTGATATTTGGAAGCCCATAGAGGGCTATAGTGAAAATGGAAATATCCTAAGATAAAAACTTTAAAGAAGGTTTTTGAGAAACTGCTTTGTGTTCTTTTAATTCATCTCACAGAGTTTCAAATTTCCCCTCAAGAAGCCTTTCCCTAAGACTGTTCTTGTGGAATTTGCAAAGTGATATTTGGAAGCCCATAGAAGTCAATGGTGAAAAAGGAAATATCCTAAGATAGAAACTGAAAAGAAGCTTTCTGAGAAACTGCTTTGTGTTCTGTTAATTCATCTCACAGAGTTACATCTTCTACCTCAAGAATCCTTTCGCTAAGACTGTTTTTGTGGAATTGCAAGGTGATATTTGGAAGCCCGTAGAGGTCTAAGGTGAAAAAGGAAGTATCTTCAATTAAGAACTGAAAAGAAGCTTTCTGAGAAACTGCTTTGTGTTCTGGTGATTCATCTCACAGTGTTACAGCTTTCCCTTCTAGAAGCCATTCGCTAAAACGGTTCTTGTGGATTTTGCAAAGTGATACTTGGACGCCGGTAGAGGGCTATGGTGAAAAAGGAAATATCTTCCTTTAAAAACTGGAAAGAAACTGTCTGAGAAACTGCTTTGTGTTCTGTTAATTCATCTTACAGAGTTACAGCTTCCACCTTAAGAAGCCTTTCGCTAAGTCTGGTCTTGTGGAATTTGCAAAGAGATTTTTGGAAACCCCTGGAGGGCTATGGTAAAAAAGGAACCATCTTCCGTTAAAAATTGGAAAGAAGCTTTCTGAGAAACTGCTTTGTGTTCTGTTATTTCCTCTCACAGTGCTAAAACTTTCCCCTCAAGAAGGCGTTCCCTAAAACTGTTCTTGTGGAATTTGCAAAGTGATATTTGGAAGCCCATAGAGGGCTATGGTGAAACAGGAAATATCTTCCGTTAAAAAGTGGAAAGAAGCTTTCTGAGAAACTGCTTTGTGTTGTGCTAGTTCATCTCACAAAGTTACAGCTTACCCCTCAAGAAGCCTTTCGATAAGATTCTTCTTGTGGAATTTCAAAAGTGATATTTGGATGCCCATAGAGTGCTACCCTGAAAAAAGATATATCTTCAGTTAAAGACTGAAAAGAAGCTTTCTGAAAACTGCTTTGTGTTCCGTTAAATCATCTCACAGATTTACAGCTCTCCACTCAGGAAGCCATTCGCTAACACTGTTGTTGTGGAATTTCCAGTGTGATATTTGAAAGCCCATAGAGGGCTATGGTGAAAAAGGAAATATCCAAAGGTAAAAACTGAAAAGAATCTTTCTGAGAAACTGCTTGGTGTTCTGTTAATTCTTCTCACAGAGTTACAGCTTTCCCCTCAGGTAGCCTTTCGCTAAGACTGCTCTTGTGGAATGTTCAATGTGATATTTGGAAGCCCATAGAGTGCTATGGTGAAAAAGGTAATATCTTCCGTTAAAAACTGGAAAGAATCTTTCAAAGAAACTGCTTTGTGTTGTGTTAATTCATCTCACAGAGTTACAGCTTTCCCCTCTGGAAGCCGTTAACTAAGACAGTTCTTTTGAAATTTGCAAAGTGATAATTCGAAGGCCATAGAGGGTTATGGTGACAAAGGAAATATCTTCAGTCAAAAACTGGAAAGAAGCTTTCTGAGAAACTGCTTGGTGTTCGGTTAATTCATCTCACAGAGTTGCAGCTTTCCCCTCAAAAAGCCTTTCGCTAAGACTGTACTTGTGGAATTTGCAAATTGATATTCGTAAGCCCGTAGAGGGTATGGTGAAAAAGAAAATATCTTCAGTTAAAAACTCTAAAGAAACTTTGTGAGAAACTGCTTTGTGTAATGTTAATTCATCTCACAGAGTTACAGCTTTCCCCTCAAGAAGCCATTTGCTAAGACAGTAATTGTGGTAATTGAAAGTGATATTTGGAAGCCCATAGAGGGAAATGGTGAAAAAGGAAGTATCCTAAGATAAAAACTGGAATGAAGCTTTCTGAGAAACTGCTTTTTGTTCTGTTAATTCATCTCACAGAGTTACAGCCTTCAACTCAAGAAGCCTTTCGCTAAGACTGTTCTTGTGGAATTTGCAATGAGATATTTGGAAGCCCATGGAGGGCTATGGTGGAAAAGGAAATATCTTCCACTAAAATCTGGAAAGAAGCATTTTGAGAATCTGCCTTGTGTTCTCTTAATTCATCTCACAGAGTTACAGCTTCCCTCTCAAATAGTCTTCTGCTCAGACTGTTGTTGTGGAATTTGCAAAGTGATATTTGGAAGCTCCAGAGGGCTATGTTGAAAATGAAATATCTTCCGTTAAAACCTGGAAAGAAGCTTTCTGAGAAACTGCTTTGTTTTCTGTTAATTCATCTCACAGAGTTACAGCATTCCCCTCAAGAAGCCGTTCACTAAGACTGTTCTTGTGAAATTTGCAAAGAGATATTTGGAATCCCATGGAGGGCTATGGTGAAAAAGGAAATATCTTCAGTTAAAAACTGGAAAGAAGCTTTCTGAGAAACTGCTTTGTGTAATGTTAAATCATCTCACAGAGTTACAGCTTTCCCTTCAAGAAGCCTTTCGCTAAGTCTGTTCTTGTGGAATTTGCAATGCGATATTTGGAAAACCATAGAGGGCTACGGTGAAAAAGGAAATATCTTCTGTTAAAAACTGGAAAGAAGCTTTATGAGACACTGCTCTGTGTTCTGTTAATTCATCTCACAGAGTTACAGCTTTCCCTTAAAGAAGACTTTCGCTAAGTCTGTTTTTCTGGAATTTGCACTGTGATATTTGGAAGCCCATAGAGGACTATGGTGAAAAAGAAAATATCTTCCGTTAAATACTGGTAAGAAGCTTTCGGAGAAACTGCTTTGTGTTCTGTTAATTCATCTCACAGAGTTACAGCTTTCCCTTCAAGAAGCCTTTCGCTAAGTCTGTTCTTGTGGAATTTGCAAAGTGATACTAGGAAGCCCATAGAGTGCTATGGTGAAAAAGGAAATATCTTCCGTAAAAAACTGGAAAGAAGCTTTCTGAGAAATTGCTTTGTGTTCTGTTAATTCATCTCACAGGTTTACTGCGTTCTCCTCAAGAAGCCTTTTGCTAAGACTGTTCTTGTGGAATTTGCAAAGTGATATTTGGAAGCACATAGAGGGATATAGTGAAAAAGGAAATATCTTCAGTTAAAAACTGGAAAGAAGCTTTCTGAGGAACTGCTTTGTTTTCTGTTAATTCATCTCACAGAGTTACAGTTTTCCGTTCAAGAAGCCTTTTCTAAGTCTGTTCTTGTGGAATTTGCAATGTGATACTTGGAAGCCCATAGTGGGCTATGGTGAAAAAGAAAATATCTTCCATTAAAAACTGGAAAGAAGCTTTCTGAGAAACTGCTTTGTGTTCTGTTAATTCATCTCACAGAGTTAGAGCTTTCCCCTCAAGAAGTCTTTCGCTACGATTGTTTATGTGGAATTTGCAAAGTGATATTTGGAAGTCGATAGAGGGCTACGGTGAAAAAGAAAATATCTTCCGTTAAAAACTGGATAGAAGCTTTGTGAGAAACTGCTTAGTGTTCTGTTCATTCATCTCACAGAGTTACAGCTTTCCCTTCAAGAAGCGTTTCGCTAAATCTATTTTTGTGGAATTTGTGCAGTGTTATTTGGAAGCCAATAGAGACTATGGTGAAAAAGAAAATATCTTCCGTTAAAAACCGGAAAGAAACTTTCTGAGAGACTCCTTTTTGTTCTGTGAATTCATCTCACAGAGTTACAGCATTCCCCTCAAGAAGCCTTTCGTTAAGAGTGTTCTTGTGAAATTTGCAAAGTGATATTAGGAACCCCATAGAGGGCTACGGTGGAAAAGGAAATATCTTCTGTTAAAAACTGGAAAGAAGCTTTATGAGAAACTGCTTTGTGTCCTGTTAATTCATCTCACGGAGTAACAGCTTTCCCTTCAAGAAGCCTTTCGCTAAGACTATTCTTGTGGAATTGGCAAAGTGATATTTGGAAGCCCATAGACGTCTATGGTGAAAAAGGAAATATCTTCCGTTAAAAACTGGAAAGAAGCTTTCTGAGAAACTGCTTTGTGTTCTGTTAATTCATCTCACAGAGTCACTGCTTTCACCTCAAGAAGCCTTTCGCTAAGACTGTTCTTGTGGAATTTTCATAGTGATATTTTCAGGCCCATAGAGGGCTAAGGTGAAAAAGGAAATATCCTAAGATAAAAACTGAAAACAAGCATTCTGAGAAACTACTTTGAGTTCTGTTAATTCATCTCACAGAGTTACAGCTTTCCCCTCAAGAAGCCTTTCGCGAAGACTGTTCTTGTGGGATTTGCAAAGTGATATTTGGAAGCCCATAGAGGGCTATGGTGAAAAAGGAAATATCTTCCGTTAAAAACTGGAAAGAAGGTTTCTTAGAAACTGCTTTGTGTTCTGTTAATTCATCTCACAGAGTTACTGCTTTCCCAGCAAGAAGACATTCTCTAAGATTCTTCTTGTGGATTTTTCAAAGTGATATTGGAAGCCCATAGAGGGCTATGGTGAAAAAGGAAATACCTTCCATTAAAAACTGAAAAGAAGCTTTCTGAGAAACTGCTTTGTGTTCTGTTAATTCATCTCAGATAGTTACATCTTTCCCCTCAAGATACCTTTCGCTAAGACTGTTCTTTTGGAATTTGCAAATTGATATTTGGAATCCCGTGGAGAGCAATAGTGAAAAAGGAAATATCTTCCCTCAAAGTCTGGAAAGAAGCTTTCTGAGAAACTGCTTTGTGTTCTGCTTTTAATCTCACAGAATTACTGCGTTCCCCTCAAGAAGCCTTTCCCTAAGACTGTTCTTGTGGAGTTTTCAGAGTGATATTTGGAATCCCATAAACGGTTATGGTGTAAAAGGAAATATCTTCATTAAAAACTGGAAAGTAGCTTTCTGAGAAACGCTTTGTGTTCTCTTAGTTCATCTCACAGAGTTACAGCTTTCCCCTCAAGAAGCCTTTCACCAAGGCTGTTCTTGTGGAATTTGCAAAGTGGTCTTTGGAAGTCCATAGATCACTATGGTGAAAAAGGATATACCTTCAGTTAAAAAGTGAAAAGAAGCTTTCTGAGGAACTGCTTTGTGATATGTGATTTCCTATCACTGCGATACAGCTGTATTTCGTAGAACTGTTGGCTAGCCTTATTTCTGTGGAATCTGAGAAATGTTACTTCGGATCTCTTTGAAGACTATAGGTCCAAAGGAAATATCCGCCGCTAAAAGTGTGAAAGAAGCTTTCTGAGAAACTTCTTTGTGATCTGTGAATTGATCTCACAGAGCTACATTTTTCCCTCAAGAAGCCTTTCGCTAAGATTGTTCTCATGGAATTTGCAAAGTGATATTTGGAAAACAATAGAGGGCTATGGTGAAAAAGGAAATATCCTAATATAAAAACTGAAAAGAAGGTTTTTGAGAAACTGCTTTGTGTTCCGTTAATTCATCTCACAGAGTTATAGCTTTCCCCTCAAGATGCCGTTCATTAAGACTGTTGTTGTGAAATTTGTAAAATGATATTTGGAAGCTCATAGAGGGCTACGGTGAAAATGGAAATATCTTCACTTAAAAACTGGAAAGAAGCTTTCTCAGAAACCTGTTCTGTTAATTCATCTCACAGAATTACAGCTTTCCCCTCAAGAAACATTTCGCTAAGACTGTTCTTGTGGAATTTGCAAAGTGATATTTGGAAGCCCATAGAGGGCTACGGTGAAAAAGGAAATATGTTCAGTTAAAAGCTGGAAAGAAGCTTTCTGAGAAACTGCTTTGTGTTCTGTAAATTCATCTCACACTGTTACAGCTTTTCCCTAAAGAAGCCGTTCGCTAAGACTCTTCTTGTGGAATTTGCTAAGTGATATTTGGAAGCCCATAGTGGGCTTGGTGAAAAAGGAATATCTTCAGTTAAAAACTGGAAAGAAGCTTTCTGAGAAACTGCTTTGTGTCCAAATGCCTTCCGCTAAGACTGTTTTGTGGAATTTGCAAAGTGATGTTTGGAAGCCCATAATGGGCGATGGTGAAAAAGGATATATCTTCTGTTAAAAACTGAAAAAAGGGTTTCAGAGGAACTGCTTTGAGATATGTGACTTCCACTCACTGAGCTACAGTTGTATTTCGTAGAGCTGTTTGCTAGCCTTATTTCTGTTTAATATGAGGACTGTTATTTCGTATCCCTTTGAAGACTATAAGATTAAAGAAAATATCCATCGCTAAATGTGAGAAAGAAGCTTTCTGCGAAACTTATTTGTGTTCTGTGAATTCATCTCTCCGAATTTCAGCTTTCCCCTCAAGAAGGCTTTTGGTAAGACTGTTCTTGGGGACTTTACAAAGTGATATTTGGAAACCCATAGAGGGCTACGGTGAAAAGGAAATATCTTCAGATAAAAACAGGAAAGAAGCTTTTTGAGAAACTGCTTTGTGTTCTGTTAATTCATCTCACAGAGTTACAGGTTGCCCCTCAAGAAGCCATTCACTAAGACTGTTCTTGCGGAATTTGCAAAATGATATTCCGCAGCCCAAAGAGGGCTAAGGGTGAAAACGAAAATATCTTCAGTTAAAAAATGGAAACAAGCTTTCTGAAAAAAGGCTTTGTGTTCTGTTAATTCATCTCACAGATTTACTCCTTTCCCCACAAGAAGTGGATCACTAAGACTGTTCCTGTGGAATTTGCAAAGTGATATTTGGAAATACACAGAGGGCTAGAGTGAAAAAGGAGATATCTTGGGTTAAAAACTGGAAAGAAGCTTTCTGAGAAACCTCTTTGTGTTCTGTTAATTCATCTCACAGTGATACAGCTTTCCCCTCAAGGAGCCCTTCAACTAAGACTGTTCTTGTGGAATTTGAAATGTGATATTTGGATGCCCATAGTGGGCTATGGTGGAAAAGGAAATAACTTCAGTTAAAAACTGGAAAGAAGATTTCTTAGAAACTGCTTTGTGTTCTGTTATTTCAACTCACAGAGTTACAGCTTTCCCCTCTACAAGCCTTTCGCTAAATCTGCTCTTGTGGAATTTGCAAAGTGATATTTGGAAGCGCTTAGAGAACTATGGTGAAAACGGAAATATCCTAAGATAAAAATTGAAAGGAAGCTTTCTGAGAAACGGCTTTGTGTTCTGTTCATTCTTCTCACAGAGTTACAGCTTTCCCCTCAGGAAGTCGTTCACTAAGACTGTTCTTGTGGAATCAGCAAAGTGACATTGGAATGCCCATAGAGGGCTATGGTGAAAAAGGAAGTGTCCTCAGATAAAAACCGCAAAGAAGCATTCTGAGAAACTACTTTGTGTTCTGTTAATTCATCTCACAGAGTTACAGTTTTCCCCTCAAGAAATCGATCACTTAGACTGTTCTTGTGGAGTTTGCAAAGTGATATTTGAAGCCCATAGAGGGCGAGTGTGAAAAGGAACTATCTTCAGATAAAAACTGGAAAGAAACTTTCTGAGAAACTGCTTTGTGTTCTGTTAATTCATCTCACACAGTTACAGCTTTCCCTTCAAGAAGCCATTCACTGGACTGTTCTTATGGAATTTGCAAAGTGATATTGCAAGACGATAGAGGGTTATGGCAAAAAGGGAAATATCCTAAGATAAAAACCGAAAAGAAGCTTTCTGAGAAACTGCATTGTGTTCTCTTAATTCATCTCACAGAGTTTTAGCTTTCCCCTCAAGAAGTCATTCACTAAGACTGTTTCTGTGGAATTTGCAAGGTGATATTTCGAAGCCCTTAGAGGGCTATTTTGAAAAAGGAAATATCTTCCGTTAAAAACGGGAAAGAATCTTTCTGAGAAACTGCTTGATGTTCTGTTAATTCATCTCACAGAGCTACAGCTTTCCCCTCAAGAAGCCGTTCACTAAGACTGTTCCTGTGGAATTTTCAAATTGACATTTTGAAGCCCATAGAGGGCTATGGTGGAAAAGAAAATGTCCTGAGATAACAACAGAAAACAAGCTTTCTGACAAACTTCTTTGTGTTCTGTTAATTCATCTCACAGAGTTGCAGCTTTCCCCTCAAGAAGCCTTTCGCTAAGACTGTTCTTGTGGAATTTGCAAAGAGATATTTGGAAGCCCATAAAAGGCTACGGTGAAAAAGGAAATCTTCTGTTAAAAACTGGAAAAGAGCTTTCTGAGAAACTGCTTTGTGTTCTGTTAATTCATCTGAAAGAGTTACAGGTTTCCCTCAAGAAGCCTTTCGCTAAGACTGTTCTTGTGGAATTTGCAAAGTGATATTTGGAAGCCCATAGAGGGCTATGGTGAAAAAGGAAATATCTTCAGTGAAAAACTAGAAAGAAGCTTTCAGACACACTGCTTTGTGTTCTGTTAATACATCTCTCAGTCGTACAGCTTTCCACTCAAGAAGACTTTCGCTAAGACTGTTCTTGTGGAATTTCCAAAGTGATATTTGGAAGCCCTTAGAGGTCTACAGTGAAAAAGGATATATCCTTAGATGAAAACCGAAAAGAAGTTTTCTGAAAAACTGCTTTGTGTTCTGTTAATTTATCTCACACAGTTACAGCTTGACCCTCAAAAACCTTTTGCTAAGACTGTTCTTGTGGAATTTGCAAAGTGATACTTGGAAGCCCATAGAAGGCTATGGTGAAAAAGGAAATATCCTAAGATAAAAACTGAAATGAAGCTTTCTGAGAAACTGCTTTTTGTTCTGTTAATTCATCTTACAGAGTTACAGATTTCCCCTCAAGAAGCCTTTCCCTAAGACTGTTCTTGTTGGAAAGGCATTGTGATATTTGGAAGACAATAGAAGGCTATGGTTAAAAAAGGGAATATCTTCCGTTAAAAACTGGAAAGAAGCTTTCTGGGAAACTGCCTTGTGTTTTGTTAATTCATCTCACAGAGTTACAGCTTTCCCCTCAGGAAGAATTTTGCTAAGACTGTTCTTGTGGAATTTGCAAAGTGATATTTGGAAGCCCATACAGGGCTAAGGTGAAAAAGGAAACATCCTAGGATAAAAACTGAAAAGAAGTTTTCTGAGAAACTGGTTTGTGTTCTGTGAATTCATCTCACAGAGTTACAGCTTTCCCCTTAAGTAGCCATTCTCTAAGTCTGTTCTTGTGGAATTTGCAAAGAGATATTTTGGTGCCCTTGGAGGGCTATGGTGAAAAAGGAAATCTCTTCTGTTAAAAACTGCAAAGAACTTTTCTGAGAAACTGCTTTTTGTGTTCTGTTAATTCATCTCACAGAGTTACAGCTTTCCCCTGAAGAAACCGTTCACTGAGATGGCTCTTGTGGAATTTGCAAAGTGCTGTTGGGAGCCACTAGAGGGTTATGGTGAAAAAGGAAATATCCTAAGATAAAAACCGAAAGGAAGCTTTCTGAGAAACTGCATTGTGTTTTGTTAATTCATCTAACAGAGTTACAGCTTTCCGCTCAGGAAGCCTTTCGCTAAGAGTGTTCTTGTGGTATTTGCAAAGTGATATTTGGAAGCCCATAGAGGGCTGTGGTGAAAAAGGAAATATCTACAGTTAAAAACTGGAAAGAAACTTTCTGAGAAACGGCTTTGTGTTCTCTTAATTCATTTCACAGAGTTACAGCTTTCCCCTCAAGAAGCCTTTCGCTAAGACTGTTCTTGTGGAATTTGCAAAGTGATATTTGGAAGCCCATGGAGGGCTATGGTAAAAAAGGAAATCAATTCCGTTGAAAACTGGAAAGAAGCTTTCTGAGAAACGGCTTTGTGTTCTTTTAATTCATCCCACAGAGTTACAGATTTCCCCTCAAGAATCCTTTCGCTAAGACTGTTCTGGTGGAATATGCAAAGTGATATTTGAAAGCCCATAGATGTCTATGGTGAAAAAGGAAATGTCTTCCATTAAAAACTGGAAAGAAGCTTTCTGAGAAACAGCTTTGTGCTCTGTTAATTCATCTCACAGGGTTACAGCTTTCCCCTCAAGAAGCCTTTCCCTAAGACTGTTCTTGTGGAATTTGCAAAGTGATATTTGGAAGCCCATGGAGGGCTATGGTGAAAAAGGAAATATCTTCCGTTAAAAACTGGAAAGAAGCTTTCTGAGAAACGGCTTTGTGTTCTCTTAATTCATTTCACAGAGTTACAGCTTTCCCCTCAAGAAGCCTTTCGATAAGACTGTTCTTGTGGAATTTGCACAGTGATATTTGAAGCCCATAGAGTGCTATGGTGAAAAAGGAAATCTCTTCTGTTAAAAAGGGAAAGAAGATTTCTGAGAAAATGCATTGTGTTCTGTTAATTCATTTCACAGAGTTACAGCTTTCCCCTCAAGAAGCCTTTCGCTAAGACTGTTCTTGTGGAATTTGCAAAGAGATATTTCGAAGCCCATAGAGGGCTATGGAGAAAAAGGAAATATATTCAGGTAAGAACTGGAAAGAAGCTTTCTGAGAAACGACCTTGTGTTCTCTTAATTCATCTCACAGAGTTAGAGCATTCCCCTCAAGAAGCCTTTCGCTAAGACTGTTCTTGTGAAATTTGCAAAGTGATATTTGGAAGCCCATAGAGGGCTATGGTGAAAAAGGAAATCTCATCCGTTTTAAACTGGAAAGAAGTTTTCTGAGAAACGGCTTTGTGTTTTGTGAATTTATCTCACAGTGTTACAGCTTTCCCTTTAAGAAGCCTTTCGCTAAGACTGTTCTTGTGGAATTTAAAACGTGATATTTCGAAGCCCATACAGGGCTAGGGTTAAAAAGGATATACCCTGAGATAAACCTGAAAGGAAGCTTTATCAGAAACTGCTTTATGTTCTGTCAATTCATCTCACAGAGTTATAGCTTTCCTCTCAAGAAGCCTTTCGTTAAGACTGTTCTTGTGGAATTTGCAAAGTGATAATTGGAAGCCCACAGAAGTCTACGGTTAAAAAGGAAATATCTTCAGGTAAAAACTGGAAAGAAACTTTATGAGACACTGCATTGTGTTCTCTTAATTCATCTCACAGATCTACAGCGTTCCCCTCAAGAAGCCTTTCGCTAAAACTGTTCTTGTGTAATTTGCAATATGATAATTGGAAGCCCATAGAGGGCTATTGTGAAAAAGGAAATCTCTTCCGTTAAAAACTGGAAAGAAGCTTTCTGAGAAACGGCTTAGTGTTCTGTTAATTCATCTAACAGACTTACAGCTTTCCTCTCAAGAAGTCTTTCGCTAAGACTGTTCTTGTGGAATTTACAAAGAGATATTTGGAAGCCCATAGTGGTATATGGTGAAAAAGGAAATATCTTCAGTTAAAAACTGGAAAGAAGCTTTCTGAGAAACTGCTTTATGTTCTGTTAATTCATCCCACAGATTTACCACTTTCCCCTCAAGAAACCTTTCACTAAGACTGTTCTCGTGGGATTTACGAAGTGGTATTTGGAAGCCCATAGAGGGCTATGTTGAGAAAGGAAATCACTTCCGTTAAAAACTGGAAAGAAGCTTTCTGAGAAACGGCTTTGTGTTCTGTTAATTCAACCACAGATTTACAGCTTTCCCGTCAAGAAGACTTTCGTGAAGGCTGTTCTTGTGGAATGTGCAAAGTAATAATTGGAATCCCTTAGAGGGCTATGGTGAAAAAGGAAATATCTTCAGTTAAAAACTGGAAAGAAGCTTTCTGAGAAACTGCTTTGTGTTCTGTTAATTCATCTCACAGAGTTACAGCTTTCCCCTTAAGAAGCCTATCGCTAAGGCTGTTCTTGTGGAATTTGCGAAGTGACATTTGGAGCCCATAGAGGGCTAAGGGGAAAAAGGAAATATCCTAAGGTAAAAACTGAATGAAGCTTTCTGAGGAACTGATTTGTGTTCTGTTAATTTAGCTCACATAGTTACATCTTTCGCCTCAACAAACCTTTCGCTAAGACTGTACTTGTGGAATTTGCAAAGTGATATTTCGAAGCCCAATGAAGTCTATGGTGAAAATGGAAGTATTCTAAGATAAAAACAGAAAAGAAGCTTTCTGAGAAACTGCTTTGTGTTCTGTTAATTCATCTCACAGAGTTACAGCTTTCTCCTCAAGAAGCCTTTCCCTAAGACTGTTGTCGTGGAATTTGCAAAGTGATATTTGGAAGACCTTAGGGGGCTATGGTGAAAAACGAAATATCCTAAGATAAAAAGTGAAAAGAAGCTTTCTGAGGAACTCCTTTCTGTTCTGTTAATTCATCTCAGAGATTTACAGCTTTCCTTTCAAGAAGCCTTTCGCAAAGGCTCTTCTTTTGGAATTGGCAAAGTGATATTTGGAAGCCCATAGAGAGCAATGGTGCAAATGGAAATAACCTAAGATAAAAACCGAAAGGAAATTTTCTTAGAAACTGCTTTGTCTTCTGTTAATTCATCTCACAGAGTTACAGCTTTCCATTCAAGAAGCCTTTCGCTAAGACTGTTCTTGTGGAATTTGCAAAGAGATATTTGGAAGCCCATAGAGGGCTATGGTGAAAAATGAAATCTCTTCAGTTAAAAACTGGAAAGAAGCTTGTTGAGAAACGGCTTTGTGTTCTGTTAATTCATCCCACAGAGTTACAGATTTCCCCTCAAGAATCCTTTCGCTAAGACTGTTCTGGTGGCATATGCAAAGTGATATTTGAAAGCTCATAGAAGTCTATGGTGAAAAAGGAAATGTCTTCCGTTAAAAACTGGAAAGAAGCTTTCTGAGAAACAGCTTTGTGCTCTGTTAATTCATCTCACAGGGTTACAGCTTTCCCCTCAAGAAGCCTTTCCCTAAGACTGTTCTTGTGGAATTTGCAAAGTGATATTTGGAAGCCCATGGACGGCTATGGTGAAAAAGGAAATATCTACAGTTAAAAACTGGAAAGAAACTTTCTGAGAAACGGCTTTGTGTTCTCTTAATTCATTTCACAGAGTTACAGCTTTCCCCTCAAGAAGCCTTTCGATAAGACTGTTCTTGTGGAATTTGCACAGTGATATTTGAAGCCCATAGAGTGCTACGGTGAAAACGGAAATCTCTTCTGTTAAAAGGGGAAAGAAGCTTTCTGAGAAAATGCATTGTGTTCTGTTAATTCATCTCACAGAGTTACAGCTTTCCCCTCAAGAAGCCTTTCGCTAAGACTGTTCTTGTGGAATTTGCAAAGTGACATTTCGAAGCCCATAGAGGGCTATGGAGAAAAAGGAAATATATTCAGGTAAGAACTGGAAAGAAGCTTTCTGAGAAACGACCTTGTGTTCTCTTAATTCATCTCACAGAGTTACAGCATTCCCTCAAGAAGCCTTTCGCTAAGACTGTTCTTGTGAAATTTGCAAAGTGATATTTGGAAGCCCATAGAGGGCTATGGTGAAAAAGCAAATCTCATCCGTTTAAAACTGGAAAGAAGCTTTCTGAAAAACGGCTTTGTGTTCTGTGGATTTATCTCACAGTGTTGCAGCTTTCCCTTTAAGAAGCCTTTCGCTAAGACTGTTCTTGTGGAATTTAAAACGTGATATTTCGAAGCCCACACAGGACTATGGTTAAAAGGAAATACCCTGAGATAAAAACAGAAAGGAAGCTTTATCAGAAACTGCTCTATGTTCTGTTAATTCATTTCACAGAGTTATAGTTTTCCTCTCAAGAAGCCTTTCGCTAAGACTGTTCTTGTGGAAATTGCAAAGTGATAATTGGAAGCCCACAGAACTCTACGGTTAAAAAGGAAATATCTTCAGTTAAAACCTGGAAAGAAACTTTTTGAGACACTGCATTGTGTTCTCTTAATTCATCTCACAGATCTATAGCATTCCCCTCAAGAAGCCTTTCACGAAAACTCTTCTTGTGAAATTTGCAATATGATAATTGGAAGCCCATAGAGGGCTATTGTGAAAAAGGAAATCTCTTCCGTTAAAAACTGGAAAGTAGCTTTCTGAGAAACGGCTTTGTGTTCTGTTAATTCATCTCACAGAGTTACATCTTTCCCTTCAAGAAGCCTTTCGCTAAGGCTGTTCCTGTGGAATTGGCAAAGTGATATTTGGAAGCCCATAGAGGGCTATGGTGAAAAAGGAAATATCCTAAGATAAAAACTGAAAAGAAGCTTTCTGAGAAACTGCTTTGTGTTCTGTTAATTCATCTCAGAGAGTTACAGCTTTCCCCTCAAGAAGCCTTTCAATAACGCTGTTCTTGTGGAATTTGCAAAGTCATATTTTGAAGCCCTTAGAGGGCAATGGTGTAAAAGGAAATATCTTCAGTTGAAAACTGACAAGAAGCTTTCTGGAAACTGTGTTGTGTTCTGTTAATTCATCTCACAGAGTTCCAGCTTTCTCCTAAAGAAGCCTTTTGCTAAAACTGTTCTTGTGGAATTTGCAAAGTGATATTTGGAAGCCCATAGATGGCTGTGGTGAAAATGGAAATATCCTAAGATAAAAACCGAAAAGAAGCTTTCTGAGAAACTGCTTTGTGTTCTGTTAGTTCATCTCACAGAATTACAGCTTTCCCCTCAAGAAGCCTTTCACTAAGACAATTCTTGTGGAATTTGCAATGTGATATTTTGAAGCCAATAGAGGGCTATGGTGAAAAAGGAAGTATCTTCAGTTAAAAACTGTAAAGAAGCTTTCTGAGGAACTGCTTTGTGTTTTGTTAATTCATCTCACGGAGGTACAGCTTTCGCCTCAAGAAGCTTTTCGCTAAGACTGTTCTTGTGGAAATTGCTAAGTGATATTTGGAAGCCCGTAGAGGGCTATGGTGAAAAAGGAAATATCTTCCATTAAAACGTCGAAAGAAGCTTTCTGGGAAACTGCATTGTTTTCTGTTAATTCATCTCACAGAGATACAGCATTCCCCCTAGAAGCCTTTTGCTAAGAATGTTCTTGTGGAGTTTGCAAAGTGTTATTTGGAAGCCCATAGAGGGCTATGGTGAAAAAGGAAATAACTGCCGTTAAAAACTGGAACGAAGATTTCTGAGAAACTGCCTTGCGTTCTGTTAATTCGTCTCACAGAGTTACAGCTTTCCCGTCAAGAAGCCTTACCCTAAGACTGTTCTTGTGGAATTTGGAAGGTGATATTTAGAAGCCAACAGTGGTCTACAGTGAAAAAGGAAATAGCCTAAGGTAAAAACTGAAAATAATCTTTCTGAGAAACTGCTTTGTGTTCCTTTAATTCATCTCACAGAGCTATAGCTTTCGCTCAAGAAGCCTTTCACTAAGACTGTTCTTGTGGAATTTAGAACGTGATATTTAGAAGCCCATAGAGGGCAATGGTGAAAAAGGAAATATCCTCCGTTAAAAACTGGAAAGAAGCTTTCTGAGAAACTGCATTGTGTTCTGTTTATTCATCTCAAAGAGTTACAGGTTTTCCCTCATGAAGACTTTTGTTAAGACTGTTCTTGTGGAATTTGCAAAGTGATATATGGATGCCCATAGAGGGCTATGGTGAAAATGGAAATATCCTAAGATAAAATCGAAAAGAAGGTTTCTGCGAAACTGCTTTGTGTTCTGTTAGTTCATCTTACAGAGATTCAGTTTTGCCCTCAAGGTGCCCCACTAAGACTATTCTTGTGAAATTTGCAAATTGATATTTCCAAACCCATAGAGGGCTTCGGTGAAAAGGGAAATATCTTCCGTTAAAAATGGGAAAGAAGCTTTCAGAGGAACTGCCGTGTGTTCTGTTAATACATCCACCGAGTTACAGCTTTCCCCTCAAGTAGCCGTTCACTAAGGCTGTTCTAGGGGAACTTGCAAAGTGATATTTGGAAGCCCATAGAGGGCTATGGTGAGAAAGGAAAAATCTTAAGTTAAAAACTGAAAAGAAGCTTTCTGAGAAACTACCGTGAGTTGGTGTAATACATCTCACCAAGTTTCAGCTTTCCCCTCAAGAAGCCTTTCACTAAGACTGTTCTTTTGCAATTTGCAATCTGAAATTTGGAAGCCCATAGAGGCCTATCTCGAAAAAGGAAATATCCTAAGATAAAAATTGAAAAGAAGCTTTCTGAGATACGGCTTTGGGTTCTCTTAATTCATCTCACAGGGTTAGAGCTTTCCCCTCAAGAAGCCGTTCACTAAGACTGATCTTGTGAAATTTGCAAAGTGATATTTGGAAACCCATAGGAGGCTATGGTGAAAAAGGAAATGTCTTTCGTTAAAAACTGGAAAGATGCTTTCTGAGAAACTGCCATGTGTTCCGTTAATACACCTCACCGAGTTACAGCTTTCCACTCAAGAAGCCTTTCGCTAAGACTGTTCTTGTGGGATTTGCAAAGTGATATTTGAAAGTCCATAGAGGGCTACGGTGAAAAAGGAAATATCTTCAGTTAAACTGTGCATAGAAGCATTCTGAGAAACTGCTTTCTGTTCTGTTAATTCATCTCACAGAGTTACAGCTTTCCCCTCAAGAAGCCTTTCGTTAAGAGTGTTCTTGTGTGATTTGCAAAGTGGTATTTGGAAGCCACTAGAGGGCTAGGCTGAAAAAGGAAATTTCTTCAGTGAAAAACTGGAAAGAAGCTTTCTGAGAAACTGCTTTGTGTTCTGTTTATTCATCTCACAGAATTACAGCTTTCCCCTCCAGAAACATTTCACTAAGACTGTTCTTCTGGAATTTGCAAAGTGATATTTGGAATCCCTTAGAGGGCTATGGTGAAAAAGGAAATATCTTCCTTTAAAAACTGGAAAGAAGCTTTCTGAGAAACTCCTTTGTGTTCTGTTAATTCATCTCACAGAGTTACAGGTTTCCCCTCAAGAAGCCTTTCGCAAAGACTGTTCTTGTGTAATATGCAAAGTGATATTTGGAAGCCCATAGAGGGCTATGGCGAAAACGGAAATATCTTCCGTTAAAAACTGGAAAGAAGCTTTCTGAGAAACTGCTTTGTGTTCTGTGAATTCATCTCACAGAGTTACAAATTTCCCCTCCAGAAGCCCTCTGCAAAGACTCTTCTTGCGGAATTTGCAAAGTGATATTTGGAAGCCCATAGAGGGCTATGGTGAAAAAGGAATTTACCTAAGATAAAAACTGAAAGGAAGCTTTCTGAGAAACTGCCTTGTGTTCTGTTAATTTATCTCACAGATTTACAGCTTTCCCCTCAAGAAGCCTTTCGTTAAGACTGTTTTTGCGCGATTTTCAAAGTGATGTTTTGAAGCCCATAGAGGGCTATGGTGAAAAAGAAAATTTCTTCAGTTAAAAACTGTAAAGAAGGTTTCGGAGAAACTGTCTTGTGTTCTGTTAATTCATCTCACAGAGTTACAGCTTTCCCCTCCAGAAGCCTTTCCCTAAGACTATTCTTGTGGAATTTTCAAAGGGATATTTGGAACCCCTAGAGGTCTATGGTGAAAAAGGAAATATCTTCAGTTAAACACTGGAAAGAAGCTTTCTGAGAAACTGCTTTGTGTTCTGTTAATTTATTTCACAGAGTTACAACTTTCCCCTACAGAATCCCTTCGTTAGGACTGTTCTTGTGGAATTTGCAAAGTGATATTTGGAAGCCCATAGAGGGCTAAGGTGAAAAAGGAAATATCTTCCACTAAAAGCCGAAAAGAAGCTCTCTGAGACACTGTTTTGTGTTCTGTTAGTTCATCTCACAGAGTTTCAGCTTTCTCCACAAGAAGCCGTTCAGTAAGACTGTTCTTGTGAAATTTGCAAAGTGATATTTGGAAACCCCTAGATGGCTATGGTGAAAAAGGAAATATCTTCCGTTAAATACTGGAAAGAAGCTTTCAGTGAAACTGCCGTGTGTTCTTTTAATACATCTCACCGCGTTACAGCTTTCCCCTCAAGAAGCTGTTGGTTAAGACTGTTCTAGTGGAATATGCAAAGTGATATTTGGAAGCCCATAGAGGGCTATGGTGAAAAAGGAAATATCTTCCGTTAAAAACTGGAAAGAAGATTTCTGAGAAACTGCCATGTGTTCTGTTAATACACCTCACAGAGTTACAGCTTTCCCCTCAAGAGGCCTTTCGTTAATACTGTTTTTGTGGGATTTGCATAGTCATAATTGGAAGCCCATAGAGGGCTATGGTGAAAAAGGAAATTTCTTCAGCTAAAAACTGGAAAGAATTTTTCTGAGAAACTGCTTTGTGTTCTATTAATTCATCTCACAGAGTTACAGCTTTCCACTACAGAAACCTTTCCCTAAGACTGTTCTTTTGGAATTTGCAAGGTGATATTTGGAAGCCCATAGAGGGCTATGGTGAAAAAGGAAATATCTTTCGTTAAAAACTGGAAAGAAGCTTTCTGAGAAACTGCCGTGTGTTCTGTTAATACACCTTACTGATTACAGCTTTACCCTCAAGAAGCCGTTCGCTAAGACTGTTCTTGTGGGATGTCCACTGTGATATTTAGAAGCCCATAGAGGGCTATAATGAAAAAGGAAATATCTTCAGTTAAAAACTGGAAAGAATCTGTATGAGAAACTGCTTTGTGTTCTGTTAATTTACCTTTCAGAGTTACAGCTTTCCCCTCCAGAAGCCTTTCCCTAAGACTGTTCTTGTGGTAATTGCAAAGTGATATTTGGTAAAAGGTGAAAGATTTATACGATCTGAAGAGAAACCAGAGAATTGAAAAGTGATACTTGGAAGCCCACAGAAGGCTATGGTGAAAAAGGATATATCTTCAGTTAAAAACTGGAAAGAAGCTTTCTGAGAAACTGCCGTGTGTTGGTGTAATACATCTCACCGAGTTACAGCTTTCCCCTCAAGAAGCCTTTCACTAAGACTGTCCATGTGGAATTTGCAATGTGATTTTGGAAGCCCATAGAGGCCTATGGTGAAAAAGGAAATATCCTAAGATAAAAATTGAAAAGAAGCTTTCTGAATAACGGCTTTGGGTTCTCTTAATTCATCTCACAGAGTTAGAGCTTTCCCCTCAAGAAGTCGTTCCCTAAGACTGCTCTTGTGGAATTTGCAAAGTGATATTTTGAAACCCATAGGAGGCTATGGTGAAAAAGGCAATGACTTCCGTTAAAAATTGGAAAGAAGCTTTCTGAGAAACTTCCATGTGTTCTGTTAATACACCTCACCGAGTTACAGCTTTCCCCTCAAGAAGACTTTCGCTAAGGCTGCTCTTGTGGGATTTGCAAAGTGATATTTGGAAGCCCATAGAGGGCTACGGTGAAAAAGGAAATACCTTCAGTTGAACTGTGGATAGAAACATTCTGAGAAACTGCTTTCTGTTCTGTTAATTCATCTCACAGAGTTACAGCCTTCCCCTCAAGAATCCTTTCGCTAAGAGTGTTCTTGTGGGATTTGCAATGTGGTATTTGGAAACCCCTAGAGGGCTATGCTGAAAAAGGAAATTTCTTAAGTTAAAAACTGGAAAGAAGCTTTCTGAGAAACTGCTTTGTGTTCTGTTAATTCAACTCACAGAATTACAGCTTTCTCCTCAAGAAGCCTTTCGCTAAGACTGTTCTTGTGGAATTTGCAAAGTGATATTTGGAAGCCCATAGAGGGCTATGGTGAAAAAGAAAATGTCTTTCTCTAAAAACCGAAAAGAAGCTCTCTGAGAAACTGCTTTGTGTTCTGTTAGTTCATCTCACAGAGTTTCAGCTTTCTCCTCAAGAAGCCGTTCACTAAGACTGTTCTTGTGAAATTTGCAAAGTGATATTTGGAAGCCCATAGAGGGCTATGGTGAAAAAGGAAATGTCTTCCGTTAAAAACTTGAAAGAAGCTTTCTGAGAAACTGCTTTGTGTTCTGTTAATTCATCTCACAGAATTACAGCTTTCCCCTCAAGAAGCCGTTCGCTTTGTGTTCTCTTAATTCATCTCCCAGAGCTAAAACCCTCCACTCCAGAAGCCCTCCTACAAAGACTGTTCTTCTGGAAATTGCAAATTGATATTTGGAAGCCCATAGAAGGCTATGGTGAAAAAGGAAATTACCTAAGAAAAAAACTGTAAAGAAGCTTTCTGGAAACTGCTTTGTGTTCTGTTAATTCATCTCACAGAATTACAGCTTTTCCCTCAAGAAGCCTTTCGCTAAGACTGTTCTTGTGGAATTTGCAAAGTGATATTTGGAAGCCCTTGCAGGGCTATGGTGAAAAAGGAAATATCTTCAGTAAAAAACTGGAGAGAAGCTTTCTGAGAAACTGCTTTGTGTTCTGTAAATTCATCTCAAAGAGTTACAGCTTTCCCTTCAAGAAGCCTTTCGTAAGACTGTTCTTGTGGAATTTGCAAAGTGCTATTTGGAATCCCATAGATGGCTATGGTGAAAATGGAAATATCTTAAGATGAAAACCGAAAAGAAGCTTTCTGAAAAATTCTTTGTGTTCTGTTAGTTCATGTCACAGAGTTACATCTTTCCCTTCAAGAAGTCGTTCACTAAGACTGTTCTTGTGAAATTTGAAAAGTGAACTTTGGATGCCGTTAGAGGGCTATGGTGTAAAAGGAAATATCTTCCGTTAAAATCTGGAAAGAAGCTTTCTGAGAAACTGCCCTGTGTTCTGTTAATACATCTCACCAATTTACAGCTTTCCCCAAAAGAAGTCTTTGGCTAAGACTGTTCTTGTGGGATTTGCAAAGTGATATTTGGAAGCCCTTAGAGGGCTTTGGTGAAAAAGGAAATATCTTCAGTTAAAAACTGGCAAGAACCTTTCTGAGAAACAGCTTTGTGTTCTGTTAATTCATCTCACAGAGTTACAGCTTTCCCTTCAAGAAGCCTTTCGCTAAGTCTTTTCTTGTGCAAATGCAAAGTGATATTTGGAAGCCCATAGAGGGCTAGGGTTAAAAAGAAAATATCTTCAGTTAAAAACTGGAAAGAAGCTTTCTGAGAAACTGCTTTGTGTTCTGTTAATTCATCTCACAGAGTTACAGCTTTTCCCTCAAGAAGCCGTTCACTAAGTCTGTTCTTGTGGGATTTCCAAAGTGACATTTGTAAGCCCATAGAGGGCTATGCTGAAAAACGAAATATCTTCAGTTAAAGTCAGGAAAGAAGCTTTCTGAGAAACTGCTTTGTGTTCTGTTAATTCATCCCAGAGAATTACAGCTTTCCCCTCAAGAAGCCTTTCGCTAAGACTGTTCTTGTGTGCCACATTTTCTTAATCCAATCTGTCCCTGATGGACATTTGGATTGATTCCAAGTCTTTGCTATTGTGAATAGTGCTGCAATAAACATACGTGTGCATGTGTCTTTATAGCAGCATAATTTATAATCCTTTGGGTATATACCTAGTAATGGGATGGCTGGGTCATATGATACATCTAGTTCTAGATCCTTGAGGAATCGCCATACTGTTTTCCATAAAGATTGAACTAGTTTACAATCCCACCAACAGTGTAAAATGTGTTTGTGTCCATTGTAGGGACATGGATGCAGCTGGAAACCGTCATTCTCAGCAAACTATCACAAGAACAGAAAACCAAACAACGCATGTTCTCACTCATAGGCGGGAACTGAACAATGAGATCAGTTGGACATGGGAAGGGGAACATCACACACCGGGGCCTATCATGGGGAGGGGGAGGGTGGAGGGATTGCATTGGGAGTTATACCTGATGTAAATGACGAGTTGATGGGTGCAGCACACCAACATGGCACAAGTATACATATGTAGCAAACCTGCACGTTGTGCACATGTACCCTACAACTTGAAGTTTAATAATAAATAAATAAATAAATAAATAAAGACTGTTCTTGTGAAATTTGCAAAGTGATATTTGGAAGCCTATAGAGGGCTACGGTGAGAAAGGAAATATCCTAAGATAAAAACTGAAAAGAAGCTTTCTCAGAAACTCCTTAGTGTTCTGTTAATTCATCTTACAGAGTAACAGTTTTACCCTCAAGAAGCCTTTAGCTAAGAATGTTCTTGTGGATTTTGCAAAGTGAAATTGGAAGCCCATAGAGGGGTACGGTGAAAAAGCAATATCTTCCGTTAAATCCGAAAAGAAGCTTTCTGAGAAACTGATTTGTGTTCTGTTAATTCATCTCACAGAGTTACACCTTTCCCGTAAAGAAGCCGTTCACTAAGACTATTCTTGTGGAATTGGCAAAGGGATATTTGGAAGCCCATAGAGGGCTATGGTGAAAAAGGAAATTGCCTAAGATAAAAACTGAAAAGAAGCTTTCTGAGAAACTGCTTAGTATTCTGTTAATTCATCTCACAGAGTTACAGCTTTTTCCTTAAGAAGCCTTTCGCTAAGACTCTTCTTGTGAAATTTGCAAAGTGATATTTAGAAGCCCATAGAGGGCTATGGTGAAAAATGAAATATCTTCAGTTAAAAACCGGAAAGAAGCTTTCTGTGAAACTGCTTTGTGTTCTGCTAATTCATCTCACAGAGTTACAGCTTTACCCTCAAGAAGCCTTTCATTAAGACTTTTCTTTTTGAATTTGCAAAGTGAAATTTGGAAGCCCATAGCGGGCAATGGTGAAAAACGCCATATCTTCCATTAAAAACCGTAAAGAAGCTTTCTGAGAAAGTGCTTTGTGTTCTGTTAGTTCATCTCACAGTGTTACAGCTATCCCCTCAAGAAGCCGTTCACTAAGACTATTCTTGTGAAATTTCCAAAGTGATATTTGGAAACCAATATTGGGCTATGGTGAAAAAGTAAATATCTTCAGTTAAAAACTGGAAAGAAGCTCTCTGAGATACTGCCATGTGTTATGATAATACATCTCACCAAATTACAGCTTTCCCCTCAAGAAGCCTTTCGCTAAGACGGTTCTAGTGGAATTTTCAAAGTGATATTTGGAAGCCCCTAGAGGGCTATGGTGAAAAAGGAAATATATTCCGTTAAAAAGTGGAAAGAAGCTTTCTGAGAAACTGCTGTGTGTTCTGTTAATACACCTCACCGAGTTACAGCTTTCCCCTCAAGAAGCCTTTCGCTAAGACTGGTCTTGTGGGATTTGCAGAGAGATATTTGGAAACCCATAGAGGGCTATGGTGAATAAGGAAATATCTTCAGTTAAAAACTGGAAAGAAGCTTTCTGAGATACCGCTTTGTGTTCTGTTAATTCATCTCACCGAGTTACAGCTTTCCCCTCCAGAAGCCTTTCCCTAAGACTGTTCTTGTGGAATTTTCAAAGTGATATTTGGAAGCCCATAGAGCGCTATGGTGAAAAAGGAAATATCTTCCGTTAAAAACTGGAAAGGAGCTTTCTGAGAAACTGCCGTGTGTTCGTGTAATACATCTCACCGAGTTACAGCTTTCTCCTCAAGAAGCCTTTCACTGAGACTGTTCTTGCGGGATTTGCAAAGAGATATTTGGAAGCCCATAGAAGGCTATGTTGAAAAAGGAAATATCTACCGTTAAACACTGGAAAGGAGCTTTCTGAGAGACTGATTTGTGTTCTGCTAATTCATCTCACAGGGTTACAGATTTCCCCTCAAGAAGCCTTTTGCTAAGACTGTTCTTGTGGGATTTGCAAAGTGATATTTGGAAGCCCATAGAGGGCTACGGTGAAAAAGGAAATATCTGCAGTTAAAAACTGGAAAGAGGCTTTCTGAAAAACTGCTTTGTGTTCTGTTAATTCATCTCTGAGAGTTACAGCTCTCTCCTCAAGAAACCCTTCGCTAAGACTGTTCTTGTAGAATTTGCAAAGTGATAGTTTGAAGCCCCTAGAGGGCTATGGTGTAAAAGGAAATATCTTCCATTAACAACTGGAAAGAAGATTTCTTAGAAACTGCTTTGTGTTCTGTTAATTCATCTCACAGAGTTAGAGCTTTTTCCTCCACAAGCCTTCCGCTAAGACTGTTCTTGTGGAATATGCAAAGCGATATTTGGAAGCCCATAGAGGTCTATGGTGAAAATGGAAATATCCTAAGAAAAAAACCGAAAAGAAGCTTTCTGAGAAACTGCGTTGTGTTCTGTTAGTTCATCTCACTGAGTTACAGCTTTACCCTCAACAATCCGTTCAGTAAGGCTATTCTTGTGAAATTTGCAAAGTGACATTTGGAAGCCCATAGAGGGCTATGGTGAAAAAGAAAATATCTTCCGTTAAAAACTGGAAAGAAGCATTCTGAGAAATTGCCGTGTGTTGTGTTAATACATCTCACTGACTTACAGCGTTCCCCTCAACAAGCCTTTCGCTAACACTGTTCTTGTGAAAGCTGCAAAGTGATATTTGGAACCCCATAGAGGGCTACGGTGGAAAAGGAAATATCTACCGTTAAAATCTTGAAAGATGCTTTCTGAGAAACTGCCGTGTGTTCGTGTAAGTCATCTCACCGCATTACAGCTTTGCACTCAAGAAACCTTTCGCTAAGACTCTTCTTGTGGGATTTGCAAAGTGATATTTGGAAGCCCATAGAGGGCTATGGTGAAAATGGAAATATCCTAAGATAAAAACTGAAAAGAAGCTTTCTGAGAAAATGCTGTGTGTTCTGTTAGTTCAACTCACAGAATTACAGGCTTCCCCTCAATAATCCGTTCACTAAGACTGTTCTTGTGAAATTTTCAAAGTGATATTTGGAAGCCCATAGAGGGCAATGGTGAAAAAGGAAATATCTTCCGTTAAAAACTGGAAAGAAGCATTCTGATATATTGCCGTGTGTTGTGTTGATACATCTCACCGACTTAGAGTTTTCCCCTCAAGAAGCCTTTCGCTAAGATTGTTCTTGTGAAATTTGCAAAGTGATATTTGGAAGCCCATAGAGGGCAATGGTGAAATAGGAAATATCTACCAATACAAACTGGAAAGAAGCTTTCAGAGAAAGTGCCCTGTGTTCGTGTAAGACATCCCAACGAGTTACAGCTTTTCGCTGAAGAAGCCTTTCTTTAAGACTGTTCTTGTGGAATTTGCCAAGTGATATTTGGAAGGCCATAGAGGGCTAAGGTAAAAAAGAAAATATCTTCCGTTAAAAATGGAAAGAAGATTTCTGAGAAACTGCTTTGTGTTCTGTTAATTCATCTCACAGAGGTAGAGATTTCCCCTCAAGTATCGTTTCGCTAAGACTGTTCTTGTGGATTTTGCAAAGTGAATTTGGAAGCCCCTAGACTGCTATGGTGAAAAAGGAAATATCTTCAGTTAAAAACTGGAAAGAGGCTTTCTGAGAAACTGCTTAGTGTTCTGTTAATTCATCTTGGAGAGTTACAGCTGTCTCTTCAAGAAGCCCTTCGCTAAGACTGTTCTTGTGGAATTTGCAAAATGATATTTTGAAGCCCATATGGGGCTATAGTGTAAAAGGAAATATCTTCTGTTAAAAACTGGAAATAAGATTTATGAGAAACTGCTTAGTGTTCTTTTAATTCATCTCACAGAGTTACACCTTTTCCGTCAAGAAGACTTTCGCTAAGACTGTTCTTGTGGAAATTGTGAAGTGATATTTGGAAGCCCATAGAGGGCTGTGGTGATAATGGAAATACCTAAGATAAAAACCAAAAAGAAGCTTTCTGAGAAACTGCTTTGTGTTTTGTTAGTTCATCTCACAGAGTTACAGCTTTCCTCTCAAGATGCCGTTCACTAAGACTGTTCTTGTGAATATTGCAAAATGATATTTGGAAGCCCATAGAGGACTACGGTGAAATAGGAAATATCTTCCGCTAAAAACTGGAAAGAAGCATTCTGAGAAATTACGATGTGTTGTGTTAATACACCTCACCGAATTACAGGATACCCCGCAAGAAGCCTTTCGCTAAGACTGTTCTTGTGATATTTGCAAACTGATATTTGGAAGCCCATAGAGGTCTACGGTGAAAAAGGAAATATCTTCCGTTAAAAACTGGAAAGAAACTTTCTGAGCAACTGCTTTGTTTTCTGTTAATTCATCTCACAGAGTTACAGCTTTCCCCTCAAGAAGCCTTTCGTTAAAACTGTTCTTGTGGAACATGGAAAGTGATATTTGGAAGGCCATAGTAGGCTATGGTGAGAAAGGAAATATCTTCCGTTAAAAACTGGAAAGAAGCGTTCTGAGAAACTGCTTTGTGTTCTGTTATTTCATCTCACAGAGTTACAGCTTTCTCTTCAAGAAGCCTTTCACTAAGACTGTACTTGTGGAATTTGCAAAGTGATATTTCGAAGCCCATAGAGGGCTAGGGTGAAAAAGGAAATATCTTCAGTTAAAAACTGGAAAGAAGCTTTCTGAGAAACCGTTCTGTGTTCTGTTAATTCATTTCACAGAGTTACTGCTATACCATCAAGAAGCCTTTCGCTAAGACTGTTCTTGTGGATTTTGCAAAGTGATATTTGGAAACCCATTGAGGGCTATGGTGAAAAAGGAAATATCTTCCGTTAAAAACTGGAAAGAAGCTTTCTGAGAAACTGTTTTGTGTTCTGTTAATTCATCCCACAGCGTTACAGCTTTCCCCTCAAGAAGCCTTTCGCTAAGACTGTTCTTGTGGAATTTGCAAAGTGATATTTGGAAGCCCATAGAGGGCTATGGTGAAAAAGGAAATATCTTCCGTTAAAAACTAGAAAAAAGCTTTCTGAGAAACAGCTTTGTGTTCTGTCAATTCATCTCACAGAGTTACAGCTTTCCCCTCAAGGAGCCTTTCGCTAAGACTGATATTGTGGAATTTGCAAAGTGATATTTGGAAGCCCATAGAGGGCTATATTGAAAAAGGAAATATCTTCCGTTAAAAACTAGAAAGAAGCTTTCTGAGGAACTGATCTGTGTTCTGTTAATTCATCTCACAGAGTTACAGCTTTCCTTTCAACAAGCCTTTCGCTAAGACTGTTCTTGTGGAATTTGCAAAGTGATATTTGGAAGCCCAAAGAGGGCTATGGTGAACAAGGAATTATCTTCCATTAAAACCTGGAAAGAAGCTTTCTGAGAAACTGCTTTGTGTACTGTTAATTCTTCTCACATAGTTACAGCTTTCCCCTCAAGAAGCCTTTCGCTAAGATTGTTCTTGTAGAATTTGCGAAGTAATATTTGGAAGCCCATAGAGGGCTGTGGTGAAAAAGGATATATGTTAAGTTAAAAACTGGAAAGAAGCTTTCTGAGAAACTGCTTTGTGTTCCGTTAATTATTCCCATAGAGTTACAGCTTCCGCCTGAGGAAGATTTTCGCTAAGACTGATCTTATGGAATCTCCAAAGTGATATTTGGAAGCCCGTAGAGGGCTACGGTGGAAAAGAAAATATCTTCCGTTAAAAACAGGAACGAAACTTTCTGAGAAAATGCTTTGTGTTCCGTTAATTCATCTCACAGAGTTACAGATTTCCCTACAATAAGCTTTTCGCTAAGATTCTTCTTGTGGAATTTGCAAAGTGATATTTGGAATCCCAAAGAGGGCTATGGGGAAAAAGGAAATATCTTCCGTTAAAAACTGGAAAGAAGCTTTCTGAGAAGCTGGTTTGTGTTCTGTTAATTCATCTCACAGAGTTACTGCTTTCACCTCAGGAAGACTTTCACTAATCCTGCTCTTCTGGAATTTTCAAAGTGATATTTGGAAGCCCATAGAGGACTATGGTGAAAAAGGAAATATCTTCCGTTAAAAACTGTAAAGAAGCTTTCTGGGAAACTGCTTTGTGTACTGTTAATTCTTCTCACATAGTTACAACTTTCCCTTCAAGAAGCCTTTCGCTAAGATTGTTCTTGTAGAATTTGCAAAGTGATATTCGGAAGCCCATAGAGGTCTACGGTGAAAAAGGATGTATCTTTCGTTAAAAACTGGAACGAAGCTTTCTGAGAAACTGTTTTGTGTTCTGTTAATTCTTCCCATGGAGTTACAGCTGTCCCCTGATGAAGATTTTCGCTAAGACTGTTCTTATGGAATTTGCAAAGTGTTATTTGGAAGCCCATAGAGGGCTATGGTGGAAAAGGAAATATCTTCCGTTAAAGACAGGAAAGAAGCTTTCTGAGAAACTTCTTTGTGTTCTGTTAATTCATCTCACAGCGTTACAGCTTTCCCTTCAATAAGCCTTTCGTTAAGCCAGTTCTGGTGGTATTTGGAAAGTGATATTTGGAAGACCATAGCGGGCTATGGTGAAAAAGGAAATATCTTCCGTTAAAAACTGCAAAGAAGACTTCTGAGAAACTGCTTTGTGTTCTGTTAATTCATCTCACAGAGTTACAGTTTTCCCCTCAGGAAACCGTTCACTAAGACTGTTCTTGTGAAATTTGCAAAGTTATATTTCGAAGCCCAAAGACGTCTATGGTGAAAAAGGAAGTATCCTAAGATAAAAAATGAAAAGAAGCTTTCTAAGAACCTGTTTTGTATTCTGTTAATTCGTCTCACAGAGTTACAGCTTTTTCTTCAAGAAGACTTTCGCTAAGGCTGTTCTTGTGGAACTTGCAAAGTCATATTTTTTAGCCCATATAGGGCTGCGGTGAAAAAGGAAATATCCTAAGATAAAAACTGAAAAGAATCTTTCTCAGAAACTGCTTTGTGTCCTGTTAATTCATTTCACAGAGTTACAGCTTTCCCCTCAAGAAGCCTATCGCTAGGACTGTTCTTTTTGAATTTGCAAAGTGATATTTGGAAGCCCAAAGAGGGCTATGGTGAAAAAGGAAATATCTTCAGTTAAAAACTGGAAAGAAGGTTTCTGAGAAACTGCTATGTGTTCTGTTAATTCATCTCAGAGATACAGCTTTCCACTCAAGAAGCCTTTCGCTAAGACAGTTCTTATGGAGTTTACAAAGTGATATTTGAAAGCCCATAGAGGGCAACTGTGAAAAGAAATATCTTCTGTTAAAAACTACAAAGAAGCTTCCTGAGAAACTGCTTTGTGTTCTGTTAATTCATCTCACAGACTTACAGCTTTCACTTCAAGAAGCCTTTCGCTAAGGCTGTTCTTGTGGAATTTGCAAAGTGATAATTGGAAGCCAATAGAAGGCTATGGTGAAAAAGAAAATATCTTCAGTTAAAAACTGAATACAAGCTTTCTGAGAAACTGCTTTGTTTTCTGTTAATTCATCTCACAGAGGTACAGCTTTCCACTCAAGAAGCCAGTCGCAGACATTATTCTTGTGGAATGTGCAAAGTGATATTTGGAAGCCCACTGAGGGCAATGATGAAAAAGGAAATATCCTAAGATAAAAACTGAAAAGAAGCTTTGGAAAACTGCTTTGTGTTCTGTTAATTTATCCAACAGAGTTACAGCTTTACCGTCAAGAAGCCGTTCACTGAGAGGGTTCTTGTAAAATTTTAAAAGTGATACATCAAAGCCCAAAGCGGGCTATGGTGAAAAAGGAAGTATCCTAATATTAAAAACTGCAAAGAAGCTTTCTGAGAAACTGCTTTGTGTATTGTTAATTCATCTCACAGGGTTTCAGCTTTCCCTTCAAGAAGTCTTTCGCTAAGACTGTTCTTGTGGAATTTCCAAAGTGATATTTGGAAGCCCATGGAGGGTTATTATGAAAAAGGAAATATCTTCCGTTATAAATTGGAAAGAAGGAGTCTGAGAAACTGCTTTGTGTTCTGTCAATTCATCTCACAGTGTTACAGCTTTCCCCTCAAGAAGCCATTCGCTAAGACTGTTCTTGTGGAATTTGGAAAGTGATATTTGGAAGCCCATAGAAGGCTACGGTGATAAAGTAAATATCTTACGTTAAAAACTGCAAAGAAGCTTTCTGAGAAACTGCTTTGTGTTCTGTTAATTCATCCAACAGAGTTACAGCTTTCCCCTCAAGAATTCGTTCACTAAGAGAGTTCTTGTGAAATTTTCAAAGGGATATTTGGTAGCCCATAGAGGACTCTGGTGAAAAAAGAAATATCTTCAGTTAATAACTGCAAAGAAGATTTCTGAGAAACTGTTTTGTGTTCTGTTATTTCATCTCACAGAGTTACATATTTCCCCTCAAGAACCCTTTTGCTAAGAATGTTCTTGTGGAATTTGCAAAGTGATATTTTTAAGCCCATAGAGGTCTAGGGTGAAAAAGGAAATATCCTAAGATAAAAACGGAAAAGAAGCTTTTGAGAAACTGCTTTGTGTTCTGTTAATTCATCTCACAGAGTTGCAGCTTTCCCCTCAAGAAGCATTTCGCTAAGACTGTACTTTTGAAATTTGCAAAGTTATCTTTGGAAGCCCTTAGAGGGTTATGGTGAAAAAGGAAATATCTTCAGTTTAAAACTGGAAAGAAGCTTTCTGAGAAACTGCTTTGTGTTCTGTTACTGCATCTCACAGAGTTACAGCTTTCCCCTAAAGAAGCGTTTCGAAAAGACTGTTCTTGTGGAATTTGAAAAGTGATATTTGGATGCCCATAGAGGGCTATGGTGAAAAAGGAACTATCTTCCGTTAAAAACAGGAAAGAAGCTTTCTGTGAAACTGTTTTGTGTTCTGTTAATTCATCTCACAAAGATACAGCTTTCCCCTCAAGAAGCCTTTCGATAAGACTGTTCTTGTGGAATTTGGAAAGTGATATTTGGAAGCACATAGAGTTCTATGGTGAAAAAGGAAATATCTTCCGTTAAAAATTGGAAAGAATATTTCTGAGAAACTGGTTTGTGTTCTGTTAATTCATCTCACACAGTTACAGCTTTCCCCTCAAGAAGCCTTTCCCTAAGACTGTTCTTGTGGAGTTTGCAAAGTGATATTTGGAAGCCCATAGAGGGCTATGGTGAAAAAGGGAATATCTTCAGTTGAAAACTGGAAAGTAGCTTTCAGAGAAACAGTGTTGTTTTCCGTTAATTCATCTGACAGTGTTACAGATTTCCCCTCAAGAAGCCTTTCGCTAAGACTGTTCTTGTGGAATTTGCAAATTGATATTTGGAAGCCCATAGAGGGCAATGGTGAAAAAGGAAATATCTTCAGTTAAACACTTGAAAGAAGCTTTCTGAGAAACTGTGTTGTGTTCTGTTAATACATCTCACAGAGTTACAGCTTTCTCCTCAAGAAGCCTTTCGATAAGACAGTTCTGGAGGAATTTTCAAAGTGATATTTGGAAACCCTTAAAGGGCTATGGTGGAAAAGGAAATATCTTCCGTTAAAAACTGGAAAGAAGCTTTCTGAGAAACTGCTTTGTATTATGTTAGTTCATCTCACAGAGTTACAGCTTTCCCCTCAAGAAGCCTTTCGCTAAGACTGTTTTTGTGGAAATTGGAAAGTGATACTTACTATCCCTTAGAGGGCTATGGTGAAAAAGAAAATATCCTAAGACAAAATCTGAAAAGAAGCTTTCTGAAAACCTATTTTGTGTTCTGTTAATTCATCTCACAGAGTTACAGCTTTACCCTCAAGAAGCCTTTCGCTAAAACTGTTCTTGTGGAATTTGGAAAGTGATATTTAGTAACCCATAGAGGGCCATTTTGAAAAAGGAAATGTATTCTTTTAAAAACTGGAAAGAAGATATCTGATAAACTGCTTTGTGTTCTGTTAGTTCATCTCACAGAGTTACAGCTTTCCACTCAAGAAGCCTTTCGTGAAGACTGTTTTTGAGGAATTAGCAAAGTGATATTTTGAAGTTCATAGAAGGCTATGGTGGAAAAGGAAATATGTTCAGTTAAAAACTGGAAAGAAGCATTCTGAGAGACTGCTTTGTGTTCTCTTAATTGATCTCACAGAGTTACAGCTTTCCCCTCAAGAATCCTTTCGCTAAGACTGTTCTTGTGGAATTTGCAAAGCGATACTTGGAAGACCATAGAGGGCTATGGTGAGGAAGGAAATATCTTCCGTTAAAAACTGGAAAGAGGCTTTCTGAGAAACTGCTTTGTGTTCTGTTATTTCATCTCACAGAGTTACAGCTTTCCTCTTAAGTAGCCTTTCGCTAAGACAGTTTTTGTGGAATTTGCAAAGTGATATTTCAAAGCCCATAGAAGGCTATGGTGAAAAAGGAAATATCTTCCGTTAAAAACTTAAAAGAGGCATTCTGAGAAACTCCTTTGTGTTCTCTTAATTCAACTCACAGAGTTACACCTTTCCCCTCAAGAAGCCTTTCCTTTAGACAGTTTTTGTGGAAATTGCAATGGGATACGTAGAAGCCCATAGAGGGCTATGGTGAAAAAAAAAATATTCTAAGACAAAAACTGAAAAGAATCTGTCTTAGATACTACTTTGTGCTCTGTTAATTCATGTCACAGAGTTAGAGCTTTCCCCTACAGAAGCCTTTCGCTAGGACTGTTCTTTTGGAATTTGCAAAGTGATATTTGGAAGCCCATAGAGGGCTATGGTGAAAAAGCAAATATCCTCCGTTAAAAATTGGAAAGAGGATTTTTGAGAAACTGGTTTGTGTTCTGTTAATTCATCTCAAACAGATACAGCTTTCCCCTCAAGAAGCCTTTCCCTAAGACTGTTCTTGTGGAGTTTGCAGATTGATATATCGAAGCCCATACAGGGCTATGGTGAAAAAGGAAATATCTTCAGTTAAAAACTGTATAGAAGCTTTCTGAGAAACTGTTTCGTGTTCTGTTAATTCACCTCACAGAGTTACAGCTTTTCCGTCTAGGAGCCTTTCACTAAGACTGTTCTTGTGGAATTTGCTAAGTGATATTTGGAAGCCTCTAGAAGTTTGTGGTGAAAAAGGAAATATCTTCCTTTAAAAACTGGAAAGAAGCTTTCTGAGAAACTGCTTTGTGTTCTGTTAATTCATCTCACAGAGTTACAGCTTTCCCCTCCAGAAGCCTTTCGCTAGACAGTTCTTGTGGAATATGCAAAGTGATATTTGAAAGTCAATAGAGGTCTCTGGTGAAAAAGGAAATCTCTTCAGTTAAAATCTGGAAAGAAGCTTTCTGAGAAACTGCTTTGTGTTCTGTTAATTCATCTCACAGAGTTACAGCTTTCCCCTCAAGAAGCCGTTCGCTAAGACTGTTCTTGTGAAATTTGCAAAGTGATATTTGGAAGCCCATAGAGGGCTACGGTGAGAAAGGAAATATCCTAAGATAAAAACTGAAAAGAAGCTTTCTCAGAAACTGCTTAGTGTTCTGTTAATACATCTTACAGAGTTACAGCTTTACCCTCAGGAAGCCTTTCGCTAAGAATGTTCTTGTGGATTTTGCAAAGTGAAATTTGAAGCCCATAGAGGGGTACGGTGAAAAAGGAATATCTTCCATTATATCAGAAAAGAAGCTTTATGAGAAACTGATTTGTGTTCTGTTAATTCATCTCACAGAGTTACAGCTTTCCCCTGAAGAAGGCGTTCACTAAGACTGTTCTTGTGGAATTTCCAAAGTGATATTTGGAAGCCCCTAGAGGGCTATGGTGAAAAAGAAAATAGCCTAAGATAAAAACTGAAAAGAAGCTTTCTGAGAAACTGACTTGTGATCTGCTAATTCAACTCACAGAGTTACAGCTTTCCCCTCAATAAGCCTTTCACTAAAACTGTTGTTGTGAAATTCGCAAAGTGATATTTGGAACCCCTAGAGGCCTATGGTGAAAAAGGAAATATCTTCAGTTAAAATCTGAAAGGAAGCTTTCTGAGAAACTGCTTTGTGTTCTGTTAATTCATCTCAAAGAGTTACGGCTTTCCCCTCAAGAAGCCTTTCGCTAAGACTGTTCTTGTGGAATTTGCAAAGTGATATTTGGAAGCCCTTAGAGGGCTGTGGTGAAAATGGAAATATCCTATGATAAAAACAGAAAAGAAGCTTTCTGAGAAACTGCTCTGTGTTCTGTTAGTTCATCTCACAGAGTTACAGCAGTCCCCTCAGGAAGTCGTTCACTAAGACTGTTCTTATGAAATTTGCAAAGTGATATTTGGAAGCCCATAGAGGGCTAGAGTGAAAATGGAAATAACTTCCGTTTAAAACTGGAAAGAAGCTTTCTGAGAAACTGCCGTGTGTTCTGTTAATACATCTGACAGAATTACAACTTTTCCCAAAGGAAACATTTCGCTAAGACAGTTCTTGTGGGATTTGCAAAGTGATATTTGGAAGTGCATAGAGCGCTACGGAAGAAAGGAAATATCTTCAGTTAAAAACTGGAAAGAAGCTTTCTGAGAAACTGCTTTGTGTTTTGTTAACTCATCTCACAGAGTTACAGCTTTCCCCTCAAGAAGCCTTTCGCTAAGACTGTTCTTGTGGAATTTGCAAAGTGATATTTGGAAGCCCTTAGAGTGCTATGGTGATAAAAGAAATATCTTCAGTTAAAAACTGGAAAGGAGCTTACCGAGAAACTGATTTTTGTTCTGTCAATTCATCTCACAGAGTTCCAGATATCCCCTCAAGAAGTCGTAGACTAAGACAGTTCTTGTGAAAACTGGTAAGTGATATTGGGAAGCCCATAGAGGGCTATGGTAAAAAAGGAAATATCTTCAGTTAAAACTGCAAAGAAGCTTTCTGAGAAACTGTTTTGTGTTCTGTTAATGCATCTTACAGAGTTACAGTATTCCCCTCAAGAAGCTTTTCGCTAAGACTGTTATTGTGGAATTTGCAAAGAGATATTTGTAAGCCCATAGCGGGCTATGGTGAAAAAGGAAATATCCTAAGTTAAAAACTAAAAAGAAGCTTTCTGAGAAACTGCTTTGTGTTCTGTTAATTCATCTCACAGAGTTACAGCTTTCCCCTTAAGAAGCCTTTCGCTAAGACTGTTCTTGTTGCATCTGCAAAGTGATATTTGGAAGCCAATAGAGGGTTATGGTGAAAAATGAAATATCTTCAGTTAAAAACTGGAAAGAAGCTTTCTGAGAAACTGCTTTGTGTTGTGTTAATTCATTTCACACAGTTACCTCCTCCCCTGAGGAAGCCTTTCGCGAAGATTGTTCTTGTGGAATTTGGAAAGTGATATTTGGAAGCCCATAGGGGCTATTGTGAAAAAGGAAATATCTTTAGTTAAAAACTGCAAAGCAGATTTCTGAGAAACTGCTTTGTGTTCTGTTAATTCATCTCACAGAGTTACAGCTTTCCCCTTAAGAAGCCTTCTGATAAGAGTGGTCTTTTGGTATTTGCAAAGTGATATTTGCAAGTCCTTAGAGGGCTGTGGTGAAAAAGGAAATATCCTAAGATAAAAACTGGAAAGAAGTTTTCTGAGAAACTGCTTTGTGTTCTGTTAATTCATTTCACAGAGTTACAACTTTCCCCTCAAGAAGCCTTTCGCTAAGACAGTTCTTGTGGAATTTGCAAAGTGATATTTGGAAGCCCCTTGAGGGCTATGGTGAAAATGAAATATCTTCTGTTAAAAACTGGAAAGAAGCTTTCTGAGAAACTGCTTTGTGGTCTGATAATTCATCTCACAGAGTTACAGCTTTCCCCTCAAAAAGCCACTCGCTAAGACTGTTCTTGTGGAATTTGCAAAGTGATATTTGGAAGCCCTTAGAGTGCTATTGTGATAAAGGAAATATCTTCAGTTAAAAACTGGAAAGGAGCTTACCGAGAAACTGCTTTCTGTACTGTCAATTCATCTCACAAAATTCCAGCTTTCCCCTCAAGAAGTCGTAGACTGAGACAGTTCTTGTGAAAATTGGTAAGTGATATTTGGAAGCCCATAGAGGGCTATCATGAAAAAGGAAATATCTTCAGTTAAAAACTGCAAAGAAGCTTTCTGAGAAACTGTTTTGTGTTCTGTTAATTCATCTTACAGTGTTACAGAATTCCCCTCCAGAAGTTTTTCGCTAAGACGGTCTTGTGGAATTTGCAAAGAGATATTTGGAAGCCCTTTGAGTGCTATGGTGAAAAAGGAAATATCTTCCGTTGAAAACTGGAAAGAAGCTTTCTGAGAAACTGGTTTGTGTTCTGTTAATTCATCTCACAGAGTTACAGCTTTCCCCTCCAGAAAATTTTCGCTAAGACTGTTTCTGTGGAATTTGCAAAGTGGTATTTGGAAGCCCATAGAGGGTTATGGTGAAAACGGAAAAACCTTCCGTTTAAAACTGTAAAGAAGCTTTCTGAGAAACTGCTTTTTGTTCTGTTAATTCATCTCAAAGAGTTACAGCATTCCCCTCAAGAAGCCTTTAGCTAAGACTTTTCTTGTGCAATTTGCAAAGAGATATTTGGCAGCCTCTAGAGAGCTATGGTGAAAAAGGAAATATCTTCAGTTAAAAAATGGAAAGAAGCATTCTGAGAAACTGCTTTGTGATCTGTTAATTAATCTCAGAGAGTTACAGCTTTCCCTTCAAGAACTTTTTCGCTAAGACTGTTCTTGTGGAATTTGCAAAGTGATATTTGGAAGCCCATAGAGGGCTATGGTGAAAAAGAAAATATCTTCCGTTAAAAACTGGAAAGAAGATTTCTGAGAAACTGCTTTGTGTTCTGTTAATTTATCTCACAGAGTTACAGTTTTCCCCTCAAGAAAACTTCCTCTAAGACTGTTCTCTCAGAATATGCAAGGTGTTATTTGAAAGCCCATAGAGGGCCATGGTGAAATAGTAAATATCCCAAGATAAAAACTGAAAAGAAACTTGCTGAGAAACTGCTTTGTCTTCTGTTAATTCATCTCACAGAGTTACAGCTTTCCCCACAAGAAGCGTTTCGCTAAGACTGTTATTGTGGAATTTGCCAAGTGATATTTGGAAGCCTATAGAGGGCTACGGAGGAAAAGGAAATATCCTAAGTTAAAAACTGAAAAGAAGCTTTCTGATAAACTGCTTTGTGTTCTGTTAATTCATCTCACAGAGTTACAGCTTTCCCCTGAAGAAGCCTTTCGCTAAGACTGCTCTTGTGGAATTTGCAAAGTGCAATTTGGAATCCCTGCGAGTGCTATGGTGAAAAATGAAATATCTTCAGTTAAAAAATGGAAAGAGGCTTTCTGAGAAACTGCTTTGTGTTGTGTTAATTCATTTCACAGAGTTACCTCCTCCCCTGAGGAAGCCTTTCGCAAAGCTTGTTCTTGTGGAATTTGGAAAGTGATATTTGGAAGCCCATAGGGGCTATTGTGAAAAAGGAAATATCTTTAGTTAAAAACTGCATAGTAGATTTCTGAGAAACTTGTTTGTGTTCTGTTAATTCATCTCACAGAGTTACAGCTTTTCCCTCAAGAAGCCTTTCATTAACACTGTTCTTGTGGAATTTGCAAAGTGATATTTGGAAGCCCATAGAGGGTTACGGTGAAAAAGGAAATAACTTCAGTTAAAAACTGGAACGATGCATTTTGAGAAACTGCTTTGTGTTCTGTTAATTCATCTCACAGAGTTACAGCTTACCCTTCAAGAAGCCTTTCACTACGAATATTTTTGTGGAATTTACAAAGTGATATTTCGAAGCCCATTGATGACTATGGTGAAAAAGGAAATATCTTCATTTAAAAACTGGAAAGAAGCTTTCTCAGAAACTGCTTTTTGTTCTGTTAATTCATCTCACAGAGTTAAATCCTTCTCCTCAGGATTCCTTTCGCTACGACTGTTCTTGTGGAGTTTGCAAAGTGATATTTGGAAGCCCATAGAGGACTATGGTGAAAAAGGAAATATCTTCAGTAAAAACTGGGAAGAAGTTTTGTGAGAAACTGCTTTGTGTTCTGTTAATTCATCTCACAGTGTTACAGCTTCCCCCTCAAGAAGAATTGTGCTGAGACTGTTCTCGTGGAATTTGCATAGTGATATTTGGAAGCCCTTAGAGGGCTATGGTGAAAAAGGAAATATCCTAAGCTAATCACTGAAAAGAAGCTTTATGAGAAACTGCCTTGTGTTCTGTTAATTCATCTCACAGTTACAGCTTTCCCCTCAAGAAGCCTTTCGCTAAGACTGTTCCTGGGGAATTTGCAAAGTGATATTTGGAAGCAGTTAGAAGGCTATGGTAAAAAAGGAAATATCTTCCGTTAAACACTGAAAAAAGAAGTTTTCTGAAAAACGGTTTTTTGTTCTGTTAATTCATCTCACAGAGTTACAGCTTTCCCGTCAAGAATCCTTTCGCTGAAACTGTGCTTGTGGAATTTGCAAAGTAATATTTGGAAGCCCTTAGAGGGCTATGGTGAAAAAGAAAATACCCTAAGCTAAAAACTGAAAAGAAGCTTTATGTGAAACTGCTTTGTCTTCTGTTAATTCATCTCACAGAGTTACAGCTTTCCCCTCAAGAAGCCTTTCGCTAAGACTGTTCTTGTGGAATTTGCAAAGTGATATTTGGAACCCATAGATGGCTACGGTGAAAAGGAAAATATCTTTAGTTAAAAACCGGAAAGAAGCTTTCTGAGAAACTGCTTTGTGTTCTGTTAATTCATCTCACAGAGTTACAGCTTTTCCCTCAAGAAGCCTTTCGCTAAGACTGTTCTTGTGGAATTTGCAAAGTGATATTTGGAAGCCCATAGAGGGATATGGTGAAAAAGGAAATATCTTCCGTTAAAAACTGGAAAGAAACTTTCTGAGAAACTGCTTTGTGTTCTGTTAGTTCACCTCACAGAGTTACAGCTTTCTCCCCAAGAAGCCTTTCGCTAAGACTGTTTTGTGGAATTTGCAAAGTGATATTTGGAAGCCCATAGAGGGTTACGGTGAAAAAGGAAATAACTTCAGTTAAAAACTGGAACGATGCATTTTGAGAAACTGCTTTGTGTTCTGTTAATTCATCTCACAGAGTTACAGCTTACCCTTCAAGAAGCCTTTCACTACGAATATTTTTGTGGAATTTACAAAGTGATATTTCGAAGCCCATTGATGACTATGGTGAAAAAGGAAATATCTTCATTTAAAACTGGAAAGAAGCTTTCTCAGAAACTGCTTTTTGTTCTGTTAATTCATCTCACAGAGTTAAATCCTTCTCCTCAGGATTCCTTTCGCTACGACTGTTCTTGTGGAGTTTGCAAAGTGATATTTGGAAGCCCATAGAGGACTATGGTGAAAAAGGAAATATCTTCAGTAAAAACTGGGAAGAAGTTTTGTGAGAAACTGCTTTGTGTTCTGTTAATTCATCTCACAGTGTTACAGCTTCCCCCTCAAGAAGAATTGTGCTGAGACTGTTCTCGTGGAATTTGCATAGTGATATTTGGAAGCCCTTAGAGGGCTATGGTGAAAAATGAAATATTTTACTTTAAAAACGGGAAAGAAGCTTTCTGAGAAACTCTTTTGTGTTCTGTTAATACATCTCACAGAGTTACGGCTTTCCCCTCAAGAAGCCTTTCTCTAAGACTGTTCTTGTGGAATATGCAAAGTGATATTTGGAAGCCCATAGAGGTCTAAACTGAAAATGGAATTATGCTATGATAAAAACTGAAAAGAAGCTTTCTGGAAAATTGCTTTGTGTTCTGTTAGGTCATCTCACAGAGTTACAGTTTTCCCCTCAAGAAGCCGTTCACTAAGACAGTTTTTGTGAAATTTGCAAACTGATATTTGGAAGCCCATAGAGGGCTATGGTGAAAAAGGAAATATCCTAAGATAAAAACGGAAAAGTAGCTTTCTGAGAAACTGCTTTGTGTTCTGTTAATTCATCTGACAGAGTTACAGCTTTCCCCTCAAGAAGCCTTTCGTTAAGGCTGTTCTTGTGGAATTTGCAAAGTGATATTTGGAAGCCCATAGAGGGCTACGGTGAAAAATGAAATATTTTACTTTAAAAACGGGAAAGAAGCTTTCTGAGAAACTCTTTTGTGTTCTGTTAATTCATCTCACAGAGTTACAGCTTTCCCCTCAAGAAGCCTTTTGCTAAGACTTTTCTTGTGGAATTTGCAAAGTGATATTTGGAAGCCCACAGAGGGCTAAGGTGAAAAAGGAAATATCTTCCGTTAAAAACTGGAAATAAGATATCTGAGAAACTGATTTGGGTTCTGTTAATTCACCTCACAGAGTTAGAGCTTTCCCTTCTAGAAGCCATTCGCTAAGACTGTTCTTGGGGAGTTTGCAAAGTGATATTTGGAAACCCTTAGAGGGCTATGGTGAAAAAGGATATATCTTCCGTTAAAAACTGGAAAGAAGCTTTCTGAGAAACTGCTTTGTGTTCTGTTAATTCATCTCTCAGAGTTACAGCTTTCCCTTCAAGAAGCCTTTCGCTAAGGCTGTTCTTGTGGTGTTTGGAAAGTGATATTGGAAACCCATAGAGGGCTGTGGTCAAAAAGGAAATATCTTCAGTTAAAAACTGGAAAGAAGCTTTTTGAGAAACTGCTTTGTGTTCTGTTAATTCATCTCACAGAGTTACTGCTTTCCCCCCAAGAAGCCCTTCGCAAAGACTGTTCTTGTGGAATTTGCAAAGTGATATTTGGAAGCCCCTAGAGAGCTAGGGTGAAATAGTAATATCTTCCGTTAAAAACCGATAAGAAGTTTTCTGAGAAACTGCTTTGTGTTCTGTTAATTCATCTCACAGAATTACACCTTTCCCCTCAAGAAGCCTTTCGCTAAGACTGTTCTTGTGGAATTTCGTAAGTGATATTTGGAAGCCCGAAGAGGGCTACGGTGAAAAAGGAAATATCTTCCGTAAAATACTGGAAACAAGCTTTCTGAGAAACTGCTTTGTGTTCTGTTCATTCATCTCACAGAGTTACTGCGTTCCCCTCAAGAATCCTTTCGCTAAGACTGTTCTTGTGGAATTTGCGCAGTGATATTTGGAAGCCACTAGAGGGCAATGGTGAAAAAGGAAATATCTTCCGTTAAAAACTGGAAAGAAGCTTTCTGAGAAATTGCTTTGTGTTCTGTTAATTCTTCTCACGGAGTTACAGGTTTCCCCTGATGAAGACTTTTGCTAAGACTGTTCTTTTGGAATTTGCAAGGTGATATTTGGAAGCCTATAGAGAGCTGTGGTGAAAAAGGAAATATCCTAAGATAAAAACTGAAAAGAAGCAACTCAGAAACTGCTTTGTGCTCTGTTAGTTCATCTCACAGAGTTACAGCTTTCCCTTCAAGAAGCCTTTCGCTAAGACTGTTCTTTTGGAATTTGAAAAGAGATATTTGGAAGCCCATAGAGGGCTACGGTTAAAAAGGAAATATCCTAAGTTAACAACTGAAAAGAAGCATTCTGAGAAACTGCTTTGTGTTCTGTTAATTCATGTCACAGAGTTACAGCTTTCCCTTCAAGAAGTCTTTCGCTAAGACTGTTCTTGTGGAATTGGCAAAGTGATATTTGGAAGCCTTCAGAGGGCTATGGTGAAAAAGGCAATATCTTCCGTTAAAAACTGAAAAGAAGCTTTCTGAGAAACTGATTTGTGTTCTGTTGATTCATCTCACAGAGTTACAGCTTTCCCCTCAAGAAGCCTTTCGCTAACACCGTTCTTCTGGAATTTGCAAAGTGATATTTGGAAACCCATAGAGGGCTATGGTGAAAAAGGAAATATCTTCTGTTAAAAACTGGAAAGAAGGTTTCTGAGAAACTACTTTGTGTTTTGTTAATTCATCTCACAGAGTTAAAGCTTTTCCTTCAAGCAGCCTTTCGCTAAGGCTGTTCTTGTGGAATTTAGAAAGTGATATTTTGAAGCCCACAGAGGGCTATGGTGAAAAAGGAAATATCTTCCGTTAAAAACTGGAAAGAAACTTTCTGAGAAACTGTTTTGTGTTCTCTTAATTCAACTCACAGTGTTACAGCTTTCCCTTCAAGAAGACTTTCGCTAAGGCTGTTCTTGTGGAATTTAGAAAGTGATATTTGGAAGCCCACAGAAGGCTATGGTGAAAAAGGAAATATCTTCCGTTAAAAACTGGAAAGAAACTTTCTGAGAAACTGTTTTGTGTTCTCTTAACTCAACTCACAGTGTTACAGCTTTCCCTTCAAGAAGACTTTCGCTAAGGCTGTTCTTGTGGAATTTACAAAGTGATATTTGGAAGCCCACAGAGGGCTATGGTGATAAAGGAAATATCTTCAGTTAAAAACTGGAAAGAAGTAGTCTGAGAAACTGCTTTGTGTTCTGTTAATTCATTTCACAGAGTCACTGCTTTCCCCTCAAGAAGCCTTTCGCAAAGACTCTTCTTGTGGAATTTGCAAAGTGATATGTTGAAGACCATAGAGGGTTATGGTGAAAAAGGAAATATCTTCTGTTAAAAACTGGAAGGAAGCGTTCTGAGGAAGTGCTTTGTGTTCTGTTAATTCATCTCACAGAGTTACAGCTTTCCCTTCAAAAAGCCTTTCGCTCAGTCTGTTCTTCTGGAATTTGCAAAGTGATACTTGGAAGCCCATAGAGTGCTATGGTGAAAAAGTAAATATCTTCCGTTAAAAACTGGAAATTAGCTTACTGAGATGCTGCTCTATGTTCGGTTAATTCATCTCACAGAGTTACTGCTTTCCCATCAAGAAGCCTTTCGCTAACACTGTTCTTGTGGAATTTGCAATGTGATATTTGGAAGCCCACAGAGGGCAATAGTGAAAAAGGAAAATCTTCCCTTAAAAATTGGAAAGAAGCTTTCTGAGAAACTGCTTTGTGTTCGGTTAATTCATCTCACGGTTACTGCTTTCCCCTCAAGAAGCCTTTCGCTAACACTGTTCTTGTGGAATTTGCAAAGTGATATTTGGAAGCCCTTAGAGGGTTAAAGGTGAAAAAGGAAATATCTTCCGTTAAAAACTGGTAAGAAGCTTTCTGAGAAACTGCTTTGTGTTCTGTTAATTCATCTCACAGAGTTAAAGCATTCCCCTGAAGAATCCTTTCGCGAAGACTGTTCTTGTGGAATCTGCAAAGTGATCTTTGAAAGCCCATAGAGGGCTCTGGTGAAAAAGGAAATAACTTCATTTAAAAACTGGAAAGAAGCTTTCTGAGAAACTGTTTTGTGTTCTGTTAATTCATCTAATAGAGTTACACCTTTTCCTTCAAGAAGCCTTTCGCGAAGTCTGTTTTTGTTGAATTCGCACAGTGATATTTGGAAGCCCATAGAGGACTACGGTGAAAAAGGAAATATCTTCCATTAAAAACTGGAAAGAAGGTTTCTGAGAAACACGTTTGTGTTCTGTTATTTCATCTCACAGAGTTACACCTTTCCCCTCAAGAAGCCTTTCTCTCAGTCTGTTCTTGTGTAATTTGCAAAGTGATATTTGGAAGCCCATGGAGGGCTATGGTGAAAAAGAAAATATCTTCCATTAAAAACTGGAAAGAAGCTTTCTGAGAAACTGCTTTGTGTTCTGTTAATTCATCTCACAGAGTTAGAGCTTTCCCCTCAAGAAGTCTTTCGAGACGATTGTTTATGTGGAATTTGCAAAGTGATATTTGGAAGTCGATAGAGGGCTACGGTGAAAAAGAAAATATCTTCCGTTAAAAACTGGATAGAAGCTTTGTGAGAAACTGCTTTGTGTTCTGTTCATTCATCTCACAGAGTTACAGCTTTCCCTACAAGAAGCGTTTCACTAAATCTATTTTTGTAGAATTTGTCCAGTGTTATTTGGAAGCCCTTAGAGACTATGGTGAAAAAGAAAATATCTTCCGTTAAAAACTGGAAAGAAACTTTCTGAGAAACTCCTTTCTGTTCTGTTAATTCATCTCACAGAGTTACCGCTTTCCCCTCAAGAAGCCTTTCGTTAAGTGTGTTCTTGTGAAATTTGCAAAGTGATATTAGGAACCCCATAGAGGGCAACGGGGAAAAGGAAATATCTTCCGTTAAAAACTGGAAAGAAGCTTTCTGAGAAACTGCTTTGTTTTCTGTTAATTCATCTCACAGAGTTACAGCTTTCCCTTCAAGAAGTCTTTCGCTAAATCTGTTTTTGTGGAATTAGCACAGTGTTATTTGGAAGCCAATAGAGGACTATGGTGAAAAAGGAAATATCTTCCGTTAAAAACTGGAAAGAAACTTTCTGAGAAACTGCTTTGTGTTCTGTTAATTCATCTCACAGAGTTACAGCTTTCCCCTCAAGAAGCCTTTCGCAAAGACTCTTCTTGTGGAATTTGCAAAGTGATATGTTGAAGACCATAGAGGGTTATGGTGATAAAGGAAATATCTTCTGTTAAAAACTGGAAAGAAGCTTTCTGAGAAAGTGCTTTGTGTTCTGTTAATTCATCTCACAGAGTTACAGCTTTCCCTTCAAAAAGCCTTTCGCTAAGTCTGTTCTTCTGGAATTTGCAAAGTGATATTTGGAAGCCCATAGAGTCCTATGGTGTAAAAGGAAATATCTTCCGTTAAAAACTGGAAAGAAGCTTTCTGAGGAACTGCTTTGTGTTCGGTTAATTCATCTCACAATTACTGCTTTTCCCACAAGAAGCCTTTCGGTAAGGCACTTATTGTGTAATTTGCAAAGTGATATTTGGAATCCCTTAGAGGGTTAAGGTGAAAAAGGAAATATCTTCCGTTAAAAACTGGTAAGAAGCTGTCTGAGAAACTGCTTTGTGTTCTGTTAATTTATCTCACAGAGTTACAGCTTTCCCCTCAAGAAGCCTTCCGCGAAGACTGTTCTTGTGGAATTTGCAAAGTTATATTTGGAAGTCCATAAAGGGCTATGGTGAAAAAGGAAATAGCTTCCGTTAAAAACTGGAAAGAAGCTTTCTGAGAAAATGCTTTGTTTTCTGTTAATTCATCTCCCAGACTTACAGCTTTCCCTTCAAGAAGTCTTTGCTAAATCTGTTTCTGTGGAATTTGCACAGTGATATTTGGAAGCCAATAGAGGACTATGGTGAAAAAGGAAATATCTTCCGTTAAAAACTGGAAAGAAGCTTTCTGAGAAACTCCTTTGTGTTCTGTTAATTCATCTCACAGAGTTACAGCTTTCCCCTCAAGAAGTCTTTCGCTAAGTCTGTTCTTGTGGAATTTGCAAAGTGATATTTGGAAGCTCATAGAGGGCTATGGTGAAAAATGAAATATCTTCCGTTAAAAACCGGAAAGAAGCTTTCTGAGAAACTGCTTTGTGTTCTGTTAATTCATTTCACAGGGTCACTGCTTTCCCCTCAAGAAGCCTTTCGCAAAGACTCTTCTTGTATAACTTGCAAAGTGATATGTTGAAGGCCATAGAGGGTTATGGTGAAAAAGGAAATATCTTCTGTTAAAAACTGGAAAGAAGCGTTCTGAGAAAGTGCTCTGTGTTCTGTTAATTCATCTCACAGAGTTACAGCTTTCTCTTCAAAAAGCCTTTCGCTACGTCTGTTCTTCGGGAATTTGCAAAGTGATATTTGGAAGCCCATAGAGTGCTATGGTGAAAAAGGAAATATCTTCCGTTTAAAACTGGTAAGAAGCTTTCTGAGAAACTGCTTTGTGCTCTGTTAATTCATCTCACAGAGTTACAGCATTCCCCTGAAGAATCCTTTCACGAAGACTGTTCTTGTGGAATCTGGAAAGTGATCTTTGGAAGCCCATAGAGGGCTCTGGTGAAAAAGGAAATATCTTCCGTTCAAAACTGGCAAGAAGCTTTCTGAGAAACTGCTTTGTGTTCTGTTAATTCATCTCACAGAGTTACATCTTTCCCTTGAAGAAGCCTTTCGCTAAGGCTGTTCTTGTGGAATTGGCAAAGGGATATTTGGAAGCCCATAGAGGGCTATGGTGAAAAAGGAAATCTCATCCGTTTTAAACTGGAAAGAAGCTTTCTGAGAAACGGCTTTGTGTTCTGTGAATTTATCTCACAGTGTTACAGCTTTCCCTTTAAGAAGCCTTTCGCTAAGACTGTTCTTGTGGAATTTAAAACGTGATATTTCGAAGCCCATACAGGACTATGGTTAAAAAGGAAATACCCTGAGATAAAAACTGAAAGGAAGCTTTATCAGAAACTGCTTTATGTTCTGTTAATTCATCTCACAGAGTTATAGATTTCCTCTCAAGAAGCCTTTCGCTAAGACTGTTCTTGTGGAATTTGCAAAGTGATAATTGGAAACCCACAGAAGTCTATGGTTAAAAAGGAAATATCTTCAGTTTAAAACTGGAAAGTAACTTTTTGAGACACTGCAATGTGTTCTCTTAATTCATCTCACAGATCTATAGCATTCCCCTCAAGAAGCCTTTCGCGAAAACTGTTCTTGTGTAATTTGCAATATGATAATTGGAAGCCCATAGAGGGCTATTGTGAAAAAGGAAATCTCTTCCTTTAAAAACTGGAAAGAATCATTCTGAGAAACGGCTTTGTGTTCTGTTAATTCATCTCACAGAGTTACATCTTTCCCTTCAAGAAGCCTTTCGCTAAGGCTGTTCCTGTGGAATTGGCAAAGTGATATTTGGAAGCCCATAGAGGGCTATGGTGAAAAAGGAAATATCCTAAGATAAAAACTGAATAGAAGCTTTCTGAGAAACTGCTTTGTGTTCTGTTAATTCATCTCAGAGAGTTACAGCTTTCTCCTCAAGAAGCCTTTAAATAACGCTGTTCTTGTGGAATTTGCAAAGTCATATTTTGAAGCCCTTAGAAGGCTATGGTGTGAAAGGAAATATCTTCAGTTGACAACTGGCAAGAAGCTTTCTGGAAACTGTGTTGTGTTCTCTTAATTCATCTCAGAGAGTTCCAGCTTTCTCCTAAAGAAGCCTTTTGCTAAAACTGTTCTTGTGGAATTTGCAAAGTGATATTTGGAAGCCCATAGATGGCTGTGGTGAAAATGGAAATATCCTAAGATAAACACCGAAAAGAAGCTTTCTGAGAAACTGCTTTGTTTTCTGTTAGTTCATCGCACAGAATTACAGCTTTCCCCTCAAGAAGCCGTTCACTCAGACAGTTCTGGTGAAATTTTCAAAGTGATATTTGGAAGCCCATAGAAGGCTATGGGGAAAAACGAATTACACTAAGATAAAAACCGAAAGGAAGCTTTATGAAAAACTGCTTTGTGTTTTGTTAGTTCATCTCACAGTGTTACAACTTTCCCCCCAAGAAGCCATTCACTAAGACTGTTCTTGTGAAATTTGGAAAGTGATACTTGGAAGCCAATAGAGGGCTATGGTGAAAATTGAAATATCTTCCATAAAAAACTGGAAAGAAGCTTTCTGAGAAACTGCTTTGTGTTCTGTTAATTCATCTCACAGTATTACAGCTTTCCCCCCAAGAAGTGTTTCCCTAAGACTGTTCTTGTGGGATTTGCAAACTGATATTTCGAAACCAATAGAGGGCTATGGTGAAAATGGAAATATCCTAAGATAAAAACAGAAAACAAGCTTTCTGAGAAACTGCTTTTGTTCTGTTAGTTCATCTCACAGAGTTACAGCTTCCCTCTCAAGAAGCCTTTCGCGAAGGCTGTTCTTGTTTTATTTGCAAAGTGATATTTGGAAGCCCATAGAGGGCTATGGTGAAAAAGGAAATATCTTCAGTTAAAAACTGTAAAGAAGCTTTCTGAGAAACGGCTTTGTTTTCTGTCATTTGATGTCACAGAGTTACAGCTTTCCTCTCAAGAAGCCTTTCGCTAAGGCTGTTCATGTGTAATTTACAAAGTGATATTTGGAAGCCTATAGAGGATTATGGTGAAAAAGGAAATATCTTCAGGTAAAAACTGGAAAGAAGCTTTCTGAGAAACTGCTTTGTGTTCTGTTAATTCATCTCACAGAGTTACAGCTTTCCCCTCAAGAAGCCTTTCGCTAAGACAATTCTTGTGGAATTTCCAATGTGATATTTTGAAGCGAATAGAGGGCTATGGTGAAAAAGGAAGTATCTTCAGTTAAAAACTGTAAAGAAGCTTTCTGAGGAACTGCTTTGTGTTCTGTTAATTCATCTCACAGAGATACAGCATTCCCCCAAGAAGCCTTTTGCTAAGAATGTTCTTGTGGAGTTTCCAAAGTGATATTTGAAAGCCCATAGAGGGCTATGGTGAAAAAGGAAATAACTGCCGTTAAAAACTGGAACGAAGATTTCTGAGAAACTGCCTTGCGTTTTGTTAATTCATCTCACAGAGTTACAGCTTTCCCGTCAAGAAGCCTTACCCAAAGACTGTTCTTGTGGAATGTGGAAGGTGATATTTAGAAGCCAACAGTGGTCTACAGTGAAAAAGGAAATAGCCTAAGGTAAAAACGGACAATAATCTTTCTGAGAAACTGCTTTGTGTTCCTTTAATTCATCTCACAGAGCTGTAGCTTTCGCTCAAGAAGCCTTTCACTAAGACGGTTCTTGTGGAATTTAGAACGTGATATTTAGAAGCCCAAAGAGGGCAATGGTGAAAAAGGAAATATCCTCCGTTAAAAACTGGAAAGAAGCTTTCTGAGAAACTGCATTGTGTTCTGTTTATTCATCTCAAAGAGTTACAGGTTTTCCCCCATGAAGACTTTCGATAAGACTGTTCTTGTGGAATTTGCAAAGTGATATATCGATGCCCATAGAGGGCTATGGTGAAAATGGAAATATCCTAAGATAAAGTCGAAAAGAAGATTTCTGCGAAACTGCTTTGTGTTCTGTTAGTTCATCTTACAGAGTTTCAGTTTTGCCCTCAAGGTGCCCCACTAAGACTATTCTTGTGAAATTTGCAAATTGATATTTCCAAACCCATAGAGGGCTACGGTGAAAAGGGAAATATCTTCCATTAAAAATGGGAAAGAAGCTTTCAGAGGAACTGCCGTGTGTTCTGTTAATACATCCACCGAGTTACAGCTTTCCCCTCAAGTAGCCGTTCACTAAGGCTGTTCTAGGGGAACTTGCAAAGTGATATTTGGAAGCCCATAGAGGGCTATGGTGAGAAAGCAAAAATCTTAAGTTAAAAACTGAAAAGAAGCTTTCTGAGAAACTACCGTGAGTTGGTGTAATACATCTCTCCAAGTTACAGCTTTCCCCTCAAGAAGCCTTTCACTAAGACTGTTCTTTTGCAATTTGCAATCTGATATTTGGAAGCCCACAGAGGCCTATCTTGAAAAAGGAAATATCCTAAGATAAAAATTGAAAAGAAGCTTTCTGAGATACGGCTTTCGGTTCTCTTAATTCATCTCACTGGGTTAGAGCTTTCCCCTCAAGAAGCCGTTCACTAAGACTAATCTTGTGAAAATTGCAAAGTGATAATTGGAAACCCATAGGAGGCTATTGTGAAAAAGGAAATGTCTTTTGTTAAAATCTGGAAAGATGCTTTCTGAGAAACTGCCATGTGTTCCGTTAATACACCTCACCGAGTTACAGCTTTCCCCTCAAGAAGCCTTTCGCTAAGACTGTTCTTGTGGGATTTGCAAATTGATATTTGAAAGCCCATAGAGGGCTACGGTGAAAAAGGAAATATCTTCAGTTAAACTGTGGATAGAAGCATTCTGAGAAACTGCTTTCTGTTCTGTTAATTCATCTCACAGAGTTACAGCTTTCCCCTCAAGAAGCCTTTCGTTAAGAGTGTTCTTGTGGGATTTGCAAAGTGGTATTTGGAAGCCCCTAGAGGGCTAGGCTGAAAAAGGAAATTGCTTCAGTGAAAAACTGGAAAGAAGCTTTCTGAGAAACTGCTTTGTGTTCTGTTTATTCATCTCACAGAATAACAGCTTTCCCCTCCAGAAACATTTCACTAACACTGTTCTTCTGGAATTTGCAAAGTGATATTTGGAAGTCCGTAGAGGGCTATGGTGAAAAAGGAAATATCTTCCTTTAAAAACTGGAAAGAAGCTTTCTGAGAAACTCCTTTGTGTTCTATTAATTCATTTCACAGAGTTACAGCTTTCCCCTCAAGAAGCCTTTTGCAAAGACTGTTCTTGTGTAATATGCAAAGTGATATTTGGAAACCCATAGAGGGCTATGGCAAAAAGGGAAATATCTTCCGTTAAAAACTGGAAAGAAGCTTTCTGAGAAACTGCTTTGTGTTCTGTTAATTCATCTCACAGAGTTACAAATTTCCCCTCCAGAAGACCTCTGCAAAGACTCTTCTTGCGGAATTTGCAAAGTGATATTTGGAAGCCCATAGAGGGCTATGGTGAAAAAGGAATTTACCTAAGATAAAAACTGAAAGGAAGCTTTCTGAGAAACTACCTTGTGTTCTGTTAATTCATCTCACAGATTTACACCTTTCCCCTCAAGAAGCCTTTCGCTAAGACTGTTTTTGCGCGATTTTCAAGGTGATATTTGGAATCCCATAGAGCGCTATGGTGAAAAAGAAAATTTCTTCAGTTAAAAACTGTAAAGAAGGTTTCGGAGAAACTGTTTTGTGTTCTGTTAATTCATCTCACAGAGTTACAGCTTTACCCTCCAGAAGCCTTTCCCTAAGACTATTCTTGTTTAATTTTCAAAGTGATATTTGGAACCCCTAGAGGTCTATGGTGAAAAAGGAAATATCTTCAGTTAAAAACTGGAAAGAAGCTTTCTGAGAAACTGCTTTGTGTTCTGTTAATTTATTTCACAGAGTTACAACTTTCCCCTACAGAATCCCTTCGTTAGGACTGTTCTTGTGGAATTTGCAAAGTGATATTTGGAAGCCCATAGAGGGCTAAGGTGAAAAAGGAAATATCTTCGGCTAAAAGCCGAAAAGAAGCTCTCTGAGAAACTGTTTTGTGTTCTGTTAGTTCATCTTACAGAGTTTCAGCTTTCTCCACAAGAAGCATTTCAGTAAGACTGTTCTTGTGAAATTTGCAAAGTGATATTTGGAAACCCATAGATGGCTATGGTGAAAAAGGAAATATCTTGCGTTAAAAACTGGAAAGAAGATTTCTGAGAAACTGCCGTGTGTTCTGTTAATACACCTCATCGAGTTACAGCTTTCCCCTCAAGAGGCCTTTCGCTAATACTGTTTTTGTGGGATTTGCACAGTGATACTTGGAAGCCCATAGAGGGCTATGGTGAAAAAGGAAATTTCTTCAGTTAAAAACTGGAAAGTAGTTTTCTTAGAAACTGCTTTGTGTTCTGTTAATTCATCTCACAGAGTTACAGCTTTCCCCTACAGAAACCTTTCCCTAAGACTGTTCTTTTGGAATTTGCAAGGTGATATTTGGAAGCCCATAGAGGGCTATGGTGAAAAAGGAATTTACCTAGGATAAAAACTGAAAGGAAGCTTTCTGAGAAACTGCTTTGTGTTCTGTTAATTCATCTCACAGATTTACAGCTTTCCCCTCAAGAAGCCTTTCGTTAAGACTGTTTTTGCGCGATTTGCAAAGTGATATTTGGAAGCCCATAGAGCGCTATGGTGAAAAAGAAAATTTTTTCATTTAAAAACTGTAAAGAAGGTTTCGGAGAAACTGTTTTGTGTTCTGTTAATTCATCTCACAGAGTTACAGCTTTCCCCTCCAGAAGCCTTTCCCTAACACTATTCTTGTGGAATTTTCAAAGTGATATTTGGAACCCCTAGAGGTCTATGGTGAAAAAGGAAATATCTTCAGTTAAAAACTGGAAAGAAGGTTTCTGAGAAACTGCTTTGTGTTCTGTTAATTTATTTCACAGAATTACAACTTTCCCCTACAGAATCCCTTCATTAGGACTGTTCTTGTGGAATTTGCAAAGTGATATTTGGAAGCCCATAGAGGGCTAAGGTGAAAAAGGAAAAATCTCCCGCTAAAAGCCAAAAAGAAGCTCTCTGAGAAACTGTTTTGTGTTCTGTTAGTTCATCTCACAGAGTTTCAGCTTTCTCCACAAGAAGCCGTTTAGTAAGACTGTTCTTGTGAAATTTGCAAAGTGATATTTGGAAACCCATAGATGGCTATGGTGAAAAAGGAAATATCTTCCGTTAAAAACTGGAAAGAAGGTTTCAGAGAAACTGCCGTGTGTTCTGTTAATACATCTCACCGCGTTACAGCTTTCCCCTCAAGAAGCTGTTGGTTAAGACTCTTCTAGTGGAATTTACAAAGTGATATTTGGAAGCCCATAGAGGGCTATGGTGAAAAAGGAAATATCTTCCGTTAAAAACTGGAAAGAACATTTCTGAGAAACTGAAGTGTGTTCTGTTAATACACCTCACCGAGTTACAGCTTTCCCCTCAAGAGGCCTTTCGCTAATACTGTTTTTGTGGGATTTGCACAGTGATATTTGGAAGCCCATAGAGGGCTATGGTGAAAAAGGAAATTTCTTCCGTTAAAAACTGGAAAGAAGTTTTCTGAGAAACTACTTTGTGTTCTGTTAATTCATCTCACAGAGTTACACCTTTCCCCTCAAGAAGCCTTTCGCTAAGACTGTTCTTGTGGAATTTGGTAAGTGATATTTGGAAGCCCATAGAGGGCTATGGTGAAAAAGGAAATATCTTCCATTAAAAACTGGAAAGAAGCTTTCTGAGAAACTGCCGTGTGTTCTGTTAATACACCTCACTGATTACAGCTTTACCCTCAAGAAGCCTTTCGCTAAGACTGTTCTTGTGGGATTTCCACTGTGATATTTAGAAGCCCATAGAGGGCTATGGTGAAAAAGGAAATATCTTCAGTTAAAAACTGGAAAGAAGCTCTATGACAAACTGCTTTGTGTTCTGTTAATTTACCTTTCAGAGTTACAGCTTTCCCCTCCAGAAGCCTTTCCCTAAGACTGTTCTTATGCAAATTGCAAAGTGATATTTGGTAAAAGGTGAAAGATTTATACGATCTGAAGGGAAACCAGAGAATTGCAAAGTGATACTTGGAAGCCCACAGAGGGCTATGGTGAAAAAGGAAATATCTTCAGTTAAAAACTGGAAAGAAGCTTTCTGAGAAACTGCCGTGTGTTGGTGTAATACATCTCACCGAGTTACAGCTTTCCCCTCAAGAAGCCTTTCACTAAGACTGTTCTTGTGGAATTTGCAATGTGATTTTGGAAGCCCATAGAGGCCTATGGTGAAAAAGGAAATATCCTAAGATAAAAATTGAAAAGAAGCTTTCTGAGAAACGGCTTTGGGTTCTCTTAATTCATCTCACAGAGTTAGAGCTTTCCCCTCAAGAAGTCGTTCACTAAGACTGCTCTTGTGGAATTTGCAAAGTGATATTTTGAAACCCATAGGAGGCTATGGTGCAAAAGGCAATGTCTTCCGTTAAAAATTGGAAAGAAGCTTTCTGAGAAACTTCCATGTGTTCTGTTAATACACCTCACCGAGTTACAGCTTTCCCCTCAAGAAGACTTTCGCTAAGGCTGCTCTTGTGGGATTTGCAAAGTGATATTTGGAAGCCCATAGAGGGCTACGGTGAAAAAGGAAATATCTTCAGTTGAACTGTGGATAGAAACTTTCTGAGAAACTGCTTTCTGTTCCGTTAATTCATCTCACAGTGTTTCTTCTTTCTCCTCAAGAAGCCGTTCACTAAGACTGTTCTTGTGAAATTTGCAAAGTGATATTTGGAAGCCCATAGAGGGCTATGGTGAAAAAGGAAATGTCTTCCGTTAAAAACTTGAAAGAAGCTTTCTGGGAAACTGCTGTGTGTTCTGTTAATTCATCTCACAGAATTACAGCTTTCCCCTCAAGAAGCCTTTCGCTTTGTGTTCTCTTAATTCATCTCCCAGAGCTAAAACCTTCCACTCCAGAAGCCCTCCGCAAAGACTGTTCTTCTGGAAATTGCAAATTGATATTTGGAAGCCCATACAGGGCTATGGTGAAAAAGGAAATTACCTAAGAAAAAAACTGTAAAGAAGCTTTCTCGGAAACTGCTTTGTGTTCTGTTAATTCATCTCACAGAATTACAGCTTTTCCCTCAAGAAGCCTTACGCTAAGGCAGTTGTTGTGGAATTTGCAAAGTGATATTTGGAAGCCCATGCAGGGCTATGGTGAAAAAGGAAATATCTTCAGTAAAAAACTGGAGAGAAGCTTTCTGAGAAACTGCTTTGTGTTCTGTAAATTCATCTCAAAGAGTTACAGCTTTCCCCTCAAGAAGCCTTTCGTAAGACTGTTCTTGTGGAATTTGCAAAGTGCTATTTGGAATCCCATAGATGGCTATGGTGAAAATGGAAATATCTTAAGATGAAAACCGAAAAGAAGCTTTCTGAAAAATTCTTTGTGCTCTGTTAGTTCATCTCACAGAGTTACAGCTTTCCCTTCAATAAGTCGTTCACTAAGGCTGTTCTTGTGAAATTTGAAAAGTGAACTTTGGATGCCGTTAGAGGGCTATGGTGTAAAAGGAAATATCTTCCGTTAAAATCTGGAAAGCAGCTTTCTGAGAAACTGCCCTGTGTTCTGTTAATACATCTCACCAAGTTACAGCTTTCCCCAAAAGAAGTCGTTGGCTAAGACTGTTCTTGTGGGATTTGCAAAGTGATATTTGGAAGCCCTTAGAGGGCTTTGGTGAAAAAGGAAATATCTTCAGTTAAAAACTGGCAAGAACCTTTCTGAGAAACAGCTTTGTGTTCTGTTAATTCATCTCACAGAGTTACAGCTTTCCCTTCAAGAAGCCTTTCGCTAAGACTTTTCTTGTGGAATATGCAAAGTGATATTTGGAAGCCCATAGAGGGCTAGGGTTAAAAAGAAAATATCTTCAGTTTAAAACTGGAAAGAAGCTTTCTGAGAAACTGCTTTGTGTTCTGTTAATTCATCTCACAGAGTTACAGCTTTTCCCTCAAGAAGCCTTTCACTAAGTCTGTTCTTGTGGGATTTGCAAAGTGACATTTGTAAGCCCATAGAGGGCTATGCTGAAAAACGAAATATCTTCAGTTAAAATCAGGAAAGAAGCTTTCTGAGAAACTGCTTTGTGTTCTGTTAATTCATCCCACAGAATTACAGCTTTCCCCTCAAGAAGCCTTTTACTAAGACTGTTCTTGTGTGCCACATTTTCTTAATCCAATCTGTCACTGATGGACATTTGGGTTGATTCCAAGTCTTTGCTATTGTGAATAGTGCTGCAATAAACATACGTGTGCATGTGTCTTTATAGCAACATAATTTATAATCCTTTGGGTACCTAGTAATGGGATGGCTGGGTAATATGGTACATCTAGTTCTAGATCCTTGAGGAATCGCCATACTGTTTTCCATAATGGTTGAACTAGTTTACAATCCCACCAACAGTGTAAAATGAGTTTGTGTCCTTTGTAGGGACATGGATGCAGCTGGAAACCGTCATTCTCAGCAAACTATCACAAGAACAGAAAACCAAACACCGCATGTTGTCGCTCATAGGCGGGAACTGAACAATGAGATCAGTTGGACTTGGGAAGGGGAACATCACACACCGGGGCCTATCAAGGGGAGGGGGAGGGTGGAGGGATTGCATTGGGAGTTATACCTGATGTAAATGACGTGTTGATGGGTGCAGCACACCAACATGGCACAAGTATACATATGTAGCAAACCTGCACGTTGTGCAAATGTACCATACAACTTCAAGTTTAATAATAAATAAATAAATAAATAAATAAAGACTGTTCTTGTGAAATTTGCAAAGTGATATTTGGAAGCCTATAGAGGGCTACGGTGAGAAAGGAAATATCCTAAGATAAAAACTGAAAAGAAGCATTCTCAGAAACTCCTTAGTGTTCTGTTAATTCATCTTACAGGGTAACAGTTTTACCCTCAAGAAACCTTTAGCTAAGAATGTTCTTGTGGATTTTGCAAAGTGAAATTGGAAGCCCATAGAGGGGTCCGGTGAAAAAGCAATATCTTCCGTTAAATCCGAAAAGAAGCTTTCTGAGAAACTGATTTGTGTTCTGTTAATTCATCTCACAGAGTTACACCTTTCCCCTAAAGAAGCCGTTCACTAAGACTATTCTTGTGGAATTTGCAAAGTGATATTTGGAAGCCCATAGAGGGCTATGGTGAAAAAGGAAATATCTTCCGTTAAAAACTGGAAAGAAGATTTCTGAGAAACTGCTTTGTGTCCTGTTAGGTCGTCTCACAGAGTTACAGCTTTCCCCTCCAGAAGCCCTTCGCTAAGACTGTTCTTGTGGAATTTGAAAAGGGATATTTGGAAGCCCATAGAGGGTTATGGTGAAAAAGGAAACTGCCTAAGATAAAAACTGAAAAGAAGCTTTCTGAGAAACTGCTTAGTATTCTGTTAATTCATCTCACAGAGTTACAGCTTTTTCCTTAAGAAGCCTTTCACTAAGACTCTTCTTGTGAAATTTGCAAAGTGATATTTAGAAGCCCATAAAGGGCTATGGTGAAAAATGAAATATCTTCAGTTAAAAACCGGAAAGAAGCTTTCTGTGAAACTGCTTTGTGTTCTGCTAATTCATCTCACAGAGTTACAACTTTACCCTCAAGAAGCCTTTCACTAAGACTTTTCTTTTTGAATTTGCAAAGTGAAATTTGGAAGCCCTTAGCGGGCAATGGTGAAAAAAGCCATATCTTCCATTAAAAACCGTAAAAAAGCTTTCTGAGAAAGTGCTTCGTGTTCTGTTAGTTCATCTCACAGTGTTACAGCTATCCCCTCAAGAAGCTGTTCACTAAGACTATTCTTGTGAAATTTCCAAAGTGATATTTGGAAACCAATATTGGACTATGGTGAAAAAGTAAATATCTTCAGTTAAAAACTGGAAAGAAGCTTTCTGAGAAACTGCTGTGTGTTCTGTTAATACACCTCACCGAGTTACAGCTTTCCCCTCAAGAAGCCTTTCGCTAAGACTGGTCTTGTGGGATTTGCAGAGAGATATTTGGAAACCCATAGAGGGCTATGGTGAATAAGGAAATATCTTCAGTTAAAAACTGGAAAGAAGTTTTCTGAGATACCGCTTTGTGTTCTGTTAATTCATCTCACAGAGTTACAGCTTTTCCCTCCAGAAGCCTTTCCCTAAGACTGTTCTTGTGGAATTTTCAAAGTGATATTTGGAAGCCCATAGAGCGCTATGGTGAAAAAGGAAATATCTTCTGGTAAAAACTGGAAAGGAGCTTTCTGAGAAACTGCCGTGTGTTCGTGTAATACATCTCACCGAGTTACAGCTTTCTCTGCAAGAAGTCTTTCACTGAGACTGTTCTTGTGGGATTTGCAAAGAGATATTTGGAAGCCCATAGAAGGCTATGTTGAAAAAGGAAATATCTACCGTTAAAAACTGGAAAGAAGCTTTCTGAGAAACTGATTTGTGTTCTGCTAATTCATCTCACAGGGTTACAGCTTTCCCCTCCAGAAGCCTTTTGCTAAGACTGTTTTTGTGGGATTTGCAAAGTGATATTTGGAAGCCCCTAGAGGGCTATGGTAAAAAAGGAAATATCTTCAGTTAAAAACTGGAAAGAGGCTTTCTGAGAAACTGCTTTGTGTTCTGTTAATTCATCTCTGAGAGTTACAGCTCTCTCCTCAAGAAACCCTTCGCTAAGACTGTTCTTGTAGAATTTGCAAAGTGATACTTTGAAGCCCCTAGGGGGCTATGGTGTAAAAGGAAATATCTTCCGTTAAAAACTGGAAAGAAGATTTTGTAGAAACTGCTTTGTGTTCTGTTAATTCATCTCACAGAGTTAGAGCTTTTTCCTCCACAAGCCTTCCGCTAAGACTGTTCTTGTGGAATTTGCAAAGTGATATTTGGAAGCCCATAGAGGTCTATGGTGAAAATGGAAATATACTAAGATAAAAACCGAAAAGAAGCTTTTTGAGAAACTGCTTTGTGTTCTGTTAGTTCATCTCACTGAGTTACAGCTTTACCCTCAAGAATCAGTTCAGTAAGGCTGTTCTTGTGAAATTTGCAAAGTGACATTTGGAAGCCCATAGAGGGCTATGGTGAAAAAGAAAATATCTTCCGTTAATAACTGGAAAGAAGCATTCTGAAAAAATTGCCGTGTGTTGTGTTAATACATATCACTGACTTACCCCTTTCCCCTCAACAAGCCTTTCGCTAAGACTGTTCTTGTGAAATTTGCAAAGTGATATTTGGAAGCCCATAGCGGGCTACGGTGAAAAAGGAAATATCTACCGTTAAAAACTTGAAAGATGCTTTCTGAGAAACTGCCGTGTGTTCGTGTAAGACATCTCACCGCATTACAGCTTTGCACTCAAGAAACCTTTCGCTAAGACTCTTCTTGTGGGATTTGCAAAGTGATATTTGGAAGCCCATAGAGGGCTGTGGTGAAAATGGAAATATCCTAAGATAAAAACTGAAAAGAAGCTTTCTGAGAAAATGATGTGTGTTCTGTTAGTTCAACTCACAGAATTACAGCCTTCCCCTCAATAATCCGTTCACTAAGACTGTTCTTGTGAAATTTTCAAAGTGATATTTGGAAGCCCATAGAGGGCTATGGTGAAAAAGGAAATATCTTCCGTTAAAAACTGAAAGAAGCATTCTGAGAAATTGCCGTGTGTTGTGTTGATACATCTCACCGACTTACAGCTTTCCCCTCAAGATGCCTTTTGCTAAGATTGTTCTTGTGAAATTTGCAAAGTGATATTTGGAAGCCCATAGAGGGCAATGGTGAAATAGGAAATATCTACCATTACAAACTGGAAAGAAGCTTTCTGAGAAAGTGCCCTGTGTTCGTGTAAGACATCCCACCGAGTTACAGCTTTTCGCTGAAGAAGCCTTTCTTTAAGACTGTTCTTGTGGAATTTGCCAAGTGATATTTGGAAGGCCATAGAGGGCTAAGGTAAAAAAGGAAATATCTTCCGTTAAAAATGGAAAGAAGATTTCTGAGAAACTGCTTTGTGTTCTGTTAATTCATCTCACAGAGTTAGAGCTTTCCCCTCAAGAAGCCTTTCACTAAGACTGTTCTTGTGGATTTTGCAAAGTGAATTTGGAAGCCCCTAGACTGCTATGGTGAAAAAGGAAATATCTTCAGTTAAAAACTGGAAAGAGGCTTTCTGAGAAACTGATTAGTGTTCTGTTAATTCATCTTGGAGAGTTACAGCTGTCTCTTCAAGAAGCCCTTCGCTAAGACTGTTCTTGTGGAATTTGCATAATGATATTTTGAAGCCCATATGGGGCTATGGTGTAAAAGGAAATATCTTCTGTTAAAAACTGGAAAGAAGATTTATGAGAAACTGCTTAGTGTTCTGTTAATTCATCTCACAGAGTTACACCTTTTCCGTCAAGAAGACTTTCGCTAAGACTGTTCTTGTGGAAATTGTGAAGTGATATTTGGAAGCCCATAGAGGGCTGTGGTGAAAATGGAAATATCCTAAGATAAAAACCAAAAAGAAGCTTTCTGAGAAACTGCTTTGTGTTTTGTTAGTTCATCTCACAGAGTTACACCTTTCCCCTCAAGAAGGCGTTCACTAAGACTGTTCTTGTGAATATTGCAAAATGATATTTGGAAGCCCATAGAGTACTTTGGTGAAATAGGAAATATCTTCCGTTAAAAACTGGAAAGAAGCATTCTGAGAAATTACCATGTGTTGTGTTAATACATCTCACCGAATTACAGGATTCCCCTCAAGAAGCCTTTCGCTAGGACTGTGCTTGTGATATTTGCAAACTGATATTTGGAAGCCCATAGAGGTCTACGATGAAAAAGGAAATATCTTCCGTTGAAAACTGGAAAGAAGCGTTCTGAGAAACTGCTTTGTGTTCTGTTATTTCATCTCACAGAGTTACAGATTTCTCTTCAAGAAGCCTTTCGCTAAGACTGTTCTTGTGGAATTTGCAAAGTGATATTTCGAATCCCATAGAGGGCTAGGGTGAAAAAGGAAATATCTTCCATTAAAAACTGGAAAGAAGCTTTCTGAGAAACTCTTCTGTGTTCTGTTCATTCATCTCACAGAGTTACTGCTATACCATCAAGAAGCCTTTCGCTAAGACTGTTCTTGTGGATTTTGCAAAGTGATATTTGGAAACCCATTGAGGGCTATGGTGAAAAACGAAATATCTTCCGTTAAAAACTGGAAAGAAGCTTTCTTAGAAACTGTTTTGTGTTCTGTTAATTCATCTCACAGCGTTACAGCTTTCCCCTCAAGAAGCCATTCGCTAAGATTATTCTTGTGGAATTTGCAAAGTGATATTTGGAAGCCCATAGAGGGCTATGGTGAAAAAGGAAATATCTTCCGTTAAAAAATAGAAAAAAGCTTTCTGAGAAACAGCTTTGTGTTCTGTCAATTCATCTCACAGAGTTACAGCTTTCCCCTCAAGGAGCCTTTGGCTAAGACTGATATTGTGGAATTTGCAAAGTGATATTTGGAAGCCCATAGAGGGCTATATTGAAAAAGGAAATATCTTCCGTTAAAAACTAGATAGAAGCTTTCTCAGAAACTGATTTGTGTTCTGTTAATTATTCCCATAGAGTTACAGCTTCCCCCTGAAGAAGATTTTCGCTAAGACTGATCTTATGGTATCTCAAAATGATATTTGGAAGCCCATAGAGGGCTATGGTGGAAAAGAAAATATCTTCCGTTAGAAACAGGAAAGAAGCTTTCTGAGAAACTGCTCTGTGTTCTGTTAATTCATCTCACAGAGTTACATCTTTCCCTACAAGAAGCCTTTCGCTAAGGCTGTTCTTGTGGAATTTGCAAAGTGATATTTGGAAGCCTATACAGGGCTACGGTGAAAACGGAATTATCTTCCGTTAAAAACTGGAAAGAAGCTTTCTGAGAAACTGCTTTCTGTTTTGTTAATACATGTCACAGAGTTACAGCTTTCCCCTCAAGAAGCCTTTCGCTAAGACTGTTCTTGTGGAATTTTCAAAGTGATATTTGGAAGCCCATAGAGGGCTATGTTGAAAAAGTATATATCTTCCGTTCAAAAATGGAAAGAAGCTTTCTGAGAATCTGCTTTGTGTTCTGTTAATTATTCCCATAGAGTTACAACTTCCCCCTGAAGAAGATTTTCGCTAAGACTGATCTTATGGAATCTCCAAAGTGATATTTGGAAGCCCGTAGAGGGCTATGGTGGAAAAGAAAATCTCTTCCTTTAAAAACAGGAAAGAAGCTTTCTGAGAAAATGCTTTGTGTTCTGTTAATTCATCTCACAGAGTTACAGATTTCCCTACAATAAGCCTTTCGCTAAGACTCTTGTGGAATTTGCAAAGTGATATTTGGAATCCCAAAGAGGGCTATGGGGAAAAAGGAAATATCTTCCGTTAAAAACTGGAAAGAAGCTTTCTGAGAAGCTGGTTTGTGTTCTGTTAATTCATCTCACAGAGTTACTGCTTTCACCTCAGGAAGACTTTCACTAATCCTGCTCTTCTGGAATTTTCAAAGTGATATTTGGAAGCCCATAGAGGACTATGGTGAAAAAGGAAATATCTTCCGTTAAAAACTGTAAAGAAGCTTTCTGGGAAACTGCTTTGTGTACTGTTAATTCTTCTCACATAGTTACAACTTTCCCTTCAAGAAGCCTTTCGCTAAGATTGTTCTTGTAGAATTTGCAAAGTGATATTCGGAAGCCCATAGAGGTCTACGGTGAAAAAGGATGTATCTTTCGTTAAAAACTGGAACGAAGCTTTCTGAGAAACTGTTTTGTGTTCTGTTAATTCTTCCCATGGAGTTACAGCTGTCCCCTGATGAAGATTTTCGCTAAGACTGTTCTTATGGAATTTGCAAAGTGTTATTTGGAAGCCCATAGAGGGCTATGGTGGAAAAGGAAATATCTTCCGTTAAAGACAGGAAAGAAGCTTTCTGAGAAACTTCTTTGTGTTCTGTTAATTCATCTCACAGCGTTACAGCTTTCCCTTCAATAAGCCTTTCGTTAAGCCAGTTCTGGTGGTATTTGGAAAGTGATATTTGGAAGACCATAGCGGGCTATGGTGAAAAAGGAAATATCTTCCGTTAAAAACTGCAAAGAAGACTTCTGAGAAACTGCTTTGTGTTCTGTTAATTCATCTCACAGAGTTACAGTTTTCCCCTCAGGAAACCGTTCACTAAGACTGTTCTTGTGAAATTTGCAAAGTTATATTTCGAAGCCCAAAGACGTCTATGGTGAAAAAGGAAGTATCCTAAGATAAAAAATGAAAAGAAGCTTTCTAAGAACCTGTTTTGTATTCTGTTAATTCGTCTCACAGAGTTACAGCTTTTTCTTCAAGAAGACTTTCGCTAAGGCTGTTCTTGTGGAACTTGCAAAGTCATATTTTTTAGCCCATATAGGGCTGCGGTGAAAAAGGAAATATCCTAAGATAAAAACTGAAAAGAATCTTTCTCAGAAACTGCTTTGTGTCCTGTTAATTCATTTCACAGAGTTACAGCTTTCCCCTCAAGAAGCCTATCGCTAGGACTGTTCTTTTTGAATTTGCAAAGTGATATTTGGAAGCCCAAAGAGGGCTATGGTGAAAAAGGAAATATCTTCAGTTAAAAACTGGAAAGAAGGTTTCTGAGAAACTGCTATGTGTTCTGTTAATTCATCTCAGAGATACAGCTTTCCACTCAAGAAGCCTTTCGCTAAGACAGTTCTTATGGAGTTTACAAAGTGATATTTGAAAGCCCATAGAGGGCAACTGTGAAAAGAAATATCTTCTGTTAAAAACTACAAAGAAGCTTCCTGAGAAACTGCTTTGTGTTCTGTTAATTCATCTCACAGACTTACAGCTTTCACTTCAAGAAGCCTTTCGCTAAGGCTGTTCTTGTGGAATTTGCAAAGTGATAATTGGAAGCCAATAGAAGGCTATGGTGAAAAAGAAAATATCTTCAGTTAAAAACTGAATACAAGCTTTCTGAGAAACTGCTTTGTTTTCTGTTAATTCATCTCACAGAGGTACAGCTTTCCACTCAAGAAGCCAGTCGCAGACATTATTCTTGTGGAATGTGCAAAGTGATATTTGGAAGCCCACTGAGGGCAATGATGAAAAAGGAAATATCCTAAGATAAAAACTGAAAAGAAGCTTTGGAAAACTGCTTTGTGTTCTGTTAATTTATCCAACAGAGTTACAGCTTTACCGTCAAGAAGCCGTTCACTGAGAGGGTTCTTGTAAAATTTTAAAAGTGATACATCAAAGCCCAAAGCGGGCTATGGTGAAAAAGGAAGTATCCTAATATTAAAAACTGCAAAGAAGCTTTCTGAGAAACTGCTTTGTGTATTGTTAATTCATCTCACAGGGTTTCAGCTTTCCCTTCAAGAAGTCTTTCGCTAAGACTGTTCTTGTGGAATTTCCAAAGTGATATTTGGAAGCCCATGGAGGGTTATTATGAAAAAGGAAATATCTTCCGTTATAAATTGGAAAGAAGGAGTCTGAGAAACTGCTTTGTGTTCTGTCAATTCATCTCACAGTGTTACAGCTTTCCCCTCAAGAAGCCATTCGCTAAGACTGTTCTTGTGGAATTTGGAAAGTGATATTTGGAAGCCCATAGAAGGCTACGGTGATAAAGTAAATATCTTACGTTAAAAACTGCAAAGAAGCTTTCTGAGAAACTGCTTTGTGTTCTGTTAATTCATCCAACAGAGTTACAGCTTTCCCCTCAAGAATTCGTTCACTAAGAGAGTTCTTGTGAAATTTTCAAAGGGATATTTGGTAGCCCATAGAGGACTCTGGTGAAAAAAGAAATATCTTCAGTTAATAACTGCAAAGAAGATTTCTGAGAAACTGTTTTGTGTTCTGTTATTTCATCTCACAGAGTTACATATTTCCCCTCAAGAACCCTTTTGCTAAGAATGTTCTTGTGGAATTTGCAAAGTGATATTTTTAAGCCCATAGAGGTCTAGGGTGAAAAAGGAAATATCCTAAGATAAAAACGGAAAAGAAGCTTTTGAGAAACTGCTTTGTGTTCTGTTAATTCATCTCACAGAGTTGCAACTTTCCCCTCAAGAAGCATTTCGCTAAGACTGTACTTTTGAAATTTGCAAAGTTATCTTTGGAAGCCCTTAGAGGGTTATGGTGAAAAAGGAAATATCTTCAGTTTAAAACTGGAAAGAAGCTTTCTGAGAAACTGCTTTGTGTTCTGTTACTGCATCTCACAGAGTTACAGCTTTCCCCTAAAGAAGCGTTTCGAAAAGACTGTTCTTGTGGAATTTGCAAAGTGATATTTGGATGCCCATAGAGGGCTACGGTGAAAAAGGAACTATCTTCCGTTAAAAACAGGAAAGAAGCTTTCTGTGAAACTGTTTTGTGTTCTGTTAATTCATCTCACAAAGATACAGCTTTCCCCTCAAGAAGCCTTTCGATAAGACTGTTCTTGTGGAATTTGGAAAGTGATATTTGGAAGCACATAGAGTTCTATGGTGAAAAAGGAAATATCTTCCGTTAAAAATTGGAAAGAATATTTCTGAGAAACTGGTTTGTGTTCTGTTAATTCATCTCACACAGTTACAGCTTTCCCCTCAAGAAGCCTTTCCCTAAGACTGTTCTTGTGGAGTTTGCAAAGTGATATTTGGAAGCCCATAGAGGGCTATGGTGAAAAAGGGAATATCTTCAGTTGAAAACTGGAAAGTAGCTTTCAGAGAAACAGTGTTGTTTTCCGTTAATTCATCTGACAGTGTTACAGATTTCCCCTCAAGAAGCCTTTCGCTAAGACTGTTCTTGTGGAATTTGCAAATTGATATTTGGAAGCCCATAGAGGGCAATGGTGAAAAAGGAAATATCTTCAGTTAAACACTTGAAAGAAGCTTTCTGAGAAACTGTGTTGTGTTCTGTTAATACATCTCACAGAGTTACAGCTTTCTCCTCAAGAAGCCTTTCGATAAGACAGTTCTGGAGGAATTTTCAAAGTGATATTTGGAAACCCTTAAAGGGCTATGGTGGAAAAGGAAATATCTTCCGTTAAAAACTGGAAAGAAGCTTTCTGAGAAACTGCTTTGTATTATGTTAGTTCATCTCACAGAGTTACAGCTTTCCCCTCAAGAAGCCTTTCGCTAAGACTGTTTTTGTGGAAATTGGAAAGTGATACTTACTATCCCTTAGAGGGCTATGGTGAAAAAGAAAATATCCTAAGACAAAATCTGAAAAGAAGCTTTCTGAAAACCTATTTTGTGTTCTGTTAATTCATCTCACAGAGTTACAGCTTTACCCTCAAGAAGCCTTTCGCTAAAACTGTTCTTGTGGAATTTGGAAAGTGATATTTAGTAACCCATAGAGGGCCATTTTGAAAAAGGAAATGTATTCTTTTAAAAACTGGAAAGAAGATATCTGATAAACTGCTTTGTGTTCTGTTAGTTCATCTCACAGAGTTACAGCTTTCCACTCAAGAAGCCTTTCGTGAAGACTGTTTTTGAGGAATTAGCAAAGTGATATTTTGAAGTTCATAGAAGGCTATGGTGGAAAAGGAAATATGTTCAGTTAAAAACTGGAAAGAAGCATTCTGAGAGACTGCTTTGTGTTCTCTTAATTGATCTCACAGAGTTACAGCTTTCCCCTCAAGAATCCTTTCGCTAAGACTGTTCTTGTGGAATTTGCAAAGCGATACTTGGAAGACCATAGAGGGCTATGGTGAGGAAGGAAATATCTTCCGTTAAAAACTGGAAAGAGGCTTTCTGAGAAACTGCTTTGTGTTCTGTTATTTCATCTCACAGAGTTACAGCTTTCCTCTTAAGTAGCCTTTCGCTAAGACAGTTTTTGTGGAATTTGCAAAGTGATATTTCAAAGCCCATAGAAGGCTATGGTGAAAAAGGAAATATCTTCCGTTAAAAACTTAAAAGAGGCATTCTGAGAAACTCCTTTGTGTTCTCTTAATTCAACTCACAGAGTTACACCTTTCCCCTCAAGAAGCCTTTCCTTTAGACAGTTTTTGTGGAAATTGCAATGGGATACGTAGAAGCCCATAGAGGGCTATGGTGAAAAAAAAAATATTCTAAGACAAAAACTGAAAAGAATCTGTCTTAGATACTACTTTGTGCTCTGTTAATTCATGTCACAGAGTTAGAGCTTTCCCCTATAGAAGCCTTTCGCTAGGACTGTTCTTTTGGAATTTGCAAAGTGATATTTGGAAGCCCATAGAGGGCTATGGTGAAAAAGCAAATATCCTCCGTTAAAAATTGGAAAGAGGATTTTTGAGAAACTGGTTTGTGTTCTGTTAATTCATCTCAAACAGATACAGCTTTCCCCTCAAGAAGCCTTTCCCTAAGACTGTTCTTGTGGAGTTTGCAGATTGATATATCGAAGCCCATACAGGGCTATGGTGAAAAAGGAAATATCTTCAGTTAAAAACTGTATAGAAGCTTTCTGAGAAACTGTTTCGTGTTCTGTTAATTCACCTCACAGAGTTACAGCTTTTCCGTCTAGGAGCCTTTCACTAAGACTGTTCTTGTGGAATTTGCTAAGTGATATTTGGAAGCCTCTAGAAGTTTGTGGTGAAAAAGGAAATATCTTCCTTTAAAAACTGGAAAGAAGCTTTCTGAGAAACTGCTTTGTGTTCTGTTAATTCATCTCACAGAGTTACAGCTTTCCCCTCCAGAAGCCTTTCGCTAGACAGTTCTTGTGGAATATGCAAAGTGATATTTGAAAGTCAATAGAGGTCTCTGGTGAAAAAGGAAATCTCTTCAGTTAAAATCTGGAAAGAAGCTTTCTGAGAAACTGCTTTGTGTTCTGTTAATTCATCTCACAGAGTTACAGCTTTCCCCTCAAGAAGCCGTTCGCTAAGACTGTTCTTGTGAAATTTGCAAAGTGATATTTGGAAGCCCATAGAGGGCTACGGTGAGAAAGGAAATATCCTAAGATAAAAACTGAAAAGAAGCTTTCTCAGAAACTGCTTAGTGTTCTGTTAATACATCTTACAGAGTTACAGCTTTACCCTCAGGAAGCCTTTCGCTAAGAATGTTCTTGTGGATTTTGCAAAGTGAAATTTGAAGCCCATAGAGGGGTACGGTGAAAAAGGAATATCTTCCATTATATCAGAAAAGAAGCTTTATGAGAAACTGATTTGTGTTCTGTTAATTCATCTCACAGAGTTACAGCTTTCCCCTGAAGAAGGCGTTCACTAAGACTGTTCTTGTGGAATTTCCAAAGTGATATTTGGAAGCCCCTAGAGGGCTATGGTGAAAAAGAAAATAGCCTAAGATAAAAACTGAAAAGAAGCTTTCTGAGAAACTGACTTGTGATCTGCTAATTCAACTCACAGAGTTACAGCTTTCCCCTCAATAAGCCTTTCACTAAAACTGTTGTTGTGAAATTCGCAAAGTGATATTTGGAACCCCTAGAGGCCTATGGTGAAAAAGGAAATATCTTCAGTTAAAATCTGAAAGGAAGCTTTCTGAGAAACTGCTTTGTGTTCTGTTAATTCATCTCAAAGAGTTACGGCTTTCCCCTCAAGAAGCCTTTCGCTAAGACTGTTCTTGTGGAATTTGCAAAGTGATATTTGGAAGCCCTTAGAGGGCTGTGGTGAAAATGGAAATATCCTATGATAAAAACAGAAAAGAAGCTTTCTGAGAAACTGCTCTGTGTTCTGTTAGTTCATCTCACAGAGTTACAGCAGTCCCCTCAGGAAGTCGTTCACTAAGACTGTTCTTATGAAATTTGCAAAGTGATATTTGGAAGCCCATAGAGGGCTAGAGTGAAAATGGAAATAACTTCCGTTTAAAACTGGAAAGAAGCTTTCTGAGAAACTGCCGTGTGTTCTGTTAATACATCTGACAGAATTACAACTTTTCCCAAAGGAAACATTTCGCTAAGACAGTTCTTGTGGGATTTGCAAAGTGATATTTGGAAGTGCATAGAGCGCTACGGAAGAAAGGAAATATCTTCAGTTAAAAACTGGAAAGAAGCTTTCTGAGAAACTGCTTTGTGTTTTGTTAACTCATCTCACAGAGTTACAGCTTTCCCCTCAAGAAGCCTTTCGCTAAGACTGTTCTTGTGGAATTTGCAAAGTGATATTTGGAAGCCCTTAGAGTGCTATGGTGATAAAAGAAATATCTTCAGTTAAAAACTGGAAAGGAGCTTACCGAGAAACTGATTTTTGTTCTGTCAATTCATCTCACAGAGTTCCAGATATCCCCTCAAGAAGTCGTAGACTAAGACAGTTCTTGTGAAAACTGGTAAGTGATATTGGGAAGCCCATAGAGGGCTATGGTAAAAAAGGAAATATCTTCAGTTAAAACTGCAAAGAAGCTTTCTGAGAAACTGTTTTGTGTTCTGTTAATGCATCTTACAGAGTTACAGTATTCCCCTCAAGAAGCTTTTCGCTAAGACTGTTATTGTGGAATTTGCAAAGAGATATTTGTAAGCCCATAGCGGGCTATGGTGAAAAAGGAAATATCCTAAGTTAAAAACTAAAAAGAAGCTTTCTGAGAAACTGCTTTGTGTTCTGTTAATTCATCTCACAGAGTTACAGCTTTCCCCTTAAGAAGCCTTTCGCTAAGACTGTTCTTGTTGCATCTGCAAAGTGATATTTGGAAGCCAATAGAGGGTTATGGTGAAAAATGAAATATCTTCAGTTAAAAACTGGAAAGAAGCTTTCTGAGAAACTGCTTTGTGTTGTGTTAATTCATTTCACACAGTTACCTCCTCCCCTGAGGAAGCCTTTCGCGAAGATTGTTCTTGTGGAATTTGGAAAGTGATATTTGGAAGCCCATAGGGGCTATTGTGAAAAAGGAAATATCTTTAGTTAAAAACTGCAAAGCAGATTTCTGAGAAACTGCTTTGTGTTCTGTTAATTCATCTCACAGAGTTACAGCTTTCCCCTTAAGAAGCCTTCTGATAAGAGTGGTCTTTTGGTATTTGCAAAGTGATATTTGCAAGTCCTTAGAGGGCTGTGGTGAAAAAGGAAATATCCTAAGATAAAAACTGGAAAGAAGTTTTCTGAGAAACTGCTTTGTGTTCTGTTAATTCATTTCACAGAGTTACAACTTTCCCCTCAAGAAGCCTTTCGCTAAGACAGTTCTTGTGGAATTTGCAAAGTGATATTTGGAAGCCCCTTGAGGGCTATGGTGAAAATGAAATATCTTCTGTTAAAAACTGGAAAGAAGCTTTCTGAGAAACTGCTTTGTGGTCTGATAATTCATCTCACAGAGTTACAGCTTTCCCCTCAAAAAGCCACTCGCTAAGACTGTTCTTGTGGAATTTGCAAAGTGATATTTGGAAGCCCTTAGAGTGCTATTGTGATAAAGGAAATATCTTCAGTTAAAAACTGGAAAGGAGCTTACCGAGAAACTGCTTTCTGTACTGTCAATTCATCTCACAAAATTCCAGCTTTCCCCTCAGGAAGTCGTAGACTGAGACAGTTCTTGTGAAAATTGGTAAGTGATATTTGGAAGCCCATAGAGGGCTATCATGAAAAAGGAAATATCTTCAGTTAAAAACTGCAAAGAAGCTTTCTGAGAAACTGTTTTGTGTTCTGTTAATTCATCTTACAGTGTTACAGAATTCCCCTCCAGAAGTTTTTCGCTAAGACGGTCTTGTGGAATTTGCAAAGAGATATTTGGAAGCCCTTTGAGTGCTATGGTGAAAAAGGAAATATCTTCCGTTGAAAACTGGAAAGAAGCTTTCTGAGAAACTGGTTTGTGTTCTGTTAATTCATCTCACAGAGTTACAGCTTTCCCCTCCAGAAAATTTTCGCTAAGACTGTTTCTGTGGAATTTGCAAAGTGGTATTTGGAAGCCCATAGAGGGTTATGGTGAAAACGGAAAAACCTTCCGTTTAAAACTGTAAAGAAGCTTTCTGAGAAACTGCTTTTTGTTCTGTTAATTCATCTCAAAGAGTTACAGCATTCCCCTCAAGAAGCCTTTAGCTAAGACTTTTCTTGTGCAATTTGCAAAGAGATATTTGGCAGCCTCTAGAGAGCTATGGTGAAAAAGGAAATATCTTCAGTTAAAAAATGGAAAGAAGCATTCTGAGAAACTGCTTTGTGATCTGTTAATTAATCTCAGAGAGTTACAGCTTTCCCTTCAAGAACTTTTTCGCTAAGACTGTTCTTGTGGAATTTGCAAAGTGATATTTGGAAGCCCATAGAGGGCTATGGTGAAAAAGAAAATATCTTCCGTTAAAAACTGGAAAGAAGATTTCTGAGAAACTGCTTTGTGTTCTGTTAATTTATCTCACAGAGTTACAGTTTTCCCCTCAAGAAAACTTCCTCTAAGACTGTTCTCTCAGAATATGCAAGGTGTTATTTGAAAGCCCATAGAGGGCCATGGTGAAATAGTAAATATCCCAAGATAAAAACTGAAAAGAAACTTGCTGAGAAACTGCTTTGTCTTCTGTTAATTCATCTCACAGAGTTACAGCTTTCCGCACAAGAAGCGTTTCGCTAAGACTGTTATTGTGGAATTTGCCAAGTGATATTTGGAAGCCTATAGAGGGCTACGGAGGAAAAGGAAATATCCTAAGTTAAAAACTGAAAAGAAGCATTCTGATAAACTGCTTTGTGTTCTGTTAATTCATCTCACAGAGTTACAGCTTTCCCCTGAAGAAGCCTTTCGCTAAGACTGCTCTTGTGGAATTTGCAAAGTGCAATTTGGAATCCCTGCGAGTGCTATGGTGAAAAATGAAATATCTTCAGTTAAAAAATGGAAAGAGGCTTTCTGAGAAACTGCTTTGTGTTGTGTTAATTCATTTCACAGAGTTACCTCCTCCCCTGAGGAAGCCTTTCGCAAAGCTTGTTCTTGTGGAATTTGGAAAGTGATATTTGGAAGCCCATAGGGGCTATTGTGAAAAAGGAAATATCTTTAGTTAAAAACTGCATAGTAGATTTCTGAGAAACTTGTTTGTGTTCTGTTAATTCATCTCACAGAGTTACAGCTTTTCCCTCAAGAAGCCTTTCATTAACACTGTTCTTGTGGAATTTGCAAAGTGATATTTGGAAGCCCATAGAGGGATATGGTGAAAAAGGAAATATCTTCCGTTAAAAACTGGAAAGAAACTTTCTGAGAAACTGCTTTGTGTTCTGTTAGTTCATCTCACAGAGTTACAGCTTTCTCCCCAAGAAGCCTTTCGCTAAGACTATTTTGTGGAATTTACAAAGTGATATTTGGAAGCCCATAGAGGGTTACGGTGAAAAAGGAAATAACTTCAGTTAAAAACTGGAACGATGCATTTTGAGAAACTGCTTTGTGTTCTGTTAATTCATCTCACAGAGTTACAGCTTACCCTTCAAGAAGCCTTTCACTACGAATATTTTTGTGGAATTTACAAAGTGATATTTCGAAGCCCATTGATGACTATGGTGAAAAAGGAAATATCTTCATTTAAAAACTGGAAAGAAGCTTTCTCAGAAACTGCTTTTTGTTCTGTTAATTCATCTCACAGAGTTAAATCCTTCTCCTCAGGATTCCTTTCGCTACGACTGTTCTTGTGGAGTTTGCAAAGTGATATTTGGAAGCCCATAGAGGACTATGGTGAAAAAGGAAATATCTTCAGTAAAAACTGGGAAGAAGTTTTGTGAGAAACTGCTTTGTGTTCTGTTAATTCATCTCACAGTGTTACAGCTTCCCCCTCAAGAAGAATTGTGCTGAGACTGTTCTCGTGGAATTTGCATAGTGATATTTGGAAGCCCTTAGAGGGCTATGGTGAAAAAGGAAATATCCTAAGCTAATCACTGAAAAGAAGCTTTATGAGAAACTGCCTTGTGTTCTGTTAATTCATCTCACAGTTACAGCTTTCCCCTCAAGAAGCCTTTCGCTAAGACTGTTCCTGGGGAATTTGCAAAGTGATATTTGGAAGCAGTTAGAAGGCTATGGTAAAAAAGGAAATATCTTCCGTTAAACACTGAAAAAAGAAGTTTTCTGAAAAACGGTTTTTTGTTCTGTTAATTCATCTCACAGAGTTACAGCTTTCCCGTCAAGAATCCTTTCGCTGAAACTGTGCTTGTGGAATTTGCAAAGTAATATTTGGAAGCCCTTAGAGGGCTATGGTGAAAAAGAAAATACCCTAAGCTAAAAACTGAAAAGAAGCTTTATGTGAAACTGCTTTGTCTTCTGTTAATTCATCTCACAGAGTTACAGCTTTCCCCTCAAGAAGCCTTTCGCTAAGACTGTTCTTGTGGAATTTGCAAAGTGATATTTGGAACCCATAGATGGCTACGGTGAAAAGGAAAATATCTTTAGTTAAAAACCGGAAAGAAGCTTTCTGAGAAACTGCTTTGTGTTCTGTTAATTCATCTCACAGAGTTACAGCTTTTCCCTCAAGAAGCCTTTCGCTAAGACTGTTCTTGTGGAATTTGCAAAGTGATATTTGGAAGCCCATAGAGGGATATGGTGAAAAAGGAAATATCTTCCGTTAAAAACTGGAAAGAAACTTTCTGAGAAACTGCTTTGTGTTCTGTTAGTTCACCTCACAGAGTTACAGCTTTCTCCCCAAGAAGCCTTTCGCTAAGACTGTTTTGTGGAATTTGCAAAGTGATATTTGGAAGCCCATAGAGGGTTACGGTGAAAAAGGAAATAACTTCAGTTAAAAACTGGAACGATGCATTTTGAGAAACTGCTTTGTGTTCTGTTAATTCATCTCACAGAGTTACAGCTTACCCTTCAAGAAGCCTTTCACTACGAATATTTTTGTGGAATTTACAAAGTGATATTTCGAAGCCCATTGATGACTATGGTGAAAAAGGAAATATCTTCATTTAAAACTGGAAAGAAGCTTTCTCAGAAACTGCTTTTTGTTCTGTTAATTCATCTCACAGAGTTAAATCCTTCTCCTCAGGATTCCTTTCGCTACGACTGTTCTTGTGGAGTTTGCAAAGTGATATTTGGAAGCCCATAGAGGACTATGGTGAAAAAGGAAATATCTTCAGTAAAAACTGGGAAGAAGTTTTGTGAGAAACTGCTTTGTGTTCTGTTAATTCATCTCACAGTGTTACAGCTTCCCCCTCAAGAAGAATTGTGCTGAGACTGTTCTCGTGGAATTTGCATAGTGATATTTGGAAGCCCTTAGAGGGCTATGGTGAAAAATGAAATATTTTACTTTAAAAACGGGAAAGAAGCTTTCTGAGAAACTCTTTTGTGTTCTGTTAATACATCTCACAGAGTTACGGCTTTCCCCTCAAGAAGCCTTTCTCTAAGACTGTTCTTGTGGAATATGCAAAGTGATATTTGGAAGCCCATAGAGGTCTAAACTGAAAATGGAATTATGCTATGATAAAAACTGAAAAGAAGCTTTCTGGAAAATTGCTTTGTGTTCTGTTAGGTCATCTCACAGAGTTACAGTTTTCCCCTCAAGAAGCCGTTCACTAAGACAGTTTTTGTGAAATTTGCAAACTGATATTTGGAAGCCCATAGAGGGCTATGGTGAAAAAGGAAATATCCTAAGATAAAAACGGAAAAGTAGCTTTCTGAGAAACTGCTTTGTGTTCTGTTAATTCATCTGACAGAGTTACAGCTTTCCCCTCAAGAAGCCTTTCGTTAAGGCTGTTCTTGTGGAATTTGCAAAGTGATATTTGGAAGCCCATAGAGGGCTACGGTGAAAAATGAAATATTTTACTTTAAAAACGGGAAAGAAGCTTTCTGAGAAACTCTTTTGTGTTCTGTTAATTCATCTCACAGAGTTACAGCTTTCCCCTCAAGAAGCCTTTTGCTAAGACTTTTCTTGTGGAATTTGCAAAGTGATATTTGGAAGCCCACAGAGGGCTAAGGTGAAAAAGGAAATATCTTCCGTTAAAAACTGGAAATAAGATATCTGAGAAACTGATTTGGGTTCTGTTAATTCACCTCACAGAGTTAGAGCTTTCCCTTCTAGAAGCCATTCGCTAAGACTGTTCTTGGGGAGTTTGCAAAGTGATATTTGGAAACCCTTAGAGGGCTATGGTGAAAAAGGATATATCTTCCGTTAAAAACTGGAAAGAAGCTTTCTGAGAAACTGCTTTGTGTTCTGTTAATTCATCTCTCAGAGTTACAGCTTTCCCTTCAAGAAGCCTTTCGCTAAGGCTGTTCTTGTGGTGTTTGGAAAGTGATATTGGAAACCCATAGAGGGCTGTGGTCAAAAAGGAAATATCTTCAGTTAAAAACTGGAAAGAAGCTTTTTGAGAAACTGCTTTGTGTTCTGTTAATTCATCTCACAGAGTTACTGCTTTCCCCCCAAGAAGCCCTTCGCAAAGACTGTTCTTGTGGAATTTGCAAAGTGATATTTGGAAGCCCCTAGAGAGCTAGGGTGAAATAGTAATATCTTCCGTTAAAAACCGATAAGAAGTTTTCTGAGAAACTGCTTTGTGTTCTGTTAATTCATCTCACAGAATTACACCTTTCCCCTCAAGAAGCCTTTCGCTAAGACTGTTCTTGTGGAATTTCGTAAGTGATATTTGGAAGCCCGAAGAGGGCTACGGTGAAAAAGGAAATATCTTCCGTAAAATACTGGAAACAAGCTTTCTGAGAAACTGCTTTGTGTTCTGTTCATTCATCTCACAGAGTTACTGCGTTCCCCTCAAGAATCCTTTCGCTAAGACTGTTCTTGTGGAATTTGCGCAGTGATATTTGGAAGCCACTAGAGGGCAATGGTGAAAAAGGAAATATCTTCCGTTAAAAACTGGAAAGAAGCTTTCTGAGAAATTGCTTTGTGTTCTGTTAATTCTTCTCACGGAGTTACAGGTTTCCCCTGATGAAGACTTTTGCTAAGACTGTTCTTTTGGAATTTGCAAGGTGATATTTGGAAGCCTATAGAGAGCTGTGGTGAAAAAGGAAATATCCTAAGATAAAAACTGAAAAGAAGCAACTCAGAAACTGCTTTGTGCTCTGTTAGTTCATCTCACAGAGTTACAGCTTTCCCTTCAAGAAGCCTTTCGCTAAGACTGTTCTTTTGGAATTTGAAAAGAGATATTTGGAAGCCCATAGAGGGCTACGGTTAAAAAGGAAATATCCTAAGTTAACAACTGAAAAGAAGCATTCTGAGAAACTGCTTTGTGTTCTGTTAATTCATGTCACAGAGTTACAGCTTTCCCTTCAAGAAGTCTTTCGCTAAGACTGTTCTTGTGGAATTGGCAAAGTGATATTTGGAAGCCTTCAGAGGGCTATGGTGAAAAAGGCAATATCTTCCGTTAAAAACTGAAAAGAAGCTTTCTGAGAAACTGATTTGTGTTCTGTTGATTCATCTCACAGAGTTACAGCTTTCCCCTCAAGAAGCCTTTCGCTAACACCGTTCTTCTGGAATTTGCAAAGTGATATTTGGAAACCCATAGAGGGCTATGGTGAAAAAGGAAATATCTTCTGTTAAAAACTGGAAAGAAGGTTTCTGAGAAACTACTTTGTGTTTTGTTAATTCATCTCACAGAGTTAAAGCTTTTCCTTCAAGCAGCCTTTCGCTAAGGCTGTTCTTGTGGAATTTAGAAAGTGATATTTTGAAGCCCACAGAGGGCTATGGTGAAAAAGGAAATATCTTCCGTTAAAAACTGGAAAGAAACTTTCTGAGAAACTGTTTTGTGTTCTCTTAATTCAACTCACAGTGTTACAGCTTTCCCTTCAAGAAGACTTTCGCTAAGGCTGTTCTTGTGGAATTTAGAAAGTGATATTTGGAAGCCCACAGAAGGCTATGGTGAAAAAGGAAATATCTTCCGTTAAAAACTGGAAAGAAACTTTCTGAGAAACTGTTTTGTGTTCTCTTAACTCAACTCACAGTGTTACAGCTTTCCCTTCAAGAAGACTTTCGCTAAGGCTGTTCTTGTGGAATTTACAAAGTGATATTTGGAAGCCCACAGAGGGCTATGGTGATAAAGGAAATATCTTCAGTTAAAAACTGGAAAGAAGTAGTCTGAGAAACTGCTTTGTGTTCTGTTAATTCATTTCACAGAGTCACTGCTTTCCCCTCAAGAAGCCTTTCGCAAAGACTCTTCTTGTGGAATTTGCAAAGTGATATGTTGAAGACCATAGAGGGTTATGGTGAAAAAGGAAATATCTTCTGTTAAAAACTGGAAGGAAGCGTTCTGAGGAAGTGCTTTGTGTTCTGTTAATTCATCTCACAGAGTTACAGCTTTCCCTTCAAAAAGCCTTTCGCTCAGTCTGTTCTTCTGGAATTTGCAAAGTGATACTTGGAAGCCCATAGAGTGCTATGGTGAAAAAGTAAATATCTTCCGTTAAAAACTGGAAATTAGCTTACTGAGATGCTGCTCTATGTTCGGTTAATTCATCTCACAGAGTTACTGCTTTCCCATCAAGAAGCCTTTCGCTAACACTGTTCTTGTGGAATTTGCAATGTGATATTTGGAAGCCCACAGAGGGCAATAGTGAAAAAGGAAAATCTTCCCTTAAAAATTGGAAAGAAGCTTTCTGAGAAACTGCTTTGTGTTCGGTTAATTCATCTCACGGTTACTGCTTTCCCCTCAAGAAGCCTTTCGCTAACACTGTTCTTGTGGAATTTGCAAAGTGATATTTGGAAGCCCTTAGAGGGTTAAAGGTGAAAAAGGAAATATCTTCCGTTAAAAACTGGTAAGAAGCTTTCTGAGAAACTGCTTTGTGTTCTGTTAATTCATCTCACAGAGTTAAAGCATTCCCCTGAAGAATCCTTTCGCGAAGACTGTTCTTGTGGAATCTGCAAAGTGATCTTTGAAAGCCCATAGAGGGCTCTGGTGAAAAAGGAAATAACTTCATTTAAAAACTGGAAAGAAGCTTTCTGAGAAACTGTTTTGTGTTCTGTTAATTCATCTAATAGAGTTACACCTTTTCCTTCAAGAAGCCTTTCGCGAAGTCTGTTTTTGTTGAATTCGCACAGTGATATTTGGAAGCCCATAGAGGACTACGGTGAAAAAGGAAATATCTTCCATTAAAAACTGGAAAGAAGGTTTCTGAGAAACACGTTTGTGTTCTGTTATTTCATCTCACAGAGTTACACCTTTCCCCTCAAGAAGCCTTTCTCTCAGTCTGTTCTTGTGTAATTTGCAAAGTGATATTTGGAAGCCCATGGAGGGCTATGGTGAAAAAGAAAATATCTTCCATTAAAAACTGGAAAGAAGCTTTCTGAGAAACTGCTTTGTGTTCTGTTAATTCATCTCACAGAGTTAGAGCTTTCCCCTCAAGAAGTCTTTCGAGACGATTGTTTATGTGGAATTTGCAAAGTGATATTTGGAAGTCGATAGAGGGCTACGGTGAAAAAGAAAATATCTTCCGTTAAAAACTGGATAGAAGCTTTGTGAGAAACTGCTTTGTGTTCTGTTCATTCATCTCACAGAGTTACAGCTTTCCCTACAAGAAGCGTTTCACTAAATCTATTTTTGTAGAATTTGTCCAGTGTTATTTGGAAGCCCTTAGAGACTATGGTGAAAAAGAAAATATCTTCCGTTAAAAACTGGAAAGAAACTTTCTGAGAAACTCCTTTCTGTTCTGTTAATTCATCTCACAGAGTTACCGCTTTCCCCTCAAGAAGCCTTTCGTTAAGTGTGTTCTTGTGAAATTTGCAAAGTGATATTAGGAACCCCATAGAGGGCAACGGGGAAAAGGAAATATCTTCCGTTAAAAACTGGAAAGAAGCTTTCTGAGAAACTGCTTTGTTTTCTGTTAATTCATCTCACAGAGTTACAGCTTTCCCTTCAAGAAGTCTTTCGCTAAATCTGTTTTTGTGGAATTAGCACAGTGTTATTTGGAAGCCAATAGAGGACTATGGTGAAAAAGGAAATATCTTCCGTTAAAAACTGGAAAGAAACTTTCTGAGAAACTGCTTTGTGTTCTGTTAATTCATCTCACAGAGTTACAGCTTTCCCCTCAAGAAGCCTTTCGCAAAGACTCTTCTTGTGGAATTTGCAAAGTGATATGTTGAAGACCATAGAGGGTTATGGTGATAAAGGAAATATCTTCTGTTAAAAACTGGAAAGAAGCTTTCTGAGAAAGTGCTTTGTGTTCTGTTAATTCATCTCACAGAGTTACAGCTTTCCCTTCAAAAAGCCTTTCACTAAGTCTGTTCTTCTGGAATTTGCAAAGTGATATTTGGAAGCCCATAGAGTCCTATGGTGTAAAAGGAAATATCTTCCGTTAAAAACTGGAAAGAAGCTTTCTGAGGAACTGCTTTGTGTTCGGTTAATTCATCTCACAATTACTGCTTTTCCCACAAGAAGCCTTTCGGTAAGGCACTTATTGTGTAATTTGCAAAGTGATATTTGGAATCCCTTAGAGGGTTAAGGTGAAAAAGGAAATATCTTCCGTTAAAAACTGGTAAGAAGCTGTCTGAGAAACTGCTTTGTGTTCTGTTAATTTATCTCACAGAGTTACAGCTTTCCCCTCAAGAAGCCTTCCGCGAAGACTGTTCTTGTGGAATTTGCAAAGTTATATTTGGAAGTCCATAAAGGGCTATGGTGAAAAAGGAAATAGCTTCCGTTAAAAACTGGAAAGAAGCTTTCTGAGAAAATGCTTTGTTTTCTGTTAATTCATCTCCCAGACTTACAGCTTTCCCTTCAAGAAGTCTTTGCTAAATCTGTTTCTGTGGAATTTGCACAGTGATATTTGGAAGCCAATAGAGGACTATGGTGAAAAAGGAAATATCTTCCGTTAAAAACTGGAAAGAAGCTTTCTGAGAAACTCCTTTGTGTTCTGTTAATTCATCTCACAGAGTTACAGCTTTCCCCTCAAGAAGTCTTTCGCTAAGTCTGTTCTTGTGGAATTTGCAAAGTGATATTTGGAAGCTCATAGAGGGCTATGGTGAAAAATGAAATATCTTCCGTTAAAAACCGGAAAGAAGCTTTCTGAGAAACTGCTTTGTGTTCTGTTAATTCATTTCACAGGGTCACTGCTTTCCCCTCAAGAAGCCTTTCGCAAAGACTCTTCTTGTATAACTTGCAAAGTGATATGTTGAAGGCCATAGAGGGTTATGGTGAAAAAGGAAATATCTTCTGTTAAAAACTGGAAAGAAGCGTTCTGAGAAAGTGCTCTGTGTTCTGTTAATTCATCTCACAGAGTTACAGCTTTCTCTTCAAAAAGCCTTTCGCTACGTCTGTTCTTCGGGAATTTGCAAAGTGATATTTGGAAGCCCATAGAGTGCTATGGTGAAAAAGGAAATATCTTCCGTTTAAAACTGGTAAGAAGCTTTCTGAGAAACTGCTTTGTGCTCTGTTAATTCATCTCACAGAGTTACAGCATTCCCCTGAAGAATCCTTTCACGAAGACTGTTCTTGTGGAATCTGGAAAGTGATCTTTGGAAGCCCATAGAGGGCTCTGGTGAAAAAGGAAATATCTTCCGTTCAAAACTGGCAAGAAGCTTTCTGAGAAACTGCTTTGTGTTCTGTTAATTCATCTCACAGAGTTACATCTTTCCCTTGAAGAAGCCTTTCGCTAAGGCTGTTCTTGTGGAATTGGCAAAGGGATATTTGGAAGCCCATAGAGGGCTATGGTGAAAAAGGAAATCTCATCCGTTTTAAACTGGAAAGAAGCTTTCTGAGAAACGGCTTTGTGTTCTGTGAATTTATCTCACAGTGTTACAGCTTTCCCTTTAAGAAGCCTTTCGCTAAGACTGTTCTTGTGGAATTTAAAACGTGATATTTCGAAGCCCATACAGGACTATGGTTAAAAAGGAAATACCCTGAGATAAAAACTGAAAGGAAGCTTTATCAGAAACTGCTTTATGTTCTGTTAATTCATCTCACAGAGTTATAGATTTCCTCTCAAGAAGCCTTTCGCTAAGACTGTTCTTGTGGAATTTGCAAAGTGATAATTGGAAACCCACAGAAGTCTATGGTTAAAAAGGAAATATCTTCAGTTTAAAACTGGAAAGTAACTTTTTGAGACACTGCAATGTGTTCTCTTAATTCATCTCACAGATCTATAGCATTCCCCTCAAGAAGCCTTTCGCGAAAACTGTTCTTGTGTAATTTGCAATATGATAATTGGAAGCCCATAGAGGGCTATTGTGAAAAAGGAAATCTCTTCCTTTAAAAACTGGAAAGAATCATTCTGAGAAACGGCTTTGTGTTCTGTTAATTCATCTCACAGAGTTACATCTTTCCCTTCAAGAAGCCTTTCGCTAAGGCTGTTCCTGTGGAATTGGCAAAGTGATATTTGGAAGCCCATAGAGGGCTATGGTGAAAAAGGAAATATCCTAAGATAAAAACTGAATAGAAGCTTTCTGAGAAACTGCTTTGTGTTCTGTTAATTCATCTCAGAGAGTTACAGCTTTCTCCTCAAGAAGCCTTTAAATAACGCTGTTCTTGTGGAATTTGCAAAGTCATATTTTGAAGCCCTTAGAAGGCTATGGTGTGAAAGGAAATATCTTCAGTTGACAACTGGCAAGAAGCTTTCTGGAAACTGTGTTGTGTTCTGTTAATTCATCTCAGAGAGTTCCAGCTTTCTCCTAAAGAAGCCTTTTGCTAAAACTGTTCTTGTGGAATTTGCAAAGTGATATTTGGAAGCCCATAGATGGCTGTGGTGAAAATGGAAATATCCTAAGATAAACACCGAAAAGAAGCTTTCTGAGAAACTGCTTTGTTTTCTGTTAGTTCATCGCACAGAATTACAGCTTTCCCCTCAAGAAGCCGTTCACTCAGACAGTTCTGGTGAAATTTTCAAAGTGATATTTGGAAGCCCATAGAAGGCTATGGGGAAAAACGAATTACACTAAGATAAAAACCGAAAGGAAGCTTTATGAAAAACTGCTTTGTGTTTTGTTAGTTCATCTCACAGTGTTACAACTTTCCCCCCAAGAAGCCATTCACTAAGACTGTTCTTGTGAAATTTGGAAAGTGATACTTGGAAGCCAATAGAGGGCTATGGTGAAAATTGAAATATCTTCCATAAAAAACTGGAAAGAAGCTTTCTGAGAAACTGCTTTGTGTTCTGTTAATTCATCTCACAGTATTACAGCTTTCCCCCCAAGAAGTGTTTCCCTAAGACTGTTCTTGTGGGATTTGCAAACTGATATTTCGAAACCAATAGAGGGCTATGGTGAAAATGGAAATATCCTAAGATAAAAACAGAAAACAAGCTTTCTGAGAAACTGCTTTTGTTCTGTTAGTTCATCTCACAGAGTTACAGCTTCCCTCTCAAGAAGCCTTTCGCGAAGGCTGTTCTTGTTTTATTTGCAAAGTGATATTTGGAAGCCCATAGAGGGCTATGGTGAAAAAGGAAATATCTTCAGTTAAAAACTGTAAAGAAGCTTTCTGAGAAACGGCTTTGTTTTCTGTCATTTGATGTCACAGAGTTACAGCTTTCCTCTCAAGAAGCCTTTCGCTAAGGCTGTTCATGTGTAATTTACAAAGTGATATTTGGAAGCCTATAGAGGATTATGGTGAAAAAGGAAATATCTTCAGGTAAAAACTGGAAAGAAGCTTTCTGAGAAACTGCTTTGTGTTCTGTTAATTCATCTCACAGAGTTACAGCTTTCCCCTCAAGAAGCCTTTCGCTAAGACAATTCTTGTGGAATTTCCAATGTGATATTTTGAAGCGAATAGAGGGCTATGGTGAAAAAGGAAGTATCTTCAGTTAAAAACTGTAAAGAAGCTTTCTGAGGAACTGCTTTGTGTTCTGTTAATTCATCTCACAGAGATACAGCATTCCCCCAAGAAGCCTTTTGCTAAGAATGTTCTTGTGGAGTTTCCAAAGTGATATTTGAAAGCCCATAGAGGGCTATGGTGAAAAAGGAAATAACTGCCGTTAAAAACTGGAACGAAGATTTCTGAGAAACTGCCTTGCGTTTTGTTAATTCATCTCACAGAGTTACAGCTTTCCCGTCAAGAAGCCTTACCCAAAGACTGTTCTTGTGGAATGTGGAAGGTGATATTTAGAAGCCAACAGTGGTCTACAGTGAAAAAGGAAATAGCCTAAGGTAAAAACGGACAATAATCTTTCTGAGAAACTGCTTTGTGTTCCTTTAATTCATCTCACAGAGCTGTAGCTTTCGCTCAAGAAGCCTTTCACTAAGACGGTTCTTGTGGAATTTAGAACGTGATATTTAGAAGCCCAAAGAGGGCAATGGTGAAAAAGGAAATATCCTCCGTTAAAAACTGGAAAGAAGCTTTCTGAGAAACTTCATTGTGTTCTGTTTATTCATCTCAAAGAGTTACAGGTTTTCCCCCATGAAGACTTTCGATAAGACTGTTCTTGTGGAATTTGCAAAGTGATATATGGATGCCCATAGAGGGCTATGGTGAAAATGGAAATATCCTAAGATAAAGTCGAAAAGAAGATTTCTGCGAAACTGCTTTGTGTTCTGTTAGTTCATCTTACAGAGTTTCAGTTTTGCCCTCAAGGTGCCCCACTAAGACTATTCTTGTGAAATTTGCAAATTGATATTTCCAAACCCATAGAGGGCTACGGTGAAAAGGGAAATATCTTCCATTAAAAATGGGAAAGAAGCTTTCAGAGGAACTGCCGTGTGTTCTGTTAATACATCCACCGAGTTACAGCTTTCCCCTCAAGTAGCCGTTCACTAAGGCTGTTCTAGGGGAACTTGCAAAGTGATATTTGGAAGCCCATAGAGGGCTATGGTGAGAAAGCAAAAATCTTAAGTTAAAAACTGAAAAGAAGCTTTCTGAGAAACTACCGTGAGTTGGTGTAATACATCTCTCCAAGTTACAGCTTTCCCCTCAAGAAGCCTTTCACTAAGACTGTTCTTTTGCAATTTGCAATCTGATATTTGGAAGCCCACAGAGGCCTATCTTGAAAAAGGAAATATCCTAAGATAAAAATTGAAAAGAAGCTTTCTGAGATACGGCTTTCGGTTCTCTTAATTCATCTCACTGGGTTAGAGCTTTCCCCTCAAGAAGCCGTTCACTAAGACTAATCTTGTGAAAATTGCAAAGTGATAATTGGAAACCCATAGGAGGCTATTGTGAAAAAGGAAATGTCTTTTGTTAAAATCTGGAAAGATGCTTTCTGAGAAACTGCCATGTGTTCCGTTAATACACCTCACCGAGTTACAGCTTTCCCCTCAAGAAGCCTTTCGCTAAGACTGTTCTTGTGGGATTTGCAAATTGATATTTGAAAGCCCATAGAGGGCTACGGTGAAAAAGGAAATATCTTCAGTTAAACTGTGGATAGAAGCATTCTGAGAAACTGCTTTCTGTTCTGTTAATTCATCTCACAGAGTTACAGCTTTCCCCTCAAGAAGCCTTTCGTTAAGAGTGTTCTTGTGGGATTTGCAAAGTGGTATTTGGAAGCCCCTAGAGGGCTAGGCTGAAAAAGGAAATTGCTTCAGTGAAAAACTGGAAAGAAGCTTTCTGAGAAACTGCTTTGTGTTCTGTTTATTCATCTCACAGAATAACAGCTTTCCCCTCCAGAAACATTTCACTAACACTGTTCTTCTGGAATTTGCAAAGTGATATTTGGAAGTCCGTAGAGGGCTATGGTGAAAAAGGAAATATCTTCCTTTAAAAACTGGAAAGAAGCTTTCTGAGAAACTCCTTTGTGTTCTATTAATTCATTTCACAGAGTTACAGCTTTCCCCTCAAGAAGCCTTTTGCAAAGACTGTTCTTGTGTAATATGCAAAGTGATATTTGGAAACCCATAGAGGGCTATGGCAAAAAGGGAAATATCTTCCGTTAAAAACTGGAAAGAAGCTTTCTGAGAAACTGCTTTGTGTTCTGTTAATTCATCTCACAGAGTTACAAATTTCCCCTCCAGAAGACCTCTGCAAAGACTCTTCTTGCGGAATTTGCAAAGTGATATTTGGAAGCCCATAGAGGGCTATGGTGAAAAAGGAATTTACCTAAGATAAAAACTGAAAGGAAGCTTTCTGAGAAACTACCTTGTGTTCTGTTAATTCATCTCACAGATTTACACCTTTCCCCTCAAGAAGCCTTTCGCTAAGACTGTTTTTGCGCGATTTTCAAGGTGATATTTGGAATCCCATAGAGCGCTATGGTGAAAAAGAAAATTTCTTCAGTTAAAAACTGTAAAGAAGGTTTCGGAGAAACTGTTTTGTGTTCTGTTAATTCATCTCACAGAGTTACAGCTTTACCCTCCAGAAGCCTTTCCCTAAGACTATTCTTGTTTAATTTTCAAAGTGATATTTGGAACCCCTAGAGGTCTATGGTGAAAAAGGAAATATCTTCAGTTAAAAACTGGAAAGAAGCTTTCTGAGAAACTGCTTTGTGTTCTGTTAATTTATTTCACAGAGTTACAACTTTCCCCTACAGAATCCCTTCGTTAGGACTGTTCTTGTGGAATTTGCAAAGTGATATTTGGAAGCCCATAGAGGGCTAAGGTGAAAAAGGAAATATCTTCGGCTAAAAGCCGAAAAGAAGCTCTCTGAGAAACTGTTTTGTGTTCTGTTAGTTCATCTTACAGAGTTTCAGCTTTCTCCACAAGAAGCATTTCAGTAAGACTGTTCTTGTGAAATTTGCAAAGTGATATTTGGAAACCCATAGATGGCTATGGTGAAAAAGGAAATATCTTGCGTTAAAAACTGGAAAGAAGATTTCTGAGAAACTGCCGTGTGTTCTGTTAATACACCTCATCGAGTTACAGCTTTCCCCTCAAGAGGCCTTTCGCTAATACTGTTTTTGTGGGATTTGCACAGTGATACTTGGAAGCCCATAGAGGGCTATGGTGAAAAAGGAAATTTCTTCAGTTAAAAACTGGAAAGTAGTTTTCTTAGAAACTGCTTTGTGTTCTGTTAATTCATCTCACAGAGTTACAGCTTTCCCCTACAGAAACCTTTCCCTAAGACTGTTCTTTTGGAATTTGCAAGGTGATATTTGGAAGCCCATAGAGGGCTATGGTGAAAAAGGAATTTACCTAGGATAAAAACTGAAAGGAAGCTTTCTGAGAAACTGCTTTGTGTTCTGTTAATTCATCTCACAGATTTACAGCTTTCCCCTCAAGAAGCCTTTCGTTAAGACTGTTTTTGCGCGATTTGCAAAGTGATATTTGGAAGCCCATAGAGCGCTATGGTGAAAAAGAAAATTTTTTCATTTAAAAACTGTAAAGAAGGTTTCGGAGAAACTGTTTTGTGTTCTGTTAATTCATCTCACAGAGTTACAGCTTTCCCCTCCAGAAGCCTTTCCCTAACACTATTCTTGTGGAATTTTCAAAGTGATATTTGGAACCCCTAGAGGTCTATGGTGAAAAAGGAAATATCTTCAGTTAAAAACTGGAAAGAAGGTTTCTGAGAAACTGCTTTGTGTTCTGTTAATTTATTTCACAGAATTACAACTTTCCCCTACAGAATCCCTTCATTAGGACTGTTCTTGTGGAATTTGCAAAGTGATATTTGGAAGCCCATAGAGGGCTAAGGTGAAAAAGGAAAAATCTCCCGCTAAAAGCCAAAAAGAAGCTCTCTGAGAAACTGTTTTGTGTTCTGTTAGTTCATCTCACAGAGTTTCAGCTTTCTCCACAAGAAGCCGTTTAGTAAGACTGTTCTTGTGAAATTTGCAAAGTGATATTTGGAAACCCATAGATGGCTATGGTGAAAAAGGAAATATCTTCCGTTAAAAACTGGAAAGAAGGTTTCAGAGAAACTGCCGTGTGTTCTGTTAATACATCTCACCGCGTTACAGCTTTCCCCTCAAGAAGCTGTTGGTTAAGACTCTTCTAGTGGAATTTACAAAGTGATATTTGGAAGCCCATAGAGGGCTATGGTGAAAAAGGAAATATCTTCCGTTAAAAACTGGAAAGAACATTTCTGAGAAACTGAAGTGTGTTCTGTTAATACACCTCACCGAGTTACAGCTTTCCCCTCAAGAGGCCTTTCGCTAATACTGTTTTTGTGGGATTTGCACAGTGATATTTGGAAGCCCATAGAGGGCTATGGTGAAAAAGGAAATTTCTTCCGTTAAAAACTGGAAAGAAGTTTTCTGAGAAACTACTTTGTGTTCTGTTAATTCATCTCACAGAGTTACACCTTTCCCCTCAAGAAGCCTTTCGCTAAGACTGTTCTTGTGGAATTTGGTAAGTGATATTTGGAAGCCCATAGAGGGCTATGGTGAAAAAGGAAATATCTTCCATTAAAAACTGGAAAGAAGCTTTCTGAGAAACTGCCGTGTGTTCTGTTAATACACCTCACTGATTACAGCTTTACCCTCAAGAAGCCTTTCGCTAAGACTGTTCTTGTGGGATTTCCACTGTGATATTTAGAAGCCCATAGAGGGCTATGGTGAAAAAGGAAATATCTTCAGTTAAAAACTGGAAAGAAGCTCTATGACAAACTGCTTTGTGTTCTGTTAATTTACCTTTCAGAGTTACAGCTTTCCCCTCCAGAAGCCTTTCCCTAAGACTGTTCTTATGCAAATTGCAAAGTGATATTTGGTAAAAGGTGAAAGATTTATACGATCTGAAGGGAAACCAGAGAATTGCAAAGTGATACTTGGAAGCCCACAGAGGGCTATGGTGAAAAAGGAAATATCTTCAGTTAAAAACTGGAAAGAAGCTTTCTGAGAAACTGCCGTGTGTTGGTGTAATACATCTCACCGAGTTACAGCTTTCCCCTCAAGAAGCCTTTCACTAAGACTGTTCTTGTGGAATTTGCAATGTGATTTTGGAAGCCCATAGAGGCCTATGGTGAAAAAGGAAATATCCTAAGATAAAAATTGAAAAGAAGCTTTCTGAGAAACGGCTTTGGGTTCTCTTAATTCATCTCACAGAGTTAGAGCTTTCCCCTCAAGAAGTCGTTCACTAAGACTGCTCTTGTGGAATTTGCAAAGTGATATTTTGAAACCCATAGGAGGCTATGGTGCAAAAGGCAATGTCTTCCGTTAAAAATTGGAAAGAAGCTTTCTGAGAAACTTCCATGTGTTCTGTTAATACACCTCACCGAGTTACAGCTTTCCCCTCAAGAAGACTTTCGCTAAGGCTGCTCTTGTGGGATTTGCAAAGTGATATTTGGAAGCCCATAGAGGGCTACGGTGAAAAAGGAAATATCTTCAGTTGAACTGTGGATAGAAACTTTCTGAGAAACTGCTTTCTGTTCCGTTAATTCATCTCACAGTGTTTCTTCTTTCTCCTCAAGAAGCCGTTCACTAAGACTGTTCTTGTGAAATTTGCAAAGTGATATTTGGAAGCCCATAGAGGGCTATGGTGAAAAAGGAAATGTCTTCCGTTAAAAACTTGAAAGAAGCTTTCTGGGAAACTGCTGTGTGTTCTGTTAATTCATCTCACAGAATTACAGCTTTCCCCTCAAGAAGCCTTTCGCTTTGTGTTCTCTTAATTCATCTCCCAGAGCTAAAACCTTCCACTCCAGAAGCCCTCCGCAAAGACTGTTCTTCTGGAAATTGCAAATTGATATTTGGAAGCCCATACAGGGCTATGGTGAAAAAGGAAATTACCTAAGAAAAAAACTGTAAAGAAGCTTTCTCGGAAACTGCTTTGTGTTCTGTTAATTCATCTCACAGAATTACAGCTTTTCCCTCAAGAAGCCTTACGCTAAGGCAGTTGTTGTGGAATTTGCAAAGTGATATTTGGAAGCCCATGCAGGGCTATGGTGAAAAAGGAAATATCTTCAGTAAAAAACTGGAGAGAAGCTTTCTGAGAAACTGCTTTGTGTTCTGTAAATTCATCTCAAAGAGTTACAGCTTTCCCCTCAAGAAGCCTTTCGTAAGACTGTTCTTGTGGAATTTGCAAAGTGCTATTTGGAATCCCATAGATGGCTATGGTGAAAATGGAAATATCTTAAGATGAAAACCGAAAAGAAGCTTTCTGAAAAATTCTTTGTGCTCTGTTAGTTCATCTCACAGAGTTACAGCTTTCCCTTCAATAAGTCGTTCACTAAGGCTGTTCTTGTGAAATTTGAAAAGTGAACTTTGGATGCCGTTAGAGGGCTATGGTGTAAAAGGAAATATCTTCCGTTAAAATCTGGAAAGCAGCTTTCTGAGAAACTGCCCTGTGTTCTGTTAATACATCTCACCAAGTTACAGCTTTCCCCAAAAGAAGTCGTTGGCTAAGACTGTTCTTGTGGGATTTGCAAAGTGATATTTGGAAGCCCTTAGAGGGCTTTGGTGAAAAAGGAAATATCTTCAGTTAAAAACTGGCAAGAACCTTTCTGAGAAACAGCTTTGTGTTCTGTTAATTCATCTCACAGAGTTACAGCTTTCCCTTCAAGAAGCCTTTCGCTAAGACTTTTCTTGTGGAATATGCAAAGTGATATTTGGAAGCCCATAGAGGGCTAGGGTTAAAAAGAAAATATCTTCAGTTTAAAACTGGAAAGAAGCTTTCTGAGAAACTGCTTTGTGTTCTGTTAATTCATCTCACAGAGTTACAGCTTTTCCCTCAAGAAGCCTTTCACTAAGTCTGTTCTTGTGGGATTTGCAAAGTGACATTTGTAAGCCCATAGAGGGCTATGCTGAAAAACGAAATATCTTCAGTTAAAATCAGGAAAGAAGCTTTCTGAGAAACTGCTTTGTGTTCTGTTAATTCATCCCACAGAATTACAGCTTTCCCCTCAAGAAGCCTTTTACTAAGACTGTTCTTGTGTGCCACATTTTCTTAATCCAATCTGTCACTGATGGACATTTGGGTTGATTCCAAGTCTTTGCTATTGTGAATAGTGCTGCAATAAACATACGTGTGCATGTGTCTTTATAGCAACATAATTTATAATCCTTTGGGTACCTAGTAATGGGATGGCTGGGTAATATGGTACATCTAGTTCTAGATCCTTGAGGAATCGCCATACTGTTTTCCATAATGGTTGAACTAGTTTACAATCCCACCAACAGTGTAAAATGAGTTTGTGTCCTTTGTAGGGACATGGATGCAGCTGGAAACCGTCATTCTCAGCAAACTATCACAAGAACAGAAAACCAAACACCGCATGTTGTCGCTCATAGGCGGGAACTGAACAATGAGATCAGTTGGACTTGGGAAGGGGAACATCACACACCGGGGCCTATCAAGGGGAGGGGGAGGGTGGAGGGATTGCATTGGGAGTTATACCTGATGTAAATGACGTGTTGATGGGTGCAGCACACCAACATGGCACAAGTATACATATGTAGCAAACCTGCACGTTGTGCAAATGTACCATACAACTTCAAGTTTAATAATAAATAAATAAATAAATAAATAAAGACTGTTCTTGTGAAATTTGCAAAGTGATATTTGGAAGCCTATAGAGGGCTACGGTGAGAAAGGAAATATCCTAAGATAAAAACTGAAAAGAAGCATTCTCAGAAACTCCTTAGTGTTCTGTTAATTCATCTTACAGGGTAACAGTTTTACCCTCAAGAAACCTTTAGCTAAGAATGTTCTTGTGGATTTTGCAAAGTGAAATTGGAAGCCCATAGAGGGGTCCGGTGAAAAAGCAATATCTTCCGTTAAATCCGAAAAGAAGCTTTCTGAGAAACTGATTTGTGTTCTGTTAATTCATCTCACAGAGTTACACCTTTCCCCTAAAGAAGCCGTTCACTAAGACTATTCTTGTGGAATTTGCAAAGTGATATTTGGAAGCCCATAGAGGGCTATGGTGAAAAAGGAAATATCTTCCGTTAAAAACTGGAAAGAAGATTTCTGAGAAACTGCTTTGTGTCCTGTTAGGTCGTCTCACAGAGTTACAGCTTTCCCCTCCAGAAGCCCTTCGCTAAGACTGTTCTTGTGGAATTTGAAAAGGGATATTTGGAAGCCCATAGAGGGTTATGGTGAAAAAGGAAACTGCCTAAGATAAAAACTGAAAAGAAGCTTTCTGAGAAACTGCTTAGTATTCTGTTAATTCATCTCACAGAGTTACAGCTTTTTCCTTAAGAAGCCTTTCACTAAGACTCTTCTTGTGAAATTTGCAAAGTGATATTTAGAAGCCCATAAAGGGCTATGGTGAAAAATGAAATATCTTCAGTTAAAAACCGGAAAGAAGCTTTCTGTGAAACTGCTTTGTGTTCTGCTAATTCATCTCACAGAGTTACAACTTTACCCTCAAGAAGCCTTTCACTAAGACTTTTCTTTTTGAATTTGCAAAGTGAAATTTGGAAGCCCTTAGCGGGCAATGGTGAAAAAAGCCATATCTTCCATTAAAAACCGTAAAAAAGCTTTCTGAGAAAGTGCTTCGTGTTCTGTTAGTTCATCTCACAGTGTTACAGCTATCCCCTCAAGAAGCTGTTCACTAAGACTATTCTTGTGAAATTTCCAAAGTGATATTTGGAAACCAATATTGGACTATGGTGAAAAAGTAAATATCTTCAGTTAAAAACTGGAAAGAAGCTTTCTGAGAAACTGCTGTGTGTTCTGTTAATACACCTCACCGAGTTACAGCTTTCCCCTCAAGAAGCCTTTCGCTAAGACTGGTCTTGTGGGATTTGCAGAGAGATATTTGGAAACCCATAGAGGGCTATGGTGAATAAGGAAATATCTTCAGTTAAAAACTGGAAAGAAGTTTTCTGAGATACCGCTTTGTGTTCTGTTAATTCATCTCACAGAGTTACAGCTTTTCCCTCCAGAAGCCTTTCCCTAAGACTGTTCTTGTGGAATTTTCAAAGTGATATTTGGAAGCCCATAGAGCGCTATGGTGAAAAAGGAAATATCTTCTGGTAAAAACTGGAAAGGAGCTTTCTGAGAAACTGCCGTGTGTTCGTGTAATACATCTCACCGAGTTACAGCTTTCTCTGCAAGAAGTCTTTCACTGAGACTGTTCTTGTGGGATTTGCAAAGAGATATTTGGAAGCCCATAGAAGGCTATGTTGAAAAAGGAAATATCTACCGTTAAAAACTGGAAAGAAGCTTTCTGAGAAACTGATTTGTGTTCTGCTAATTCATCTCACAGGGTTACAGCTTTCCCCTCCAGAAGCCTTTTGCTAAGACTGTTTTTGTGGGATTTGCAAAGTGATATTTGGAAGCCCCTAGAGGGCTATGGTAAAAAAGGAAATATCTTCAGTTAAAAACTGGAAAGAGGCTTTCTGAGAAACTGCTTTGTGTTCTGTTAATTCATCTCTGAGAGTTACAGCTCTCTCCTCAAGAAACCCTTCGCTAAGACTGTTCTTGTAGAATTTGCAAAGTGATACTTTGAAGCCCCTAGGGGGCTATGGTGTAAAAGGAAATATCTTCCGTTAAAAACTGGAAAGAAGATTTTGTAGAAACTGCTTTGTGTTCTGTTAATTCATCTCACAGAGTTAGAGCTTTTTCCTCCACAAGCCTTCCGCTAAGACTGTTCTTGTGGAATTTGCAAAGTGATATTTGGAAGCCCATAGAGGTCTATGGTGAAAATGGAAATATACTAAGATAAAAACCGAAAAGAAGCTTTTTGAGAAACTGCTTTGTGTTCTGTTAGTTCATCTCACTGAGTTACAGCTTTACCCTCAAGAATCAGTTCAGTAAGGCTGTTCTTGTGAAATTTGCAAAGTGACATTTGGAAGCCCATAGAGGGCTATGGTGAAAAAGAAAATATCTTCCGTTAATAACTGGAAAGAAGCATTCTGAAAAAATTGCCGTGTGTTGTGTTAATACATATCACTGACTTACCCCTTTCCCCTCAACAAGCCTTTCGCTAAGACTGTTCTTGTGAAATTTGCAAAGTGATATTTGGAAGCCCATAGCGGGCTACGGTGAAAAAGGAAATATCTACCGTTAAAAACTTGAAAGATGCTTTCTGAGAAACTGCCGTGTGTTCGTGTAAGACATCTCACCGCATTACAGCTTTGCACTCAAGAAACCTTTCGCTAAGACTCTTCTTGTGGGATTTGCAAAGTGATATTTGGAAGCCCATAGAGGGCTGTGGTGAAAATGGAAATATCCTAAGATAAAAACTGAAAAGAAGCTTTCTGAGAAAATGATGTGTGTTCTGTTAGTTCAACTCACAGAATTACAGCCTTCCCCTCAATAATCCGTTCACTAAGACTGTTCTTGTGAAATTTTCAAAGTGATATTTGGAAGCCCATAGAGGGCTATGGTGAAAAAGGAAATATCTTCCGTTAAAAACTGAAAGAAGCATTCTGAGAAATTGCCGTGTGTTGTGTTGATACATCTCACCGACTTACAGCTTTCCCCTCAAGATGCCTTTTGCTAAGATTGTTCTTGTGAAATTTGCAAAGTGATATTTGGAAGCCCATAGAGGGCAATGGTGAAATAGGAAATATCTACCATTACAAACTGGAAAGAAGCTTTCTGAGAAAGTGCCCTGTGTTCGTGTAAGACATCCCACCGAGTTACAGCTTTTCGCTGAAGAAGCCTTTCTTTAAGACTGTTCTTGTGGAATTTGCCAAGTGATATTTGGAAGGCCATAGAGGGCTAAGGTAAAAAAGGAAATATCTTCCGTTAAAAATGGAAAGAAGATTTCTGAGAAACTGCTTTGTGTTCTGTTAATTCATCTCACAGAGTTAGAGCTTTCCCCTCAAGAAGCCTTTCACTAAGACTGTTCTTGTGGATTTTGCAAAGTGAATTTGGAAGCCCCTAGACTGCTATGGTGAAAAAGGAAATATCTTCAGTTAAAAACTGGAAAGAGGCTTTCTGAGAAACTGATTAGTGTTCTGTTAATTCATCTTGGAGAGTTACAGCTGTCTCTTCAAGAAGCCCTTCGCTAAGACTGTTCTTGTGGAATTTGCATAATGATATTTTGAAGCCCATATGGGGCTATGGTGTAAAAGGAAATATCTTCTGTTAAAAACTGGAAAGAAGATTTATGAGAAACTGCTTAGTGTTCTGTTAATTCATCTCACAGAGTTACACCTTTTCCGTCAAGAAGACTTTCGCTAAGACTGTTCTTGTGGAAATTGTGAAGTGATATTTGGAAGCCCATAGAGGGCTGTGGTGAAAATGGAAATATCCTAAGATAAAAACCAAAAAGAAGCTTTCTGAGAAACTGCTTTGTGTTTTGTTAGTTCATCTCACAGAGTTACACCTTTCCCCTCAAGAAGGCGTTCACTAAGACTGTTCTTGTGAATATTGCAAAATGATATTTGGAAGCCCATAGAGTACTTTGGTGAAATAGGAAATATCTTCCGTTAAAAACTGGAAAGAAGCATTCTGAGAAATTACCATGTGTTGTGTTAATACATCTCACCGAATTACAGGATTCCCCTCAAGAAGCCTTTCGCTAGGACTGTGCTTGTGATATTTGCAAACTGATATTTGGAAGCCCATAGAGGTCTACGATGAAAAAGGAAATATCTTCCGTTGAAAACTGGAAAGAAGCGTTCTGAGAAACTGCTTTGTGTTCTGTTATTTCATCTCACAGAGTTACAGATTTCTCTTCAAGAAGCCTTTCGCTAAGACTGTTCTTGTGGAATTTGCAAAGTGATATTTCGAATCCCATAGAGGGCTAGGGTGAAAAAGGAAATATCTTCCATTAAAAACTGGAAAGAAGCTTTCTGAGAAACTCTTCTGTGTTCTGTTCATTCATCTCACAGAGTTACTGCTATACCATCAAGAAGCCTTTCGCTAAGACTGTTCTTGTGGATTTTGCAAAGTGATATTTGGAAACCCATTGAGGGCTATGGTGAAAAACGAAATATCTTCCGTTAAAAACTGGAAAGAAGCTTTCTTAGAAACTGTTTTGTGTTCTGTTAATTCATCTCACAGCGTTACAGCTTTCCCCTCAAGAAGCCATTCGCTAAGATTATTCTTGTGGAATTTGCAAAGTGATATTTGGAAGCCCATAGAGGGCTATGGTGAAAAAGGAAATATCTTCCGTTAAAAAATAGAAAAAAGCTTTCTGAGAAACAGCTTTGTGTTCTGTCAATTCATCTCACAGAGTTACAGCTTTCCCCTCAAGGAGCCTTTGGCTAAGACTGATATTGTGGAATTTGCAAAGTGATATTTGGAAGCCCATAGAGGGCTATATTGAAAAAGGAAATATCTTCCGTTAAAAACTAGATAGAAGCTTTCTCAGAAACTGATTTGTGTTCTGTTAATTATTCCCATAGAGTTACAGCTTCCCCCTGAAGAAGATTTTCGCTAAGACTGATCTTATGGTATCTCAAAATGATATTTGGAAGCCCATAGAGGGCTATGGTGGAAAAGAAAATATCTTCCGTTAGAAACAGGAAAGAAGCTTTCTGAGAAACTGCTCTGTGTTCTGTTAATTCATCTCACAGAGTTACATCTTTCCCTACAAGAAGCCTTTCGCTAAGGCTGTTCTTGTGGAATTTGCAAAGTGATATTTGGAAGCCTATACAGGGCTACGGTGAAAACGGAATTATCTTCCGTTAAAAACTGGAAAGAAGCTTTCTGAGAAACTGCTTTCTGTTTTGTTAATACATGTCACAGAGTTACAGCTTTCCCCTCAAGAAGCCTTTCGCTAAGACTGTTCTTGTGGAATTTTCAAAGTGATATTTGGAAGCCCATAGAGGGCTATGTTGAAAAAGTATATATCTTCCGTTCAAAAATGGAAAGAAGCTTTCTGAGAATCTGCTTTGTGTTCTGTTAATTATTCCCATAGAGTTACAACTTCCCCCTGAAGAAGATTTTCGCTAAGACTGATCTTATGGAATCTCCAAAGTGATATTTGGAAGCCCGTAGAGGGCTATGGTGGAAAAGAAAATCTCTTCCTTTAAAAACAGGAAAGAAGCTTTCTGAGAAAATGCTTTGTGTTCTGTTAATTCATCTCACAGAGTTACAGATTTCCCTACAATAAGCCTTTCGCTAAGACTCTTGTGGAATTTGCAAAGTGATATTTGGAATCCCAAAGAGGGCTATGGGGAAAAAGGAAATATCTTCCGTTAAAAACTGGAAAGAAGCTTTCTGAGAAGCTGGTTTGTGTTCTGTTAATTCATCTCACAGAGTTACTGCTTTCGCCTCAAGAAGCCTTTCGCTAATACTGCTCTTGTGGAATTTTCCAAGTGATAATTGGAAGCCCATAGAGGACTATGGTGAAAAAGGAAATATCTTCCGTTAAAAACTGTAAAGAAGCTTTCTGGGAAACTGCTTTGTGTACTGTTAATTCTTCTCACATAGTTACAGCTTTCCCCTCAAGAAGCCTTTCGCTAAGATTGTTCTTGTAGAATTTGCAAAGTGATATTTGGAAGCCCATAGAGGTCTACGGTGAAAAAGGATGTATCTTTCATTAAAAACTGGAACGAAGCTTTCTGAGAAACTGCTTTGTGTTCTGTTAATTCTTCCCATAGAGTTACAGCTTTCCCCTGATGAAGATTTTCGCTAAGACTGTTCTTATGGAATTTGCAAAGTGTTATTTGGAAGCCCATAGAGGGCTATGGTGGAAAAGGAAATATCTTCCGTTAAAAACAGGAAAGAAGCTTTCTGAGAAACTTCTTTGTGTTCTGTTAATTCATCTCACAGCGTTACAGCTTTCACTTCAATAAGCCTTTCGCTAAGCCAGTTCTGGTGGTATTTGGAAAGTGATATTTGGAAGACCATAGCGGGCTATGGTGAAAAAGGAAATATCTTCCGTTAAAAACTGCAAAGAAGATTTCTGAGAAACTGCTTTGTGTTCTGCTAATTCATCTCACAGAGTTACAGTTTTCCCCTCTTGAAACCGTTCACTAAGATTGTTCTTGTGAAATTTGCAAAGTTATATTTTGAAGCCCAAAGACGTCTATTGTGAAAAAGGAAGTATCCTAAGATAAAAAATGAAAAGAGGCTTTCTAAGAACCTGCTTTGTATTCTGTTAATTCGTCTCACAGAGTTACAGCTTTTTCTTCAAGAAGACTTTCGCTAAGGCTGTTCTTGTGGAATTTGCAAAGTCATATTTTTTAGCCCATATAGGGCTGCAGTGAAAAAGGAAATGTCCTAAGATAAAAACTGAAAAGAATCTTTCTGAGAAACTGCTTCGTGTCCTGTTAATTCATCTCACAGAGTTACAGCTTTCCCCTCAAGAAGAATTTCGCTAAGACTGTTCTTTTGGAATTTGCAAAGTGATATTTGGAAGCCCAAAGAGGGCTATGGTGAAAAAGGAAATATCTTCAGTTAAAAACTGGAAGAAGGTTTCTGTAAAACTGCTATGCGTTCTGTTAATTCATCTCAGAGATACAGCTTTCCACTCAAGAAGCCTTTCGCTAAGACAGTTCTTGTGGAATTTACAAAGTGATATTTGAAAGCCCATAGAGGGCAACTGTGAAAAGAAATATCTTCCTTTAAAAAATACAAAGAAGCTTCCTGAGAAACTGCTTTGTGTTCTGTTTATTCATCTCACAGACTTACAGTTTTCACTTCAAGAATCCTTTCGCTAAGGCTGTTCTTGTGGAATTTGCAAAGTGATAATTGGAAGCCAATAGAGGGCTATGGTGAAAAACAAAATATCTTCAATTAAAAACTGAATACAAACTTTCTGAGAAACTGCTTTGTTTTCCGTTAATTCAACTCACAGAGGTACAGCTTTCCCCTCAAGAAACCAGTCGCAGACATGATTCTTGTGGAATGTGCAAAGTGATATTTGGAAGCCCATTGAGGGCAATGATGAAAAAGGAAATATCCTAAGATAAAAACTGAAAAGAAGCTTTGGAAAACTGCTTTGTGTTCTGTTAATTTATCCAACAGAGTTACAGCTTTACCGTCAAGAAGCCATTCACTGAGAGGGTTCTTGTAAAATTTTAAAAGTGATACTTCAAATCCCAAAGTGCGCTATGGTGAAAAAGGAAATATCCTAAGATTAAAAACTGCAAAGAAGCTTTCTGAGAAACTGCTTTGTGTATTGTTAATTCATCTCACAGGTTTACAGCTTTCCCTTCAAGAAGTCTTTCGCTAAGACTGTTCTTGTGGAATTTCCAAAGTGATATTTGGAAGCCCATGGAGGGTTATGATGAAAAAGGAAATATCTTCCGTTATATATTGGAAAGAAGGATTCTGAGAAACTGCTTTGTGTTCTGTTAATTCATCTCACAGTGTTACAGCTTTCCCCTCAAGAAGCCATTCGCTAAGACTGTTCTTGTGGAATTTGGAAAGTGATATTTGGAAGCCCATATAAGGCTATGGTGAAAAAGGAAATATCTTACGTTAAAAACTGCAAAGAAGCTTTCTCAGAAACTGCTTTGTGTTCTGTTAATTCATCTCAGGGACTTACAGCTTTCATTTCAAGAAGCCTTTCGCTAAGACTGTTCTTGTGGAATTTTCAAAGTGATTTTGGAAGCCCATAGAGGGCTATGGTGAAAAAGGAAATATCTTCCGTTAAAAACTGGAAAGAAGCTTTCTGAGAAACTGCTTTGTGTTCTGTTATTTCATCCAACAGTGTTACAGCATTCCCCTCAAGAAGCCGTTCACTAAGAGAGTTCTTGTGAAATTTTCAAAGGGATATTTGGAAGCCCATAGAGGGCTCTGGTGAAAAAAGAAATATCTTCAGTTAATAACTGAAAAGAAGATTTCTGAGAAACTGTTTTGTGTTCCGTTATTTCATCACACAGAGTTACAGACTTCCCCTTAAGAACCCTTTTGCTAAGAATGTTCTTGTGGAATTTGCAAAGTGATATTTTTAAGCCCATAGAGGTCTAGGGTGAAAAAGGAAATATCCTAAGATAAAAATGGAAAAGAAGCTTTTGAGAAACTGCTTTGTGTTCTGTTAATTCATCTCACAGAGTTTCAGCTTTCCCCTTAAAAAGCATTTCGCTAAGACTGTACTTGTGGAATTTGCAATGTTATCTTTGGAAGCCCGTAGAGGGCTATGGTTAAAAAGGAAATATCTTCAGTTTTAAACTGGAAAGAAGCTTTCTGAAAAACTGCTTTTTGTTCTGTTAATTCATCTGACAGAGGTACAGCTTTCCCCTCAAGAAGCCATTCGCTTAGACTGTTCTTGTGGAATTTGCAAAGGGATATTTGGAAGCCCATATAGGGCTATGGTGAAAAAGGAAATATCCTAAGATAAGAACTGCAAAGAAGCTTTCTGAGAAACTGCTTTGTGTTCTGTTACTGCATCTCACAGAGTTACAGCTTTCCCCTCAAGAAGCCTTTCGATAAGACTGTTCTTGTGGAATTTGCAAAGTGATATTTGGAAGCCCATAGAGGGCTATGGTGAAAAAGGAACTATCTTCCGTTAAAAACAGGAAAGAAGCTTTCTGAGAAACTGTTTTGTGTTCTGTTAATTCATCTCACAGAGTTACAACTTTCCCCTCAAGAAGCCTTTCGATAAGGCTGTTCTTGTGGAATTTGGAAAGTGATATTTGGAAGCCCATAGAGTGCTATGGTGAAAAAGGGAATATATTCCGTTAAAAATTGGAAAGAATATTTCTGAGAAACTGGTTTGTGTTCTGCTAATTTATCTCACACAGTTACAGCTTTCCCCTCAAGAAGCCTTTCCCTAAGACTGTTCTTGTGGAGATTGCAAAGTGATATCTGGAAGCCCATAGAGGGCTATGGTGAAAAAGTGAATATCTTCAGTTGAAAACTGGAAAGTAGCTTTCAGAGAAACAGCGTTGTTTTCCGTTAATTCTTCTGACAGAGTTACAGATTTCTCCTCAAGAAGCCTTTCGCTAATACTGTTCTTGTGGTATTTGCAAAGTGATATTTGGAAGCCCATAGAGGGCTATGGTGAAAAAGGAAATAGCTTCCGTTAAAAACTGGAAAGAGGCTTTCTGAGAAACTGCTTTGTGTTCTGTCAACTCATCTCACAGAGTTACTGCTTTCGCTTCAAGTAGCCTTTCGCTAAGACTGTTCTTGTGGAGTTTGCAAAGTGATATTTGGAAACCCATAGAGGGCTATGTTGAAAAGGAAATATCTTCCGTTAAAAACTGGAAAGAAGCATTCTGAGAAACTGCTTTGTGTTCTGTTAATTCATCTCACAGTGTTACAGCTTTCCCATCAAGAAGCCTTTTGCTAAGACTATTCTTGTGAAATTTGCAAAGTGATATTTGGAAGCCCATAGAGGTCTATGGTGAAAAAGGAAATATCCTAAGTTAAAAACTGAAAAGAAGCTTTCTGAGAAACTGCTTTGTGTTCTGTTAATTCATCTCACAGATTTATAGCTTTCCCCTCAAAAATCCTTTCACTAAGGCTGTTGTTGTGGAATTTGCAATGTGATATTTGGAATCCCATAGCGGGCTATGGTGAAAATGGAAATATCTTAAGATAAAAACCGAAAAGAACCTTTCTGAGAAACTGCTTTCTGTTCTGTTGGTTCATCTCAGGGAGTTACAGCTTTCCGCTCAAGGAGACGTTCACTAAGACTGTTCTTGTGGAATTTTCCAAGTGATATTTGGAAGCCATTAGAGGGCTAGTGTGAAAAAGGAAATATACTAAGATAAAAACTGAAAAGAAACTTTCTGAGGAACTGCTGTGTTTTCTGTCAATTCAACTCACAGAGTTACAGCTTTACCCTCAAGAAGCCTTTCGCTAAGGCTGCTGTTGTGGTATTTGCAAAGTGATATTTGGAAGCCCATAGAGGGCAATGGTGAAAAAGGAAATATCTTCAGTTAAAAACTGAAAAGAAGCTTTCTGAGATACTGCTTTGTGTTCTAAAAGAATCATAGCTTTCCCCTGAAGAAACCTTCCGCTAAGACTGTTCTTGGGGAATTTGCAAAGTGATATTTCGAAGCCCATAGATGGCGCTGGTGAAAAAGGAAATATCCTAAGATTAAAGCCGAGAAGAATCTTTGTGAGAAACTACTTTGTGTTCTGTTAGTTAATCTCACAGTATTACAGCTCTCCTCTCAAGGAACCATTCAGTAAGACTGTTCTTGTGCAATTTTCAAAGTGACATTTGGAAGCCCATAGAGGGCTATGGTGAAAAAGGAAATATCTTCCGTTATAACCTAGAAAGAAGCACTCTGAGAAACTGCCGTGTGTTCTGTTAAAATACCTCTCCGAGTTACAGCTTTCTCCACAAGAATCCTTTCGCTAAGACTGTTCCTGTGGGATTTGCATAGTGATATTTGGAAGCCCATAGAGGGCTATGGTGAAAAAGGAAATATCCTAAGATAAAAACTGGAAAGATGTTTTCTGAGAATCTGCTTTGTGTTCTGTTTATTCATCTCACGGAATTACAGCTTTGCTCTGCAGAAGCCTTTAACTAAGACTGTTCTTGTGGAATTTGCAAAGTGATCTTGGAAGCCCATAGAGGGCTATGGTGAAAAAGGAAATATCTTTAGTTAAAAACTGGAAAGAAGCTTTCTGAGAAACTGCTTTGTGTTCTCTTTATTCATCTCACAGATTTACAGCTTTCCCCTCAGGAAGCCGTTCACTAAGACTGTTCTTGTGGAATTTGCAAAGTGATATTTGTAAGCCCATAGAAGTCGATGGTGAAAAAGTAAATATCCTAATATAAAAACTGAAAAGAACCTTTCTGAGAAACTGCTTTGTGTTTTGTTAATTCATCTCACAGAGTTACAGGTTTCTCCTCAAGAAGCCTTTCGCTAAGACAGTTCTTGTGGAATATGCAAAGTGATATTTGGAAGCTCATAGTGACCTATAGTGAAAAAGGATATATCTTCAGTTAAAAACTGAAAAGAAGCTTTCTGAGAAACTGCTTTGTGATATATGACTTCCACTCACTGAGTTACAGCTGTATTTCGTAGAGCTGTTTCTCAGCCTTATTTCTGTGGAATCTGAGAACTATTATTTCGGATGCCTTTGAAGACTGTAGGGCCAAAGGAAATATCCGCCGCTAAACGTTAGAAAGAAGCTTTCTGAGAAACTTCTTTGTGATGTGCGAATTCATTTCACAGAGTTTCAGCTTTCCCCTCAGAAGCCTTTCGCTAAGATTATTCTTGCACAATTTGAAAAATGATATTTGAAAGCCAATAGACGGCTATGGTGAAATCGAATTATCCTCAGATAAAAACTGGAAAGACGCTTTCTGAGAAACTGCTTTGTGTTCTTTTAATTCATCTCACAGACTTACAGCTTTCCCCTCAAGAAGTCTTTCGCTAAGACTGTTCTTGTGGAATTTGAAATGTGATATTTGGAAGCCCATAGAGCGCTATGATGAAAAGGAAATATCTTCAGATAAAAACTGTAAAGAACATTCCTGAGAAACTGCTTTGTGTTCTGTTAATTCACCTAACAGAGTTACAGCTTTCCCCTCTAGAAGCCTTTCGCTAAGACTGTTCTTGTTGTATTTTCAAAGTGATAATTTGAAGCCCATAGAGGGCTACGGTGAAAAAGGATATAGCTTCAGTTAAAAACTGAAAGAGGCTTTCTGAGAAACGGTTTAGTATTATGTGACTTCCACTCACTGAGTTACAGCTGTATTTCCTAGAGCTGTTTGATAGCCTTATTTCTATGGAATCGGAGAACTGTTATTTGGATCCCTTTGAAGACTATAGGGCCAAAGGAAATATCTGCCGCTAAAAGTGAGAAAGAAGCTTTCTGAGAAACTTCTCTGAGATCTGTGAATTCATCTCACGGAGTTACAGCATTCCACTCAAGAAGCCTTTCGCTAGGACGGTTCTTTTTGAATTTGCAAAGTGATATTTGGAAGCCTATAAACGGCTGTGGTGAAAAGGGAAATATCTTCAGTTAAAAACTGGAAAGAAGCTTTATAACAAACTGCTTTGTGTTCTGTTAATTCATCTTAAGGAGTTACAGCTTTACCCTCAAAAAGACTGTTGCTAAGACTCTTCTTGTGTAATACTCATAGTGATACTTGTAAGCCCTTATAGGGCTATGGTGAAAAAGGAAATATCCTAAGAAAAAAGCTGAAAAGAAGCTTTCTGAGAAACTGCTTTGTGTTCTGTTAATTCACCTCACAGACTTACAGCTTTCCCCTTAAGAAGCCTTTTGGTAAGACTGTTCTTGTGGAATTTGCAGAGTGGTATTTGTAAGCCCATAGAGGGCTATGGTGAAATAGGAAATATCCTAAGATAAAAACTGAAAAGAACCTTTCTGAGAAACTGCTTTGTGATATGTGACTTCCACTCACTGAGTGAGAGCTATATGTCGTAGAGCTGTTTGCTAACCTTATTTCTGTGGAATCTGAGAAGGGATAATTCGGTTCCCTTTGAAGACTATAAGGCCAAAGGAAATATCCGCCATAAAAGTGAGAACAGCTTTCTGATCTGTGAATTCATCCCACAGAGATACAGCTTTCCCCTGAGGAAGCCTTTCGCTATGACTGTTCTTGTGGAATTTGCAAAGTGACATTTCGAAGGCCGTAGAGAGCTATGGTGAAAAGGACATATCTTCGGTTTAAAACGGGAAAGAAGTTTTCTGAGACACTGCGTTGTGTTCTGTTAATTCATCTCACAGAGTTACAGCTTTCCCCTCACGAAGCCTTTCCTTAAGACTGTTCCTGACGAATTTGGGAAGTGATATTTAGAAGCCTACAGAGGTCTACGGTGAGAAAGGAAATAGCCTAAGATAAAAACTGAAAATAAGCTTTCTGAAAAACTGCTTTGTGTTCTCTTAATTCATCTCACAGAGTTACAGCTTTCCTCTCAAGAAGCCTTTCGCTAAGACTGTTCTTGTGCAATTTAGAACGTGATATTTAGAAGCCCATAGAGGGCTATGGTGAAAAAGGAAATATCCTCCGTTAAAAACTGGAAAGAAGCTTTCTGAGAAACTGCTTTGTGTTCTGTTAATTCATCTCACAGAGTTACAGCTTTCCCCTCAAGAAGCCTTTCGCTAAGACTGTTCTTGTGGAATTTGCAAAGTGATATTTAGAAGCCGGTAGAGGGCTATGGTGAAAAAGGAAATAACTTCAGTTAAAAACTAGAAAGAAGCTTTCTGAGAAACTTCTTTGTGTTTTGTTAATTCATCTCACAGAGTTACAGCTTTCCCTTTGAGAAGTCTTTCGCTAAGACTGTTCTTGTGGAATTTGCAAAGTGATATTTGGAAGAACATAGAGGGCTATGTTGAAAAAGGAAATATCCTACGATAAAAACCGAAAAGAAACTTTCTGAGAAACTGCATTGTGTTCTCTTAACACATCTCACGGAGTTATAGCTTTCCCCTCAAGAAGTCGATCACTAAGACTGTTCTTGTGGAGTTTGCAAAGTGATATTTGGAAGTTCATAGAGGGCTATGGGGAAAAAGGAAATTTCTTCAGTTAAAAACTGGATAGACGCTTTCTGAAAAACTGCTTCGTGTTCTGTTAATTCATCTCACAGAGTTACAGTTTTCCCCTTAAGATGCCTTTCCCTAAGGCTGTTCTTGTGGAATTTGGAAAGTGATATTTAGAAACCCATAGAGGTCTGTGGTGAAAAAGGAAATAGCCTGAGATAAAAACTGAAAATTAGCTTTCGGAGAAACTGCTTTGTATTCTCTTAATTCATCTCACAGAGTTACAACTTTCCCCTCAAGAAGCCTTTCGCTAAGACTTTTCTTGTGGAATTTGCAAAGTGATATTTGGAAGCCCATAGAGGTCTATGGAGAAAAAGGAAATATCCTAATATAAAAACTGAAAAGAAGCTTTCTGAGGAACTGCTTTCTGTTCTGTTAATTCATTTCAGAGATTTACAGCTGTCCGTTCAAGAAGGCTTTCACAAAGACTCTTCTTTTCGAATTGGCAAAGTGATATTTGGAAGCCCATAGAGGGCTATGGTGAAAAAGGAAATATCTTCCGTTAAAAACTGGAAAGAAGCTTTCTGAGAAACTGCCGTGTGTTCTGTTAATTCATCTCACAGAGTTAGAGCTTTCTCCTCAAGAATCCTTTCGCTAAGACTGTTCTTCTGGAATTTGCAAAGTGATATTTGGAAGCCCATAGAGGGCTACGGTGAAAAAGGAAATATGTTCAGTTAAAAAATGGAAAAAAGCTTTCTGAAAAACGGCTTTGTGTTCTGTTAATTCATCTCACAGATTTACTCCTTTCCCCGCAAGAAGTGGTTCACTAAGACTGTTCATGTGGAATTTGCAAAGTGATATTTGGAAATACACAGAGGGCTAGAGTGAAAAAGGAGATATCTTCAGTTAAAAACTGGAAAGAAGCTTTCTGAGAAACCGGTTTGTGTTCTCTTAATTCATCTCACAGTGATACAGCTTTCCCCTCAAGGAGCCCTTCAACTAAGACTGTTTGTGTGGAATTTGCAATGTGATATTTGGATGCACTTAGAGGGCTATGGTGGAAAAGGAAATAACTTCAGTTAAAACTGGAAAGAAGATTTCTGAGAAACTGCTTTGTTTTCTGTTATTTCAACCCACAGAGTTACAGCTTTCCCCTCTAGAAGCCTTTCGCTAAGACTGCTCTTGTGGAATTTGCAAAGTGATATTTGGAAGCGCTTAGAGAACTATGGTGAAAACGGAAATATCCTAAGATAAAAATTGAAAGGAAGGTTTCTGAGAAACGGCTTTGTGTTCTGTTAATTCTTCTCACAGTGTTACCGCTTTCCCCTCAAGAAGTCGTTCACTAAACATGTTCTTGTGTAATCTGCAAAGTGATATTGGGATGCCCATAGAGGGCTATGGTGAAAAAGGAAGTGTCCTCAGATAAAAACCGCAAAGTAGCTTTCTGAGAAACTACTTTGTGTTCTGTTAATTCATCTCACAGAGTTACAGTTTTCCCCTCAAGAAATCAATCACTATGACTGCTCTTCTGGAGTTTGCAAAGTGATATTTGTACCCCATAGAGGGCGACTGTGAAAAGGAAATATCTTCAGATAAAAACTGGAAAGAAGTTTTCTGAGAAACTGCTTTGGGTTCTGTTAATTCATCTCACAGACTTACAGCTTTCCCCTCAAGAAGCCTTTCCCTAAGATTGTTCTTGTGCAATTTTCAAAGTGATATTTGGAAGCCCATAGAGGGCTATGGTGAAAAAGGAAATATCCTAAGATAAAAACTGAAAAGAAGCTTTCTGAGAAACTGCTTTGTGATCTGTTAATTCATCTCACAGATTTACAACTTTCCCCTCAAGAAGCCGTTCATTAAGACTGTTCTTGTGGATTTTTAAAATGGTATTTGGAAGCCCATACAGGGCTATGGTGAAAAGGATATATCTTCAGTTGAAAACTGGAAAGAAGCTTTCTGAGAAACTGTTTTATGGTCTGTTAATTCATCTCACAGGATTAGAGCTCTCCCCTCAGGAAGCCTTTCGTTAGGACTGTTTTTGTGGAATTTGCAAAGTGATATTTCAAAGCCCATAGATGGCTATGGTTAAAAAGGAAATATCCTAACATAAAAACGGATAAGAAGCTTTGTAAGAAACTGCTTTGTGTTCTGTTAATTCACCTCACTGAGTTACAGCTTTGGCCTAAAGAAGTCGTTCATTAAGGCTGTTCTTGTGGAATATGCAAAGTGATATTTGCAACCCCTTAGAGGGCTACCGTGAAAAAGGAAATATCTTCCGTTAAAAACTGGAAAGAAGCTTTCTGAGAAACTGCTTTGTGTTCTGTTAATTCATCTCACAGAGTTACAGCTTTCCTCTAAAGAAGCCGTTCATGAAGACTGTTCTTGTGGAATTTGCAAAGAGTGATTTGGAAGCCCATTGAGGGCTTTGGTGAAAAAGGAAATATCTTATGATAAAAACTGAAAAGAAGCTTTCTGAGAAGTTGCTTTGTGTTCTGTGAATTCATCTCACAGATTTACAGCTTTCCCCTAATGAAGCCGTTTACTAAGAGAGTTCTTGTGGAATTTGAAATGTGATTCTTGGAAGCCCATAGAGGGCTATGGTGATAAAGGAACTATCCTAAGATAAAAACTGAATAGAAGCATTCTGAGAAACTTCTTTTTGTTCTGTTAATTCATTTACCGAGTTACAGCTTTCCCCTCAAGAAGCCGTTCACGAAGACTGTTCTTGGGGAATTTGCAAAGTGATATTTGGAAGCCCAAAGAGGGCTATGGTGAAAAAGGAAATATCCTAAGATAAAAACTAAAAAGAAGCTTTCTGAGGAACTTCTTTGTGTTCTGTTAATGCATCTCACAGCCAGGCAGCTTTTCCCTCAATAATCCGTTCACTAATACTGTTCTTGAGGAATTTGCAAAGGGATATTTGGAAGCCCATAGTGGGCTACGTTTAAAAAGGAAATATCTTCAGTAAAAAACTGTAAAGAAACTTTCTGAAAAACTGCTTTGTGTTCTGTTAATTCATCTCACAGAGTTACAGCTTTCCCCTCAAGAAGCCTTTCCTAAGACCGTTCTTGTGGAATTTACAAAGTGATATTTGGAAGCCAGAGAGGTCTAAGGTGAAAAAGGAAATGTCCTCAGATAAAAACTTAAAAGAAGCTTTCTGAGAAACTACTTTGGGTTCTGTTAATTCATCTCACAGGGTTAAAGCTTTCCCCTCAAGAAACCTTTCGCTAAGACTGTTCTTGTGGAATATTCAAAGTGATATTTCGAAGCACATAGAGGGCTATGGTGAAAAAGGAAATGTCCTCAGATAGAAATTGGAAAGAAGCTTTCTGAGAAATTGCTTTGTGTTCTGTCAATTCATCCCACAGAGTTACAGCTTTCCCCTCAAGAAGTCGTTCACTAAGAGTGTTCTTGTGGAATTTGCAAACTGATATTTGAAAGCCAGTAGAGGTCTATGTTGAAAAAGGAAATATGTCTCAGTTAAAAACTGGAAAGAAGCTTTGTGAGAAACCGCTCTGTGTTCTGTTAATTCATCAAACAATTACAGCTTTCCCCTCAAGAAGCCTTTCTCAAAGACTGTTCTTGTGGAATTTGCAAAGTGATATTTGGAAGCCCTTAGAGGGCTAAGGTGAAAAAGGAAATATCGTCTGTTGAAAACTGGAAACAAGTATTCTGAGAAACTGCTTTGTGTTCTGTTAATTCAACACAGAGAGTTACAGCTTTCCCTTCAAGAAGCCTTTCGCTAAGAATGATCTTGTGGAATTTGCAAAGTGATATTTGGAAGTCCATAGAGGGCTAAGGTGAAAAAGGAAATATCTTCAGTTAAAAATCTGGAAAGAAGCTTTCTGAGAAACTGCTTTGTGTTCTGTTAATTCATCTCATAGAGTTACAACTTTCCCCTCAAGAAGCCTTTCGCTAAGACTCTTATTGTGGAATTTGCAAAGTGATATTTGGAAGCCCATTGTGGGCTATGGTGAAAAAGGGAACATTCTAACATAAAAACTAGAAAGAAGCTTTTGAGAAACTGCTTTGTGTTCTGTTAATTCATCTTAGAGTATTACAGCATTCACCTCAAAAAGCCTTTCGCTAAGACTGTTCTTGTGGAATTTTCAAAGTGATATTTGGAAGCCCATAGAGAGCTAAGGAGAAAAAGGATATATCTTCCGATAAAAACTGAAAAGAACCTTTCTGAGAAACTGCTTTGTGATATATGACTTCCACTCACTGCGTTACAGCTGTATTTCGTAGAGCTGTGTGCTAGCCTTATTTCTGTGGAATCTGAGGACTGTTATTTCGAATCCCTTTGAAGACTATAGGGATAAAGGAAATATCCGCTGCTAAAAGTGAGAAAGAAGCTTTCTGAGAAACTTCTTTGTGATCTGTGAATTCATCTCACAGAGTTACAGCTTTCCCCTCAAGAAGTTTTTCGCTAACACTTTTCTTGGGGAATTTGCAAAGTGATATTTGGAAGCCCATAGAGGGCTTTGGTGAAAAATTGAATATCCTAAGATAAAAACTGAAAAGAAGCTTTCTCAGAAACTGCTTTGTGTTCTGTTAATTCATCTCACAGATTTACAACTCTCCCCTCAAGAAGCCGTTCACTAAGACTGTTCTTGTGGAAATTGCAAAGTGATATTTGGAAGCCCATACAGGGCTACGGTGAAAAAGGAAATATCCTCAGATAAAAACTGGAAATAAGCTTTCTGAGAAACCGCTTTGTGTTCTATTAATTCATCTCACTGTGTGACAGCTTTCCCCTCAAGAAGCTGTTCCCTAAGACTGTTCTTGTGTAATTTGCAACGTGATATTTGGAAGCCATAGAGGGCTACGGTGAAAAAGGAAATATCTTCAGCTAAAAACTGGAAAGCAGCTTTCTGAGAAACTATTTTGTGTTCTGTTAATACATCTCACAAAGTTACTGCTCTCCCGTCAAGAAGCCTTTCGCTAAGACTGTTCTTGCGGAAATTGCAAAGTGATATTTGGAAGCCCATAGAAGTCTACGGTGAAAAAGGAAATATCTTCAATTAAAATCTCCAAAGAAGCTTTCTGAGAAACTGGTTTGTGTTCTGATAATTCCTCTCAAAGTGTTACAGCTTAACCTCAAGAATACTTTTGTTAACATTGTTTTGTGTAATTTTCAAAGTGATATTTTAAGCCCAAATAGGGCCATGGTGAAAAAGGCAATATCCTAAGATGAAAAGTGGAAAGAAGCTTTCTGAGAAACTCCTTTGTGTTCTGTTGATTCATCTCAAATATTTACAGCTTTCCCCTCAGCAAGCCTTTCGCTAAGACGGTTCTTGTGGAATTTGCAACGTGATATTTGTAAGCCCATAGAGGGCTAATGTGAAAAAGGAGATATCCTACGATAAAAACTGAAAAGACGTTTGCTGAGAAACTGCTTTGTGTTCTGTTAATTAATCTCAGGCTGTTACAGCTTTCGCCTCAAGAAGCCTTTCGCTAAGACTGTTCTTTTGGAATTTGCAAAGTGATATTTGGAAGACCATAGAGGGCTACTTTGAAAAAGGAAATATCTTCAGTTAAAAACTGGAAAGAAGCTTTCTGAGAAACTGCTTTGTGTTCTTTTAATTCATCTCACAGAGTTACAGCTTTCCCCTCCAGTAACCTTTCGCGAAGACTGCTCTTGTGGAATTTGCAAAGTGATATTTGGAAGCCCATAGAGGGCTATGGGAAAAAGGAAATATCTTCAGTTAAAAACTGGGAAGAAGCTATCTGAGAAACTGCTCTGTGTTTTGCTAATTCATCTCAAAGACTTACAGCTTTACCCTCAAGAAGACTTTTGTTAAGACTGTTCTTGTTTAATTTTCAAAGTGATATTTTTAAGCCTATATAGGGCTGCGGTGAAAAAGGAAATATCCTAACATAAAAAGTGGAAAGAATCTTTCTGGGAAACCGCTTTGTGTTCTGTTAATACATCTCACAGAGCTGCAGCTTTTCCCTCAAGAAGCCTTTTGTTAAGACTGTTCTTGTGGAATTTGCAAAGTTATATTTGTAAGCCCATAGATGGTTATGGTGAAATAGGAAATATCTTTAGTTAAAAATTGGAAAGAGGCTTTCTTAGAAACTGCTTTGCGATCTGTTAATTCATTTCAAAGAGTTACAGCTTTCCCCTCAAGAATCCTTTCGATAAGAGTGTTCTTCTGGAATTTGCAAAGTGATATTTGGAAGCCCTTAGAGGGCTATGGTGAAAAAAGATATATCTTCAGTTAAAAACTGAAAAGAAGGTTTCTGAGAAACTGCTTTCTGATATATGACTTCCACTCACTGAGTTACAGCTGTATTTCATAGAGCTCTTTGCTAGGCTAATTTCTGTGGAATCTGAGAACTGTTAATTCGGATCCCTGTGAAGACTGTAGGGCCAAAGGAAATGTCCGCCGCTAAACGTTAGAAAGAAGCTTTCTGACAAACTTCTTTGTGATCTGCGAATTCATTTCACAGAGTTACAGCTTTCCCCTCAAGAAGCCTTTCACTAAGATTATTCTTGCGCAATTTGAAAAATGATATTTGGAAGCCAATAGACGGCTATGGTGAAATGGAAATATCCTCAGATAAAAACTGGAAAGAAGCTTTCTGAGAAACTGCTTTGTGTTCTTTTAATTCATCTCACAGACTTACAGCTTTCCCCTCAAGAAGTCTTTCGCTACGACTGTTCTTGTGGAATTTGAAATGTGATATTTGGAAGCCCATAGAGCGCTATGGTGAAAAGGAAATATCTTCAGATAAAAACTGTAAAGAACATTCCTGAGAAACTGCTTTGTGTTCTGTTAATTCACCTAACAGAGTTACAGCTTTCCCTTTTAGAAGCCTTTCGCTAAGACTGTACTTGTTGTATTTTCAAAGTGATATTTTGAAGCCCATAGAGGGCTACGGTGAAAAAGGATATAGCTTCAGTTAAAAACTGAAAGAGGCTTTCTGAGAAACGGTTTAGTATTATGTGACTTCCACTCACTGAGTTACAGCTGTATTTCCTAGAGCTGTTTGATAGCCTTATTTCTATGGAATCGGAGAACTGTTATTTTGGATCCCTTTGAAGACTATAGGGCCAAAGGAAGTATCTTCCGCTAAAAGTGAGGAAGAAGCTTCCTGAGAAACTTCTCTGAGATCTGTGAATTCATCTCACAGAGTTACAGCATTCCACTCAAGAAGCCTTTCGCTACGATGGTTCTTTTTGAATTTGCAAAGTGATATTTGGAAGCCTATAAACGGCTGTGGTGAAAAGGGAAATATCTTCAGTTAAAAACTGGTAAGAAGCTTTATAACAAACTGCTTTGTGTTCTGTTAATTCATCTCAAGGAGTTACAGCTTTACCCTCAAAAAGACTGTTGCTAAGGCTCTTCTTGTGTAATACTCATAGTGATACTTGTAAGCCCTTATAGGGCTATGGTGAAAAAGGAAATATCCTAAGATAAAAGCTGAAAAGAAGCTTTCTGAGAAACTTCTTTGTGTTCTGTTAATTCACCTCACAGAGTTACAGCTTTCCCCTTAAGAAGCCTTTCGGTAAGACTGTTCTTGTGGAATTTGCAGAGTGGTATTTGTAAGCCCATAAAGGGCTAAGGTGAAAAAGGAAATATCCTAAGATAAAAACTGAAAAGAACCTTTCTGAGAAACTGCTTTGTGATGTGTGACTTCCACTCACTGAGTGAGAGCTATATGTCGTAGAGCTGTTTGCTAACCTTATTTCTGTGGAATCTGAGAAGGGATAATTCGGTTCCCTTTGAAGACTATAGGGCCAAAGGAAATATCCGCCATAAAAGTGAGAAAGAAGCTTTCTGAGAAACAGCTTTCTGATCTGTGAATTCATCCCACAGAGTTACAGCTTTCCCCTGAGGAAGCCTTTCACTATGACTGTTCTTGTGGTATTTGCATAGTGACATTTCGAAGGCCGCAGAGAGCTATGGTGAAAAGGAAATATCTTCGGTTTAAAACGGGAGAGAAGTTTTCTGAGACACTGCGTTGTGTTCTGTTAATTCATCTCACAAAGTTACAGCTTTTCCCTCACGAAGCCTTTCCTTAAGACTCTTCTTGACGAATTTGGGAAGTGATATTTAGAAGCCTACAGAGGTCTACGGTGAAAAAGGAAATAGCCTAAGATAAAAACTGAAAATAAGCTTTCTGAAAAACTGTTTGTGTTCTCTTAATTCATCTCACAGAGTTACCGCTCTACTCTCAACAAGCCTTTCGCGAAGACTGTTCTTGTGCAATTTAGAACGTGATATTTAGAAGCCCATAGAGGGCTATGGTGAAAAAGGAAATATCCTCCGTTAAAAACTGGAAGGAAGCTTTCTGAGAAACTGGTTTGTGTTCTGTTATTTCATCTCACAGAGTTACAGCTTTCCCCTCAAGAAGCCTTTCGCTAAGACTGTTCTTGTGGAATTTGCAAAGTGATATTTGGAAGCCGCTAGAGGTCTATGGTGAAAAAGGAAATAACTTCAGTTAAAAACTGGAAAGAAGCTTTCTGCAAAACTTCTTTGTGTTTTGTTAATTCATCTCACAGAGTTACAGCTTTCCCCTCGAGAAGTCTTTCGCTAAGACTGTTCTTGTGGAATTTGCAAAGTGATATTTGGAAGAACATAGAGGGATATGTTGAAAAAGGAAATATCCTACGATAAAAACCGAAAAGAAACTTTCTGAGAAACTGCATTGTGTTCTCTTAACTCATCTCACAGAGTTATAGCTTTAACCTCAAGAAGTCGATCACTAAGACTGTTCTTGTGGAGTTTGGAAAGTGATATTTGGAAGTTCATAGAGGTCTATGGTGAAAAAGGAAATAGCCTGAGATAAAAACTGAAAATTAGCTTTCGGAGAAACTGCTTTGTGTTCTCTTAATTCATCTCACAGAGTTACAGCTTTCCCCTCAAGAAGCCTTTCGCTAAGACTGTTCTTGTGGAATTTGCAAAGTGATATTTGGAAGCCCACAGAGGTCTATGGTGAAAAAGGAAATATCCTAACATAAAAACTGAAAAGAAGCTTTCTGAGAAATTTCTTTGCGTTCTGTTAATTCATTTCACAGAGTTACAGCTTTCCCCTAAGAAGCCTTTTGCTAAGGCTGTTCTTGTGGAATTTGCATAGTGGTATTTGGAAGCCCATCGAGGGCTATGGTGGAAAAGGAAATATCTTCAGTTAAAAACTGGAAAGAGGCTTTCTGAGAAACTGCTTTGTGTTCTGTTAATTCATCTCACAGAGTTATAGCTTTCCCCTCAAGGAGGCTTTCGCTAAGACTGTTCTTGTGGAATTTGCAAAGTGATATTTCGAAGTCCTTAGAGGGCTATGGTGTAAAAGGAAATATCTTCAGTTAAAAACTCGAAAGAAGGTTTCTGATTACAGCTTTTCCCTCAAAAAGCCTTTCGCTAAGACTGTTCTTGTGGAATTTGCAAAGTGATATTTGGAAGCCCATAGAGGGCTACGGTGAAAAAGGAAATATCTTCAGTTAAAAACTGGAAAGGAGCTTTCTGAGAAACTGCTTTGTGTTCTGTTAATTCATCTCTCAGAGTTACAGCTTTCCCCTCAAGAGGCCTTTTGATAAGACTGTTCTTGTGGAATATTTAAAGTGATATTTGCATGCCCATAGAGGGCTTTGATGAAAAAGGAAATATCTTCCGTTAAAAACTGGAGAGAAGCTTTCTGAAAAACTGCTTTGTGTTCTGTTAATTCATCTCACAGAGTTACAGCTTTCCCCTCAAGAAGACCTTTACTACGTCTGTTCTTGTGGAATTTGCAAAGTGATATTTCTAAGCCCATATAGGGCTATGGTTAAAAAGGAAATATCTTCAGTTAAAAACTGGAAAGAAGCTTTCTGAGAAACTGCTTTGTGTTCTGTTAATTCATCTCACAGAGTTACAGCTTTCCCCTCAAGAATTCTTTGCTAGGACTGTTGTTGTGTCATTTCGAAAGTGGATTTAGAAGGCCATAGAGGGCTATGGTGAATAAGGAAATATTTTCCGTTATACACTGGAAAGGAACTTTCTGAGAAAGTGCTTTGTGTCCTGTTAATTCATCTCACAGAGTTACAGCTTGCTCCTCAAGAAGCCTTTCGCTAAGACTGTTCTTGTGGAATTTGCAAAGTGATTTTAGAAGCCCATAGAGGGTTATGGCAAAAAGGAAATATTCTAAGATAAAAACCGAAAAGAAACTTTCTGAGAAACTGCATTATGTTCTCTTAATTCATCTCACAGAGTTATAGCTTTCCCCTCAAGAAGCCGTTCACTAAGATTGTTCCTGTTGAATTTGCAAGGTGATATTTTGAAGCCCATAGAGGGCTATGATGAAAAAGGAAATATCTTCCGTTAAAAAGTGGAAAGAATGTTTTTTAGAAACTGCTTTGTGTTCTGTTAATTCATCTCACAGATTTGCAGCTTTCCCCTGAAGATGCCTTTCACTAAGACTGTTCTTGTGGAATTTGCAAAGTGATATTTGGAAGCCCATAGAGGGCTACGGTGAAAATGGAGATATCCTAAAATAACAACCGAAAAGAAGCTTTCTGAGAAACTGCTTTGTGTTCTGGTAATTCATTTCGCAGAGTTACACCTTTCTCCTCAAGAAGCCTTTCGCTAAGACTGTTCTTCTGGAATTTGAAAAGTGATATTTCGAAGCCCATGGGGGCTATGGTGTAAAAGGAAATATCTTCCGTTAAAAACTGGAAAGAAGCTTTCTGAGAAACTGCTTTGTGTTCTGTTAATTCATCTCACAGAGTCACTGCTTTCACCTCAAGAAGCCTTTCGCTAAGACTGTTCTTGTGGAATTTTCATAGTGATATTTTGAGGCCCATAGAGGGCTAAGGTGAAAAAGGAAATATCCTAAGATAAAAACTGAAAAGAAGCATTCTGAGAAACTACTTTGAGTTCTGTTAATTCATCTCACAGAGTTACAGCTTTCCCCTCAAGAAGCCTTTCGCGAAGACTGTTCCTGTGGGATTTGCAAAGTGATATTTGGAAGCCCATAGAGGGCTATGTTGAAAAAGGAAATATCTTCAGTTAAAAACTGGGAAGAAGCTTTCTGAGAAACTGCTTTGTGTTCTGTTATTTGATGTCACAGAGTTACAGCTTTCCTCTCAAGAAGACTTTCGCTAAGGCTGTTCTTGTGAATCTGCAAAGTAATATTTGGAAGACCTTAGAGTTCTATGGAAAAAAGTAAAAATCCTAAGATAAAAACTGAAACCAAATTTTCTGAGAAACTGCTTTGTGTTCTCTTAATTCATCTCACAGAGTTAACGCTTTCCCGTCAAGAACCCTTTCGCTAACACTGTTGTTGTGGAACATGCAAAGTGATATTTGGAATCCCATAGAGGGCTATGATGAAAACGGAAATATCCTAAGATGAAAACTGAAAAGAAGCTTTCTGAGAAACTGCTTTGTATTCCGTTAATTCTTCTCACAGGGTTACAGGTGTCCCCTCAAGAAGTCTTTCCCTAAGACTGTTCTTTTGGAGTTTGCATAGTGATATTTGGAAGCCCATAGGGGGTTACGGTGAAAAATGAAACATCTTCAGTTAAAAACTGGAAAGAAACTTTCTGAAAAACTGCTTTTTTTCTGTTAATTCATCTCAGAGGGTTACAGCTTTCTCATCAAGAAGCTTTTCGCTGGGACTGTTCTAGTGGAATTTGGGAAGTGATATTTGGAAGCACATAGAGTGCTATGGTGATAAAGGAAATATCTTAAGTTAAAAACTGGAAAGAAGCTTTCTGAGAAACTTTTTTGTGTTTTGTTAATTCATCTCACAGAATTACATCTTTCTCCACAAGAAGCCTTTCGCTAAGACTAATCTTGTGGAATTTGCAATGTGATATTTGAAAGCCCACAGAGGTCTATGGTGAAAAAGGAAATATCTTCAGTTAAAAACTGGAAAGAAGTCTTCTGAGAAAACGCTTTTTGTTCTGTTAATTCATCTCACAGTGTTACAGCTTTCCCATCAAGAAACCTTTCGCTAAGACTGTTCTTGTGGAATTTGCGAGGTGATATTTGGAAGCCCTTGGAGCACTATGGTGAAAAGTAAATATCCTAAGATAAAAACTGAAAAGAAGCTTTCTGAGGAACTGCTTTCTGTTCTGTTAACTCATCTCAGAGATTTACAGCTTTCCGTTCAAGAAGCCTTTCGCAAAGACTGTTCTTTTGGAATTGGCAAAGTGATATTTGGAAGCCCATAGAGAGCTATGGTGCAAATGGAAATATCCTAAGATAAAAACCGAAAGAAGCTTTCTGAGAAACTGCTTTGTCTTCTGTTAATTCATCTCAAAGAGTTACAGCTTTCCCCTCAAGAAGCCTTTCTGTAAGACTGTTCTTGTGGAATATGCAAAATGTTATTTGGAAACCCATGGAGGTCAAAGCTGAAAATGGAATTATGCTAAGATAAAAACTGAAAAGAAGCTTTCTGGGAAATTTCTTTGTGTTCTGTTAGTTCATCTCACAGAGTTACAACTTTCCCCTCTAGAAGCCGTTCACTAATAGAGTTTTTGTGAAATTTGCAAACTGATATTTGAAAGCCCATAGAGGGCTATGGAGAAAAAGGAAATATCCTAAGATAAAAACTGAAAAGTAGCTTTTTGAGAAACTGCTTTGTGTTCTGTTAATTAATCTCACAGTGTTACAGCATTCCCTTCAAGAAGCCTTCCCCTAAGACTGTTCTTGTGGAAGATGCAAAGTGATATTTGGAAGCCCTTAGAGAGCTATGGTTAAAAATAAAATATCTTAACATAAAAACTGAAAAGATGCTTTGTGAAAAACTGCACTGTGTTCTCTTAATTCATCTCACAGAGTTATAGCTTACCCCTCAAGAAGCCGTTCACTAAGACTGTTCTTGTGGAATTTGTAAAGTGATATTTCGAAGCCCATAGAGGGATATGGTGAAGAGGGAAATCTCTTCCGTTAAAAACTGGAAAGAAGCTTTCTGAGTAACTGCTTTGTTGTCCGTTAATTAATCTCACAGAGCTACAGCTTTCCCCTGAAGAGGCCTTTCGTTAGGACTGTTCTTGTGGAAGTTGCAAAGTGATATTTGGAAGCCCATAGAGGGATATGGTGAAAAAGGATATATCTTACGATAAAATCTGGAAAAAAGCTTTCTGATATACTGCTTTGTGTTCTGTTAATTCAACTCACAGAGTTACAGCTTTCCCCTAAAAAGCCTTTCTCAAGAAGCCCTTCACTAAGACTGTTCTTGTGGAATTTGCAAAGTGATATTTGGAAGCCCATAGAGGGTTATGGTGAAAAAGGAAATATCTTCCGATATAAACTGGAAAGAAGCTTTCTGAGAAACTGCTTTGGGTTCTATTAATTCATCTCACAGAATTACAGCTTTCCCCTCAAGAAGGCTTTCCCTAAGACTGTTCTTGTGGAATTTGCAAAGTGATATTTGGAAGCCCAAAGAGGGCTATGGTGAAAAATGGAACATCTTCTGTTAAAAACAGGAAAGAAGCTTTCTGAGAAACGGCTTTGTTTTCTGTTAATTCATCTCACAGAGTTACATCTTTCCCCTCAAGAAGTCTTTCGCTAAGACTGTTCTTGTGGAATTTGCAAAGTGTTATTCAGAAGCCCATAGAGGGGTATGGTGGAAAAGGAAATTTCTTCCTTTAAAAACTGGAAAGAAGCATTCTAAGAAACTGCTTTGTGTTCTGTTAGTTCATCTCACAGAGTTACAGCTTTCCTCTCAAGAAGCCGTTCAGTAAGCATGTTCTTGTGATATTTACAAAGTGATATTTGGAAGCCCATAGAGGGCTATGGTGAAAAAGGAAATATCTTCCGAGAAAAAGTGGAAAGAAACTTTCTGAAAAACAGTTTTGTGTCTGTTAATTCATCTTACAAATTTAAGCTTTCTCCTATAAAAGCCTTTCGCTAAGACTGTTCTTGTGGAACTTGAAATGTGATATTAGGAAGCCCCTAGAGGACTATGGTGAAAAAGGAAATATCTTCCGTTAAAAATAGGAAAGAGGCTTTCTGAGCAATTGCTTTGTGTTCTGTTAATTCAACTCAGAGAGTTACAGCTTTCCCCTCAAGAATCCTTTCGCTATGACTGTTTTTGTGGAATTTGCAAAGTGATATTTGGAAGCCCATAGAGGGCAATGGTGAAAAAGGAAATATCCTAAGAAAAAACTGAAAAGAAGCTTTCTGAAAAACTACATTGTGTTATGTTAATTCATTTCATAGACTTACAGCTTTCCCCTCATGAAGCCTTTCGCTAAGACTGTTCTTGTGGAATTTGAAAAGTGGTACTTGGAAGCCCATAGGGGGCTATGGTGAAAAAGGATATAACCTCCGATAAACACTGGAAAGAGGCTTTCTGAGAAACTGCTTTGTGTTCTGTTAATTCATCTCACAGAGTTACAGCTTTCACCAAAAGAAGCCTTTCGCTAAGACTGTTCTTGTGGAATTTGCAAAGTGATATTTGGAAGCCCATAGAAGTCTATGGTACAAAAGGAAATATCCTAAGATAAAAACTGGAAAGAAGCTTTCTGAGAAACTGCTTTGTGTTCTGTTAATTTGTTTCACAGAGTTACAGCTTTCCCCTCAAGAAGCCTTTTGTTAAACCTGTTCTCATGGAATTTCCAAAGTGATATTTTGAAGCATATAGAGGGCTATGGTGAAAAAGGAAATACCTTCCGTTAAAAACTGGAAAGAAGCTTTCTGAGAAACTACTTTGTGTTCTGCTAATTCATCCCACAGAGTAACAGCTTTCTCCTCAAGAATCCTTTCGCTAACCCTGTTCTTGTGGAATTTGCAAAGTGATATTTGGAAGCCCATAGAGGGCTACGGTGAAAAAGGAAATATCTTCCGTTTAAAACTGGAAATAGGCTTTCTGTCCAACTGCTTTGTGTTCTGATAATTCAACTCACAGAGTTACAGCTTTCCCCTCAAGAACCCTTTCGCTTAGACTGTTTTTGTGGAAATTGGAAAGTGATACTTAGAATCCCATAAAGGGCTATGGTGAAAAAGGAAATATCCTAACATAATACTGAAAAGACACTTTATGAAAAACTACATTTTGTTCTGTTAATTCATCTCACAGACTTCCAGCTTTCCCCTCAAGAAGCCTTTCGCTAAGACTGTTCTCGTGGAATTTGCAAAGTGATGTTTGGAAGTCCGTAGAGGGCTACGGTTAAAAAGGAAACATCTTCCGTTAAAAACTGGAAAGAAGCTTTCTGAGAAACTGCTTTGTGTTCTGTTAATTCATCTCACACAGTTACAGCTTTCCCCTCAAGAAGCCTTTCGCTGAGACAGTTCCTGTGGAATTTGCAAAGTGATATTTAGGGGCCCATAGCGGGTATGGTGAAAAAGGAAATAACTTCCGATAAAAACTGGAAAGAGGCTTTCTGAGAAACTGCTTTGTGTTCGGTCAACTCATCTCACAGAGTTACCGCTTCTCCCTCAAGTAGCCTTTCGCTAAGACTGTTCTTGTGGAGTTTGCAATGTGATATTTGGAAGCCCATAGAGGGCTATGGTGAAAAGGAAATATCTTCCGTTAAAAACTGGAAAGAGGCTTTCTGAGAAACTGCTCTGTGTTCTGTTAATTCGTCTCACACAGTTACAGCTTTCCCCTCAAGAAGCCTTTCCCTAAGACAGTTCTTTTGGAATTTGCAATGTGATATTTGGAAGCCCATGCAGGGCTATGGTGAAAAAGGAAATATCTTCAGTTAAAAACTGGAAAGAAGCTTTCTGAGAAACGGCTTTGTGTTCTGTTAATTCATCTCACCGAGTTACAGCTTTCCCCTCAAGAAGCCTCTCCTTAAGACTGTTCTTTTGGAATTTTCAAAGTGATATTTGAAAGCCCTTAGAGGGCTATGGTGAAAAAGGAAATATCCTATATAAAAGCTGAAAAGAAGCTTTCTGAGAAACTGCTTTGTGTTCTGTTAATTCATCTCACAGAGTTACAGCTTTCACCTAACAAAGCCATTCTTTAAGACTCTTCTTGTGGAATTTGCAGAGTGATATTTGGAAGCCCATAGAGGGCTATGGTGGTAAAGGAAATATCCTACAATTAAAACCGAAAAGAAGCTTTCTGAGAAACTGCATTGTGTTCTATTAATTCATCGCACGGAGTTGTAGCTTTCCCCTCAAGTAGCCGATCACTAAGACTGTTCTTGTGGAATTTGCAAGGTGATATCTGGAGTCCCATAGAGGGCTTGGGTGAGAAATGAAATATCATCCGTTAAAAACTGGAAAGAGACTTTCTGAGAAACTGCTTTGTGTTCTGTTAATTCATCTCACAGGGTTACACCTTTCCCCTCAAGAAGCCTTTCGCTAAGACTGTTTTGTGGAATTTGCAAAGTGATATTTGGAAGCCCATAGAGGTCTATGGTGCAAAAGGAAATATCTTCAGTTAAAAACTGGAAAGAAGCTTTCTGAGAAATTGCTTTGTGTTCTTTTAATTTATCTCACAGAGTTACAGCTTTCCACTGAGGAAGCCTTTCGCTAAGACTGTTCTTCTGGAATTTGGAAAGTGATATTTAGAAGCCCATAGAGGGCTAGGGTGAAAAAGGAAATATCCTGAGATAAAAACTGAAAAGAAGCTTTCTGAGAAACTGCTTTGTGTTCTGTTAATTAATCTCGCAGACTTACAGCTTTCCCCTCAAGAAGTCTTTCGCTAAGACGGTTCTTGTGGAATTTTCAATGTGATATTTGGAAGATCATGGGGGGCTATGGTGAAAAAGGAAATATGTTCTGTTAAAAACTCGGAAAAAGCTTTCTGATTACAGCTTTCCCCTCAAGAAGCCTTTCTCTAATACTGTTCTTGTGGAAATTGCAAGGTGATATTTGAAAGCTCATAGACGTCTATGGTGAAAAATGAAACATCTTGAGTAAAACCTGGAAAGAAGCTTCCTGAGAATCTGCTTTGTGTTCTGTTAATTCATCTCACAGAGTTACAGCTTTCCCCTCAAGAAGCCTGTCGCTAAGACTGTTGTTGTGGAATTTGCAAAGTGATATTTGGAAGCCCATAGAGGGCTATGGTGAAAAAGGGAACATCTTCTGTTAAAAACAGGAAAGAAGCTTTCTGAGAAACGGCTTTGTTTTCTGATAATTCATCACAGAGAGTTACATCTTTCCCCTCAAGAAGTCTTTCGCTAATTCTCCTTGTGCAATTTGCAAAGTGATATTTGGACATCCTTAGGGGGCTGTGGTGATAAAGGAAATATCTTCAGTTAAAAACTGGAAAGAAGCTTTCTGAGAAACTGCTTTGTGTTCTGTTAATTCATCTCACAGAGTTACAGCTTTCCCCTCAAGAAGCCTTTCGCTGAGACTGTTCTTGTGGAATTTGCAAAGTGATATTTCGAAACCCTTAGACGGCTATGGTGAAAATGGAAGTATCCTAAGGCAAAAACAGTAAAGAAGCTTTCTGAGAAACTGCTTTGTATTCTGTTAGTTAACTCACAAATTTACAGCCTGCCCCTCAAGTACCTTTCCCTAAGGCTGTTCTTGTGGAATTTGCAAAGTGATTTTTTAAGCCTAAAGAGGGCTACGGTGAAAAAGGAAATATCCTCAGTTAAAAACTGGAAAGAAGCTTTCTGAGAAACTGCTTTGTATTCTGTTACTTCCTCTCACCGAGTTACGGCTTTCCCCTCAAGAAGCCTTTCGCTAGGACTGTTCTTATGCAAAGTGATATTTGGAAGCCCGTAGAGGGATATGGTGAAAAAGGAAATATTTTCCGTTAAACACTGGAAAGAATCTTTCTGAAAAACTCCTTTGTGGTCTGTTAATTCATCTCACAGAGTTACAGCTTTCTCCTCAAGAAACCATTCGCTAAGACTCTTCTTGTGGAATTTGCAAGGTGATATTTGGAAGTCCTTAGAGGGCTATGGTTGAAAAGGAACAATCTTCCGTTAACAACTCTAAAGAAGCTTTCTTAGAGACTGCTTTGTGTTCTGTTAATTCATCTCACAGAGATACAGCTTTCCCCTCAAGAAGACTTTCGCTAAGACTGTTCTTGTGAAATTTGCAAAGTGATATTTGGAAGCCCATAGGGGGCTATTGTGTAAAAGGAAACATCTTCAGTTAAAAACTGGAAAGAATCTTTCTGAGAAACTGCTTGGTGTTCTGTTAATTCATCTCAGAGTTACAGCGTTCCCCTCAAGAAGCCTTTCGCTAAGACTGTTCTTATGGAATTTGCAAAGTGATATTTGGAAGCCCATAGTGGGTTTTGGTAAAAAAGGATATATCTTCCACTAAAAACAGGAAAGAAGCTCTCTGAGAAACTGCTTTGTGTTCTGATAACTCATCTAACGGAGTTACAGCATTCCCTTCAAGAAGCCTTTCCTAAGTCTGCTTCTGTGGAATTTGCACAGTGATATTGGAAGAATATAGAGGACTATGTTGAAAAAGGAAATACCTTCCGTTAAAAACGGGAAAGAAGCTTTCTGAGAAACTAATTTGTTTTCTGTTAATTCATCTCACAGAGTTACAGCTTTCCCTTAAAGAAGCCTTTCGCTAAGTCTGTTTTTGTGGAATTTACAAAGTGATATTTGGAAGCCCATAGTGGGCTATGGTGAAAAAGGAATTATCTTGCGTTAAAAACGGGAAAGAAGATTTCAGAGAATCTCCTTTTTGTTCTGTTAATAAATCTCACAGAGTTACAGCTTTCCCCTCAAGAAGCCTTTCGCTAAGACTGTTCTTGTGGAATTTGCAAAGTGATATTTGGAAGCCCATAGAGGGCTAAGGTGAAAAAGGAAATATCCTAAGATAAAAACTGGAAAGAAGTTTTCTGAGAAATTCTTTGTGTTCTGTTAATTCATCTCACAGAGTTACTGCGTTCCCCTCAAGAAGCCTTTCATGAAGACTATTCTTGTGGAATTTGAAAAGTGATATTTGGAAGCCCACAGAGGGTTATGGTGAAAAAGGAAAATCTTCTCTTAAAAACTGGAAAGAAGCTTTCTGAGAAACTGCTTTGTGTTCGGTTAATTCATCACACAGTTACTGCTTTCTCCTCAAAAAGCCTTTCGCTAACACTGTTCTTATGCAATTTGCAAAGTGATATTTGGAAGCCCTTAGAGGGTTAAGGTGAAAAAGGAAATATCTACCGTTAAAAACTGTAAAGAAGCTTTCTGAGAAACTTCTTTGTGTTCTCTTAGTTCATCTCACAGACTTACAGCTTTTCCTAAAGAAGCCTTTCGCTAAGACTGTTCTTGTGGAATTAGCAAAGCGATATTTCGAAGCCCATAGAGGGCTATAGTGAAAAAGGAAATATCTTCCGTTAAAAACTGGAAGGAAGCTTTCTGAGAAACTGCTCTCTGTTCTGTTAATTCATCTCACAGAGTTACTACTTTCCCAGCAAGAAGCCATTCTCTAAGACTCTTCTTGTGGATTTTGCAAAGTGATATTTGGAAGCCCATAGAGGGCTATGGTGAAAAAGAAAATATCATCCATTAAAAACTGGAAAGAAGCTTTCTGAGAAACTGCGTTGCGTTCTGTTAATTCATCTCACAGAGTTACAGCATTCCCTTCAAGAAGCCTGTCGCTAAGTCTGTTTTTGTGGAGTTTGCACAGTGATATTTGGAAGCCCATAGACGACTACGGTGAAAAAGGAAATATCTTCCGTTAAAACTGGAAAGAAGCTTACTGAGAAAGTGCTTTGTGTTCTGTTACTTCATCTCACAGAGTTACAGCATTCCCTTCAAGAAGCCTTTCGCTATGTCTGTTCTTGTGGAATTTGCAAAGTGATATTTGGAAGCCCTTAGAGGGCTATGGTGAAAAAGAAAATATCTTCCGTAAAAAACTGGAAAGAAGCTTTCTGAGAAACTGCTTTGTGTTCAATTAATTCATCTCACAATTACTGCTTTTCCCTCAAAAAGCCTTTCGCTAAGACACTTATTGTGGAATTTGCAAAGTGAAATTTGGAAGCCCATAGAGGGTTAAGGTGAAAAAGGTAATATCTTCCGTTAAAAACTGGCAAGAAGCTGTCTGAGAAACTGCTTTGTGTTCTGTTAATTCATGTCACAGTGTTTCAGTTTTCCCCTCAAGAAGCCTTTCGCGAAGACTGTTCTTGTGGAATTTGCACAGTTATATTTGGAAGTCCGTAGAGGGCTACGGTGAAAAAGGAATTATCTTCCGTTAAAAACTGGAAAGAAGCTTTATGAGACACTGCTCTGTGTTCTGTTAATTCATCTCACAGAGTTACAGCTTTCCCTTCAAGAATCCTTTTGCTAAGAGTCTTCTTGTGGAATTTTAAAAGTGATATTTGGAAGCCCATAGAGCGCTATGGTAAAAAAGGAAATATCCTCCGTTAAAAACTGGAAAGAAGCTTACTGAGATACTGCTCTATGTTCGGTTAATTCATCTCACAGAGTTACTTCTTTCCCATCAAGAAGACTATCGCTAAGACTGTTCTTGTGGAATTTACAAAGTGATATTTGGAAACCCTTAGAGGGCTATGGTGAAAAAGGAAATATCTTCCTTTAAAAACAGGAAAGAAGCTTTCTGAGAAACTGATTTGTGTTCCGTTAATTCATCTAACAGAGTTACTGCGTTCCCCACAAGAAGCTTTTCGCTAAGACTGTTCTTGTGGAATTTGCAAAGTGATATTTCGAAGCCCATAGAGGGATATGGTAAAAAAGGATATATCTTCCGTTAAAAACTGAAAAGAAGCTTTGTGAGAAACTGCTTTGTGTTCTGTTAATTCATCTCACAGAGTTACAGCTTTCCCTTCAAGAAGCCTTTCGCTAAGACTGTTCTTGTGGAATTTGCAATGTGATATTTCGAAGCCCACATAGGGCTATGGTGAAAAAGGAATTATCTTCCGTTAAAAACTGGAAAGAAGCTTTATGAGACACTGCTCTGTGTTCTGTTAATTCATCTCACAGAGTTACAGCTTTCCCTTCAAGAATCCTTTTGCTAAGAGTCTTCTTGTGGAATTTTAAAAGTGATATTTGGAAGCCCGTAGAGCGCTATGTTAAAAAAGGAAATATCCTCCGTTAAAAACTGGAAAGAAGCTTACTGAGATACTGCTTTATGTTCGGTTAATTCATCTCACAGAGTTACTGCTTTCCCTTCAAGAAGACTTTCGTTAAGACTGTTCTTGTGGAATTTGCAATGTGATATTTAGAAGCCCACATAGGGCTATGGTGAAAAAGGAAAATCTTCCCTTAAAAATTGGAAAGAAGCTTTCTGAGAAACTGCTTTGTTTTCGGTCAATTCATCTCACAGTTACTGCTTTCCCCTCAAGAAGCCTTTCGCTAAGACTGTACTTGTGTAATTTGCAAAGTGATATTTGGAAGCCCATAGAGGGTTAAAGGTGAAAAAGGAAATAACTTCCGTTAAAAACTGGTAAGAAGCTTTCTGAGAAACTGCTTTGTGTTCTCTTAATTCATCTCACATAGTTACAGCATTCCCCTGAAGAATCCTATAGCGAAGACTGTTCTTGTGGAATTTGCAAAGTGATCTTTCCAAGTCCATAGAAGGCTATGGTGAAAAAGGAAATATCTTCCGTCAAAAAGTGGAAAGAAGCTTTCTGAGAAATTGCTTTGTGTTCTGTTTACTCATCTCACAGAGTGACTGCATTCCTCTCAAGAAGCCTTTCGCAAAGACTGTTCTTGTGGAATTCGTAAAATAATATTTGGAAGCCCATAGAGGGTTATGGTGAAAAAGTAAAATCTTCCCTTAAAAACTGGAAAGTAGCTTTCTGAGAAACTGGTTAGTGTTCGGTAAATTCATCTCACAGTTACTGCTTTCCCATCAAGAAGCCTTTCACTAAGACTGTTCTTGTGGAATTTGAAAAGTGATATTTGGAAGCCCATAGAGGGTTAAGAGTCCCCTCCAGAAGCCTTTCGCTAAGACTGTTCTTGTGGAATTTGCCAAGTGATATTTGGAAGCACATAGAGGGATATAGTGAAAAAGGAAAAATCTTCAGTTAAAAACTGGAAAGAAGCTTTCTGAGGAACTGCTTTGTTTTCTGTTAATTCATCTCACAGAGTTTCAGCTTTCCCTTCAAGAAGCCTTTCGCTAGGTCTGTTCTTGTGGAATTTCCAATGCGATATTTGGAAGTCCATAGAGGGCTATGGTGAAAAATTAAAATCTTCCCTTTAAAACTGGAAAGAAGCTTTCTGAGAAACTGCTGTGTGTTCGGTTACTTCATCTCACTATTACTGCTTTTCCCTCAGGAAGCCTTTCGCTAAGACTGTTCTTGTGTAATTTCCAAAGTGATATTTGGAAGCCCACAGAGGGTTAAAGGTGAAAAGAAAATACCTTCCGTTAAAATCTAGAAAGAAGCATTCTGAGAAACTGCTTTGTTTTCTGTTAATTCATCTCACAGAGTTACAGCTTTCCCCTGAAGAATCCTTTCGCGAAGACTCTTCTTGTGGAATTTGCAAAGTGATCTTTGGAAGTCCATAAGGGGCTATGGTGAAAAAGGAAATATCTTCCGTTAAAAACTGGAAAGACGCTTTCTGAGAAACGGTTTTGTGTTCTGTTAATGCATCTCACAGAGTTACAGCTTTCTCTTCAAGAAGCCTTTCGCTAAGTCTGTTTTTGTGGAATTTGCACAGTGATATTTGGAAGCCCATAGAGGACTATGGTGAAAAAGGAAATATCTTCCGTTAAAATCTTGAAAGAAACCTTCTGAGAACTCCTTTGTGTTCTGTTATTTCATCTCACAGAGTTTCACCTTTCCCCTCAAGAAGCCTTTCGCTAAGTCTGTTCTTGTGGAATTTGCAAAGTGATATTTGGAAGCCCTAAGAGGAATATGGTGAAAAAGGAAATATCTTCTGTTAAAAACTGGAAAGAGGGTTTCAGAGAAACTCCTTTGTGTTCTGTTAATTCATCTAACAGAGTTAAAGCTTTCCCCTCAATAAACCTTTCGCTAAGACTGTTCTTGCGGAATTGACAAGGTGACATCTGGAATCCCATAGAGGGCTACGGTGAAAAAGAAAATATATCCCGTTAAAAACTGGAAAGAAGCTTTCTGAGAAACTGCTATGTGTTCTGTTAATTCATCTCATAGAGTTACAGCTTTCCCTTCAAGAAGCCTTTCGCTAAGTCTGTTCTTGTGGAATTTGCAAAGTGAAATTTGGAAGCCCATAGTGGGCTATAGTGAAAAAGGAAATATCTTCCATTAAAAACTGGAGAGAAGCTTTCTGAGAAACTGCTTAGTGTTCTGTTAATTCATCTTACAAAGTCACTGCTTTCACCTCAAGAAGCCTTTCGCTAAGACTGTTATTGTGGAATTTTCATAGTGATATTTTCAAACCCTTAGAGGGCTAAGGTGAAAAAGGAAATATCCTAAGATAAAAACTGAAAAGAAGCATTCTGAGAAACTACTTTGTGTTCTGTTAATTCATCTCACAGTGTTACAGCTATCCCCTGAAGAAGTCTTTCGCGAAGAGTCTTCTTGTGGAATTTGCAAAGAGATATTTGGAAGCCCATAGAGGGTTAAGGTGAAAAAGGAAATATCTTCCGTTAAAAACTGGTAAGAAGCTTTCTGAGAAACTGCTTTGTGTTCTGTTAATTCATCTCACAGAGTTACAGCTTTCCCCTCAAGAAGACTTTTGCGAAGACTGTTCTTGAGGAATTTGCAAAGTGATATTTGGAAGTGCATAGAGGGCTACGGTGAAAAAGGAAATATCTTCCGTTAAAAACTGGATAGAAGCTTTGTGAGAAACTGCTTTGTGTTCTGTTAATTCATCTCACAGAGTTACAGCTTTTCCTTCAAGAAGCGTTTCGCTAAATCTATTTTTATGGAATTTTCGCAGTGTGATTTGGAAGCCCATAGAGACTATGGTGAAAAAGGAATTATCTTCCGTTAAAAACTGGAAAGAAGCTTTCTGACAAACTCCTTTGTGTTCTGTTAATTCATCTCACAGAGCTACTGCATTCCCCTCAAGAAGTCTTTCGCTAAGACTGTTCTTGTGAAATTTGCAAAGTCATATTTTTAAGCCCATAGAGGGCTATGGTGGAAAAGGAAATATCTTCCGTTAAAAACTGGAAAGAAGCTTTATGAGAAACTGCTTTGTGTTCTGTTAATTCATCTCACAGAGTCACTGCTTTCACCCCAAGAAGCCTTTCGCTAAGAGTGTTCTTGTGGAATTTTCATAGTGATATTTAAAAGCCCATAGAGGGCTAAAGTGAAAAGGGAAATATCCTAATATAAAAACTGAAAAGAAGCATTCTGAGAAACTACTTTGTGTTCTGTTAATTCATCTCACGGAGTTACAGCTATCCCCTGAACAAGCCTTTCGCGAAGACTCTTCTAGTGGAATTTGCAAAGTGATATTTGGAAGCCCTTAGAGGGCTATGGTGAAAAAGGAAATATCTTCCGTTAAAAACTGCAAAGAAGCTTTCTGAGAAACTGCTCTGTGTTCTGTTAATTCATCTCACCGAGTTACACCTTTCCCCTCAAGAAGCCTTGAACTAAGACTGTTCTTGTGGAATTTTCAAAGTGATATTTGGAAGCCCATAGAGAGCTATGGTGAAAAAGGAAATATCTGTCGTTAAAAACTAGAAAGAAGCTTTCTGAGAAATCGCTTTGTGTTCTGTTTATTCGTCTCACAGAATTACTGCATTCCTCTCAAGAAGCCTTTCTCAAAGACTGTTCTTGTGTCATTTTTAAAATAATATTTGGAAGCCCATAGAGGGTTATGGTGAAAAAGTAAAATCTTCCCTTAAAAACTGGAAAGCAGCTTTCTGAGAAACGGATTTTTGTTCTCTTATTTCATCTCACAGAGTTACAGCTTTCCCCTCAAGAAGCCTTTCTCTAAGACTGTTCTTGTGGAATATGCAAAGTAATATTTGGAAGCCCATAGAGGGCTATGGTGAAAAAGGAAATTTCTTCCGTTAAAAACTGGGAAGAAGCTTTCTGGGAAACGGCTTTGTGTTCTGTCAATTCATCTCACAGAGTTACAGCTTTCCCCTCAAGAAGCGTTTCGCTAATACTGTTCTTGTGGAATTGGCAAAGTGATATTTGGGAGCCCATAGAGGGCTATGGTGAAAAAGGAAATAACTTCAGTGAAAAACTGAAAAGAAGCACTCTAAGAAACTGCGTGGTGTTCTGGTAATTCATCTCACAGAGTTACATCATTCCTCTCAAGAAGCCTTTCAATAAGACGGTTCTTGTGGAATTTGCAAAGTGATAATTGGAAGCCCAAAGAGGGCTATGGTGAAAAAGGAAATACCTTCCGTTAAAAATTGGAAAGAAGATTTCTGCGAAACTGCTTTGTGTTCTGTTAAGTCATCTCACAGATTTACAGCTTTCCCCTCAAGAAGACTTTCGCTAAGACTGTTGTTGTGGAATTTGCAAAGTGGTATTTGGAAGGCCATAGAGGGCTATGGTGAAAAAGTAAATATCCTCTGTTAAAAACTGGAAAGAAGCTTTCTCACAGTCTGTGTTGTGTTCTGTTATTTAATCTCACAGAGTTAGAACTTTCCCCGCAAGAAGCCTTTCGCTAAGACTGTTCTTATGGAATTTTCAAAGTGATATTTGGAGCCCATAGAGGGCTATGTTGAAAAGGGAAATATCTTCAGTTAAAAAGTGTAAAGAAACTTTCTGAGAAACTGCTTTGTGTTCTGTTAATTCATCTCACAGAGTTACAGCTTTCCCCCAAGAAGCCTTTTGGTAGGACTGTTCTTGTGGAATTTGCAAAGTGATATTTGGAAGCCCAAAGAGGTCTACCGTGAAAAAGAAAATATCTTTCGTTAAAAACTGGAAAAAAGCTTTCTGAGAAACTGCTTTGTGTTCTCTTAATACATTTCACAGAGTTACAGCTTTCCCCTCAAAAAGCCTTTCGATAAGACTGGTCTTGTGGAATTTTCAAAGTGATATTTGGAAGTCCTTAGAGGGCTATGGTGAAAAAGGAAATATCTTCAGTTAAAAACTGGAAGTAAGCTTTCTGAGAAACTGCTTTGTGTTCTGTTAATTCATCTCACATAGTTACAGATTTCCCCTCAAGAAGCCTTTCACTACGACTGTTCTTGTGCAATTTGCAAATTGATATTTGGGAGCCAAAGAAGGGCTATGGTGAAAAAGGAAATATCTTAACTTAAAATCTGGAAAGAAGCTGTCTGAGAAACTGCTTTGTGTTCTGTTAATTCATGTCACAGAGGTACAGCTTTCCCTTCAAGAAGCCTTTCGCTAAGGCTGTTCTTGGGGAATTGGCAAAGTGATATTTGGAAGCCCATAGAGGGCTATGGAGAGAATGGAAATATCTTCAGTTAAAAACTGGAAAGAAGCTTTCTGAGAGACTGCTTTGTGTTCTGTTATTTCATCTCACAGAGTTACAGCATTTCCCTCAAGAAGCCTTTCGCTAAGACTGTTCTTGTGGAATTTGCAATGGGATATTTCGAAACCCATAGAGGGCTATTTTGAAAAAGGCAATATCTTCCTTTAATAACTGGAAAGAAGCTTTCTGAGAAACTGCTTTGTGTTCGGTTAATTCAACTCACAGAGTTACAGCTTTTCCTTCATGAGGCCTTTCGCTAAGGCTGTTCTTGTGGAATTTGCAAAGTGATATTTGGAAGACCATAGAGGCTATATGGAAAAAGGAATTATCTTCAGTTAAAAACTGGAAAGAAGCTGTCTGAGAAACTGCTTTGTGTTCTGTTAATTCATCTCACAGAGTTACAGCTTTCCCTTCAACAATCCTTTTGCTAAGTCTGTTCTTGTGGAATTTGCAAAGTGATATTTGGAAGCCATTGGCGGCTACGGAGAAAAAGGAAATATCTTTAGTTAAAAACTCGAAGGAAGCTTTCTGAGAAACTGCTTTCCTTTCTGTTAATTCATCTCACAGAGTTACTGCTTTCCCTTCAAGAAGCCTTTCACTAAGGCTGTTATTATGGAATTTGCAAAGTGATATTTGTAAGTCCTTAGAGGGCGATGATGAAAAAGGAAATATCTTCCGTTAAAAACCGGAAAGAAGCTTTCTAGAAATTGCTTTGTGTTCTCTTAATTCATCTCACTGAATTACAGCATTCCCCTCAAGAAGCCTTTCGCTAAGACTGTTCTTGTGGAATTTGCAAAGTGATATTCAGAAGCCCATAGAGGGCTATGGTGAAAAAGAAAATATCTTCCGTTAAAAACAGGAAAGATTTTTTCTGAGTTACAGCTTTCCCTTCAAGAAGCCTTTTGCTAAGGCTGTTCTTGTGGAATTTGCAAAGTGATAATTGGAAGCCCATAGAGGGCTATGGTGAAAAAGGAAATATCTTCCGTTAAAAACTGGAAAGAAGCTTTCTGAGAAACTGCTTTGTGTTCTCTTAATTCATCTCACAGATTTACAGCTATCCCCTCTAGAAGCCTTTCGCTAAGACTGTTCTTGTGGAATTTGCAAAGTTGTATTTGTAAGCCCATAGAGGGCTACGGTGAAAAAGGAAATATCTTCCGTTAAAAACGGGAAAGAAGCTTTCTGAGAAACTACTTTGTGTTCTGTTAATTCATGTCGCCGAGTTACAGCTTTCCCCTCAACAAGCCTTTTGCTAAGACTGTTTTTGTGGAATTGGCAAAGTGATATTTGGAAGCCCTTAGATGGCTATGGTGTAAAAGGAAATATCTTCCGTTAAAAATTGGAAAGAAACTTTCTGAGAAACTGTTTCGTGTTCTGTTAATTCATCTCACAGAGTTACTGCTTTCCCCTCATGAAGCCTTTCGCTAAGACTGTTCTTGTGTAATTTGCAAAGTGATATTTGGAAGCCCATAGAGGGCTATGGTGAAAAAGGGAATATCTTCAGTTAAAAACTGGAAAGTAGCTTTCAGAGAAACAGCGTTGTTTTCCGTTAATTCATCAGAGAGTGTTACAGCTCTCCCCTCAAGAAGCCTTTCGCTAAGACTGTTCTTCTGTAATTTGCAAAGTGATATTTGGAAGCCCATAGAGGGCTATGGTGAAAAGGAAATATCTTCCGTTATAAACGGGAAAGAGGCTTTCTGAGAAACTGCTCTGTGTTCTGCTAATTCGTCTCACACAGTTACAGCTTTCCCACCAAGAAGCCTTTCCCTAAGACAGTTCTTTTGGAATGTGCAATGTGTTATTTGGAAGTCCATGCAGGGCTATGGTGAAAAATGAAATATCTTCAGTTAAAAACTGGAAGGAAGCTTTCTGAGAAACTGCTTTGTGTTCTGTTAATTCATCTCACAGAGTTACAGCTTTCCCCTCAAGAAGCCTCTCCCTAAGACTGTTCTTGTGGAATTTTCAAAGTGATATTTGAAAGCCCTTAGAGGGCTATGGTGAAAAAGGAAATATCCTACATAAAACCTGAAAAGAAGCTTTCTGAGAAACTGCTTTGTGTTCTGTTAATTCATCTCACAGAGTTACAGCTTTCACCTAAAGAAGCCATTCAATAAGACTGTTCTTGTGGAATTTGCAAAGTGATATTTGGAAGCCCATAGAGGGCTATGGTGAAAAAGGAAATATCCTACAATAAAAACCGAAAAGAAGCTTTCTGAGAAACTGCATTGTGTTCTATTAATTCATCGCACGGAGTTGTAGCATTCCCCTCAGAAGCCTATCACTAAGATTGTTCTTGTGGAATTTGCAAGGTGATATCTAGAAGCCCATAGAGGGCTTTGGTGAGAAAGGAAATATCTTCCGTTAAAAACTGGAAAGAGACTTTCTGAGAAACTGCTTTGTGTTCTGTTAATTCATCTCACAGAGTTACAGCTTTCACCTAAAGAAGCCATTCAATAAGACTGTTCTTGTGGAATTTGCAAAGTGATATTTGGAAGCATATAGAGGGCTATGGTGAAAAAGGAAATATCCTACAATAAAAACCAAAAGAAGCTTTCTGAGAAACTGCATTGTGTTCTATTAATTCATCGCACGGAGTTGTAGCATTCCCCTCAAGAAGCCGATCACTAAGATTGTTCTTGTGGAATTTGCAAGGTGATATCTAGAAGCCCATAGAGGGCTTTGGTGAGAAAGGAAATATCTTCCGTTAAAAACTGGAAAGAGACTTTCTGAGAAACTGCTTTGTGTTCTGTTAATTCATCTCACAGAGTTACAGCTTTTCCCTCAAGAAGGCTTTCGGTAAGACTGTTCTTGTGGAATTTGCAAAGTGATATTTGGAAGCCCAAAGAGGTCTACCGTGAAAAGGAAAATATCTTCCGTTAAAAACTGGAGAAAAGCTTTCTGAGAAACTGCTTTGTGTTCTGTTAATTCATTTCACAGAGTTACAGCTTTCCCCTCCAAAAGCCTTTCGATAAGACTGCTCTTGTGGAATTTTCAGAGTGATATTTGGAAGCCCTTAGAGGGCTATGGTGAAAAAGGAAATATCTTCAGTTAAAAACTCGAAGGAAGCTTTCTGAGAAACTGCTTTGTGTTCTGTTAATTCATCTCACATAGTTACAGCTTTCCCCTCAAGAAGCCTTTCACTACGACTGTTGTTGTGCAATTTGCAAATTGATATTTGGGAACCGAAAGAGGGCTACGGTGAAAAAGGAAATATCTTAAGTTAAAATCTGGAAAAAAAGCTTTCTGAGAAACTGCTTTGTGTTCTGTTAATTTATCTCAAAGAGATACAGCTTTCCCCTCAAGAAAACTTTCGCTAAGACTGTTCTTGTGCTATTTTCAAGGTGATATTTGGAAGCCAGAAGAGGGCTATGGTGAAATAGAAAACATCTTCAGTTAAAATGTGGAAATAAGCTTTCTACGAAACTGTTTGTGTTCTGTGAATTCATCTCACAAAGTTATAGATTTCCCCTCAAAAAGCCTTTCACTAAGACGGCTCTTGTGGAATTTTCAAAGTGATATTTGGAAGCCCATAGAAGGCTATGGTGAAAACGGAAATATCCTAAGATAAAAACTGAAAAGAAGCTTTCTGAGAAACTGCTTTGTGTTCTGTTAATTCACCTCACAGAGTTACATCTTTCCCCTCAAGAAGCCTTTCTCTAAGACTGTTCTTGTGGAATTTGCATAGTGATATTTGGAAGGCGATAGAGGGCTATGGTGAAAGAAGAAATATCTTCTGTTAAAAACTGGAAAGAAGCTTTCTGAGAAACTGCTTTGTGTTCTGTTAATTGATCGTAGAGAGATAAACTTTCCCCTCAAGAAGCCTTTCTGTAAGGCTCTTCTTGTGTAATTTGCAAAGTGATATTTGGAAGCCCATAGAGGGCTATGGTGAAAAAGGAAATATCTTCAGTTACAAACTGGAAAGAAGATTTCTGAAAAACTGCTTTGTGATCTGTTAATTCATCTCACAGTGTTACAGCTTTCCCTCAAGAGGCCTTTCGCGAAGACTGTTCTTGTGGAATTTGCAAACTGATAATTGGACGACCATAGAGGGCTATGGTGACAAAGAAAATATCCTCAGTTAAAAACTGGAAAGAAGCTTTCTGAGAAACTGCTTTGAGTTCTGTTAATTCACATCACGGAGATACAGCTTTCCCCTCAAGAAGTCTTTCGCTAAGACACTTCTTGTGGAATTTGCAAAGTGATATTTGGAAGCCATTAGAGGGCTATAGTGAAAAAGGAAATATCCTCAGTTAAAAAGTTGAAAGGAGATTTCTGAGAAACTGCTTTGTGTTTTGTTAATTCATCTCATAGAGTTACTGCTTTCCGCTCAAGAAGCCTTTCGCTAAGACTGTTCCTCTGGGATATGCAAAGTGTTATTTTGGAGCCCATAGGGGGCTACGGTGAAAAGGAAATATCTTCAGTTTAAAACTGGAAAGAAGATTTTTGAGAATCTGCTTTGTGTTCTTTAAATTCATCTCACAGAGTAACAGCTTTCCCCTCTAGAAGCCTTTCGTTAAGACTGTTCTTGTGGAATTTGCAATGTGATATATGGAAGCCCATAGAAGGCTATGGTGAAAAAGGAAATATCTTCCGTTAAAACTCTGAAGAAGCATTCTGTGAAACAGCCCTGTGTTCTGTTAATACATCTCACCGAGATACAGCTTTCCCCTCAAGAAGCCTTTCGCAAAGACTGTTCTTGTGTGATTTTCTAAGTGATATTTGGAAACCCATAGAGGCTTAAGGGGAAAAAGGAAATATCTTCGGTTGAAAACTGCAAAGAAGCTTTCTGAGAAACAGCTCTGTGTTCTGTTAATTCATTTCAGAGAGTTACAGCCTTCCGCTCCAGAAGCCTTTCGATAAGACTGCTCTTTTGGAATTTGCAAAGTGATATTTGGAAGCCCTTAGAGGGCTATGGTGAAAAAGGAAATATCTTCCGTTAAAAACTGGAAAGAAGCATTCTGAGATACTGCCGTGTGTTCTGTTAATAAGTCTAACCGAGTTACAGCATTCCCCTCAAGAAGTCTTTCGTTAAGACTGTTCTTGTGTGATTTGCAATGTGATATTTGGAAGCCCATAGAGGGCTACGGTGAAAAAGGAAATATCTTCAGTTAAAAACTGGAAAGAAGCTTTCTGAGAAACTGCTTTGTGTTCTGTTAATTCATCTCACAGAGTTAAAACTTTCCCCTCCAGAAGCCTTTCGCTAAGACTGTTCTTGTGGAATTTGCAAAATGATGTTTGGAAGCCCAAAGAGAGCTATGGTGAAAAAGAAAATATCCTAAGATAAAAACTGAAAAGAAGCTTTCTGAGGAACTGCTTTGTGTTCTCTTATTTCATATCCCAGAGTTACAAATTTTCCCTCAAGAAGCCATTCGCTAAGACTGTTCTTGTGCAATTTGCAAAGTGATATTTGGAGCCCATAGAGGGCCATGATGAAAAAGGAAATATCTTCAGTTAAAAACTGGAAAGAAACTTTCTGAGAAACTGCTTTGTGTTCTGGTAATTCATCTCACAGGGTTACAGTTTTCTTCTCAAGAAGCTTTTCGGTAAGTCTGTTATGTGGAATTTGCAAAGTGATATTTGGAAGCCCATAGTGGGCTACGGAGAAAAAGGAAATATCTTCCGTTAAAAACTGGGAAGAAGATTTCTAAGACACTGCTTTGTGTTCTGTTAATTTATCTAACAGACTTACAGCATTCCCCTACAGAAGTCATTCGCTAAGATTGTTTTTGTGGAATTTGCAAAGTGATATTTGGAAGCCCCTAGAGGGCTTCGGTGAAAGAGGAAATATCTTCAGTTAAAAACTGGAAAGATGATTTCTGAGAAACTGCTTTGTGTTCTGATAATTCATCTCACAGAATTACAGCTTTCCCTTCAAGAAGCCTTTCGATAAGACTGGTCTTGTGGGATTTGCAAAGTGATATTTGGAAGCCCAAATAGGACTATGGTGAAAAAGGAAATTTCTTCAGTTAAAAACTGGAAAGAACTTTCTCAGAAACTGCTTTGTGTTCTGTTAATTTAACTCACTGAGTTACAGCTTTCCCCTCCAGAAGCCTTTCCCTAAGACTGTTCTTCTGGAATTTGCAAAGTGATATTTGGAAGCCCATAGAGGGCTATGGTGAAAAAGGAAATATCTTCCGTTAAAAACTGGAAAGAAGCTTTCTTTGAAACTACATTGTGTTCTGTTAATTCATCTCACAGAGTTACAGATTTCCCCTCAAAAAGCCTTTCGCTAAGACTGTTCTTGTGGAATTTGCAAAGAGATATTTGGAAGCCCATAGAGGGCTATGGTGAAAAAGGAAATATCTTCCGTTAAAAACTGGAAAGAAACTTTCTGAGAAACTGCTTTGTGTTCTGTTAATTCATCTCTCTGAGTTACTGCTTTCCCCTCAAGAAGCGTTTCGCTAAGACTCTTCTTGTGAAATTTGCAAAGTGATATTTGGAAGCCCATAGAGGGCTACGGTGAAAAAGGAAATATCCTAAGTTAAAAACTGGAAAGAAGCTGTCTGAGAAACTGCTTTGTGTTCTGTTAATTCATGTCACAGAGTTACAGCTTTCCCTTCAAGAAGCCTTTCGCTAAGGCTGTTCTTGGGGAATTTCAAAGTGATATTTGGAAGCCCATAGAGGGCTATGGAGAGAATGGAAATATCTTCAGTTAAAAACTGGAAAGAAGCTTTCTGAGAGACTGCTTTGTGTTCTGTTAATTCATCTCACAGAGTTACAGCATTCCCCTCAAGAAGCCTTTCGCTAAGACTGTTCTTGTGGAATTTGCAAAGGGATATTTCGAAACCCATAGAGGGCTATTTTGAAAAAGGCAATATCTTCCTTTAATAACTGGAAAGAAGCTTTCTGAGAAACTGCTTTGTGTTCGGTTAATTCAACTCACAGAGTTACAGCTTTTCCTTCATGAGGCCTTTCGCTAAGGCTGTTCTTGTGGAATTTGCAAAGTGATATTTGGAAGACCATAGAGGGCTATATGGAAAAAGGAATTATCTTCAGTTAAAAACTGGAAAGAAGCTGTCTGAGAAACTGCTTTGTGTTCTGTTAATTCATCTCACAGAGTTACAGCTTTCCCTTCAACAATCCTTTTGCTAAGTCTGTTCTTGTGGAATTTGCAAAGTGATATTTGGAAGCCATTGGCGGCTACGGAGAAAAAGGAAATATCTTCAGTTAAAAACTCGAAGGAAGCTTTCTGAGAAACTGCTTTCTGTTCTGTTAATTCACCTCACAGAGTTACTGCTTTCCCTTCAAGAAGCCTTTCACTAAGGCTGTTATTATGGAATTTGCAAAGTGATATTTGTAAGTCCTTAGAGGGCGATGATGAAAAAGGAAATATCTTCCGTTAAAAACCGGAAAGAAGCTTTCTAGAAATTGCTTTGTGTTCTCTTAATTCATCTCACTGAATTACAGCATTCCCCTCAAGAAGCCTTTCGCTAAGACTGTTCTTGTGGAATTTGCAAAGTGATATTCAGAAGCCCATAGAGGGCTATGGTAAAAAAGAAAATATCTTCCGTTAAAAACAGGAAAGATTTTTTCTGAGTTACAGCTTTCCCTTCAAGAAGCCTTTTGCTAAGGCTGTTCCTCTGGAATTTGCAAAGTGATAATTGGAAGCCCATAGAGGGCTATGGTGAAAAAGGAAATATCTTCCGTTAAAAACTGGAAAGAAGCTTTCTGAGAAACTGCTTTGTGTTCTCTTAATTCATCTCACAGATTTACAGCTATCCCCTCAAGAAGCCTTTCGCTAAGACTGTTCTTGTGGAATTTGCAAAGTTATATTTGTAAGCCCATAGAGGGCTACGGTGAAAAAGGAAATATCTTCCGTTAAAAACGGGAAAGAAGCTTTCTGAGAAACTACTTTGTGTTCTGTTAATTCATGTCGCCGAGTTACAGCTTTCCCCTCAACAAGCCTTTTGCTAAGACTGTTTTTGTGGAATTGGCAAAGTGATATTTGGAAGCCCTTAGATGGCTATGGTGTAAAAGGAAATATCTTCCGTTAAAAATTGGAAAGAATCTTTCTGAGAAACTGTTTCATGTTCTGTTAATTCATCTCACAGAGTTACTGCTTTCCCCTCATGAAGCCTTTCGCTAAGACTGTTCTTGTGGAATTTGCAAAGTGATATTTGGAAGCCCATAGAGGGCGATGGTGAAAATGGAATTATCTTCCGTTAAAAACTGGGAAGAAGCTTTCTGAGAAACTGCTTTGTGTTCTTTAATTCATCTCACAGAGTTACAGCTTTCCCCTCCAGAAGCCTTTCGATAAGACTGTTCTTGTGTAATTTGCAAAGTGATATTTGAAAGCCCATAGAGGGCTATGGTGAAAAAGGGAATATCTTCAGTTAAAAACTGGAAAGTAGCTTTCAGAGAAACAGCGTTGTTTTCCGTTAATTCATCAGACAGTGTTACAGCTCTCCCCTCAAGAAGCCTTTCGCTAAGACTGTTCTTCTGTAATTTGCAAAGTGATATTTGGAAGCCCATAGAGGGCTATGGTGAAAAGGAAATATCTTCCGTTAAAAACGGGAAAGAGGCTTTCTGAGAAACTGCTCTGTGTTCTGCTAATTCGTCTCACACAGTTACAGCTTTCCCACCAAGATGCCTTTCCCTAAGACAGTTCTTTTGGAATGTGCAATGTGTTATTTGGAAGTCCATGCAGGGCTATGGTGAAAAATGAAATATCTTCAGTTAAAAACTGGAAGGAAGCTTTCTGAGAAACTGCTTTGTGTTCTGTTAATTCATCTCACAGAGTGACAGCTTTCCCCTCAAGAAGCCTCTCCCTAAGTCTGTTCTTGTGGAATTTTCAAAGTGATATTTGAAAGCCCTTAGAGAGCTATGGTGAAAAAGGAAATATCCTACATAAAACCTGAAAAGAAGCTTTCTGAGAAACTGCTTTGTGTTCTGTTAATTCATCTCACAGAGTTACAGCTTTCATCTAAAGAAGCCATTCAATAAGTCTGTTCTTGTGGAATTTGCAAAGTGATATTTGGAAGCCCATAGAGGGCTATGGTGAAAAAGGAAATATCCTACAATAAAAACCGAAAAGAAGCTTTCTGAGAAACTGCATTGTGTTCTATTAATTCATGGCACGGAGTTGTAGCATTCCCCTCAAGAAGCCGATCACTAAGATTGTACTTGTGGAATTTGCAAGGTGATATCTAGAAGCCCATAGAGGGCTTTCGTGAGAAAGGAAATATCTTCCGTTAAAAACTGGAAAGCGACTTTCTGAGAAACTGCTTTGTGTTCTGTTAATTCATCTCACAGAGTTACAGCTTTCACCTAAAGAAGCCATTCAATAAGACTGTTCTTGTGGAATTTGCAAAGTGATATTTGGAAGCATATAGAGGGCTATGGTGAAAAAGGAAATATCCTACAATAAAAACCAAAGGAAGCTTTCTGAGAAATTGCATTGTGTTCTATTAATTCATCGCACGGAGTTGTAGCATTCCCCTCAAGAAGCCGATCACTAAGATTGTTCTTGTGGAATTGGCAAGGTGATATCTAGAAGCCCATAGAGGGCTTTGGTGAGAAAGGAAATATCTTCCGTTAAAAACTGGAAAGAGACTTTCTGAGAAACTGCTTTCTGTTCTGTTAATTCATTTCACAGAGTTACAGCTTTCCCCTCAAGAAGGCTTTCGGTAAGACTGTTCTTGTGGAATTTGCAAAGTGATAATTTGGAAGCCCAAAGAGGTCTACCGTGAAAAGGAAAATATCTTCCGTTAAAAACTGGAAAAAAGCTTTCTGAGAAACTGCTTTGTGTTCTGTTAATTCATTTCACAGAGTTACAGCTTTCCCCTCCAAAAGCCTTTCGATAAGACTGCTCTTGTGGAATTTTCAGAGTGATATTTGGCAGCCCTTAGAGGGCTATGGTGAAAAAGGAAATATCTTCAGTTAAAAACTCGAAGGAAGCTTTCTGAGAAACTGCTTTGTGTTCTGTTAATTCATCTCACATAGTTACAGCTTTCCCCTCAAGAAGCCTTTCACTACGACTGTTCTTGTGCAATTTGCAAATTGATATTTGGGAGCCGAAAGAGGGCTACGGTGAAAAAGGAAATATCTTAAGTTAAAATCTGGAAAAAAGCTTTCTGAGAAACTGCTTTGTGTTCTGTTAATTTATCTCAAAGAGATACAGCTTTCCCCTCAAGAAACCTTTCGCTAAGACTGTTCTTGTGCTATTTTCAAGGTGATATTTGGAAGCCAGAAGAGGGCTATGGTGAAATAGAAAATATCTTCAGTTAAAATGTGGAAATAAGCTTTCTAAGAAACTGTTTGTGTTCTGTGAATTCATCTCACAATGTTACAGATTTCCCCTCAAAAAGCCTTTCACTAAGACGGCTCTTGTGGAATTTTCAAAGTGATATTTGGAAGCCCATAGAAGGCTATGGTGAAAACGGAAATATCCTAAGATAAAAACTGAAAAGAAGCTTTCTGAGAAACTGCTTTGTGTTCTGTTAATTCACCTCACAGAGTTACATCTTTCCCCTCAAGAAGCCTTTCTCTAAGACTGTTCTTGTGGAATTTGCATAGTGATATTTGGAAGGCGATAGAGGGCTATGGAGAAAGAAGAAATATCTTCTGTTAGAAACTGGAAAGAAGCTTTCTGAGAAACTGCTTTGTGTTCTGTTAATTTATCTTATAGAGTTAAACTTTCCCCTCAAGAAGCCTTTCTGTAAGGCTCTTTTTGTGTAATTTGCAAAGTGATATTTGGAAGCCCATAGAGGGCTATGGTGAAAAAGGAAATATCTTCAGTTACAAACTGGAAAGAAGATTTCTGAAAAACTGCTTTGTGATCTGTTAATTCATCTCACAGTGTTACAGCTTTCCCTCAAGACGCCTTTCGCGAAGACTGTTCTTGTGGAATTTGCAAACTGATAATTGGACGACCATAGAGGGCTATGGTGACAAAGAAAATATCCTCAGGTAAAAACTGGAAAGAAGCTTTCTGAGAAACTGCTTTGAGTTCTGTTAATTCACATCACGGAGATACAGCTTTCCCCTCAAGAAGCCTTTCGCTAAGACACTTCTTGTGGAATTTGCAAAGTGATATTTGGAAGCCATTAGAGGGCTATAGTGAAAAAGGAAATATCTTCAGTTAAAAAGTTGAAAGGAGATTTCTGAGAAACTGCTTTGTGTTTTGTTAATTCATCTCATAGAGTTACTGCTTTCCGCTCAAGAAGCCTTTCGCTAAGACTGTTCCTCTGGAATATGCAAAGTGTTATTTTGGAGCCCATAGGGGGCTACGGTGAAAAGGAAATATCTTCAGTTTAAAACTGGAAAGAAGATTTTTGAGAATCTGCTTTGTGTTCTTTAAATTCATCTCACAGACTAACAGCTTTCCCCTCTAGAAGCCTTTCGTTAAGACTGTTCTTGTGGAATTTGCAATGTGATATATGGAAGCCCATAGAAGGCTATGGTGAAAAAGGAAATATCTTCCGTTAAAACTCTGAAGAAGCATTCTGTGAAACTGCCGTGTGTTCTGTTAATACATCTCACCGAGATACAGCTTTCCCCTCAAGAAGCCTTTCGCAAAGACTGTTCTTGTGTGATTTTCTAAGTGATATTTGGAAACCCATAGAGGCTTAAGGGGAAAAAGGAAATATCTTCGGTTGAAAACTGCAAAGAAGCTTTCTGAGAAACAGCTCTGTGTTCTGTTAATTCATTTCAGAGAGTTACAGCCTTCCGCTCCAGAAGCCTTTCGATAAGACTGCTCTTTTGGAATTTGCAAAGTGATATTTGGAAGCCCTTAGAGGGCTATGGTGAAAAAGGAAATATCTTCCGTTAAAAACTGGAAAGAAGCATTCTGAGATACTGCCGTGTGTTCTGTTAATAAGTCTAACCGAGTTACAGCATTCCCCTCAAGAAGTCTTTCGTTAAGACTGTTCTTGTGTGATTTGCAATGTGATATTGGGAAGCCCATAGAGGGCTACGGTGAAAAAGGAAATATCTTCAGTTAAAAACTGGAAAGAAGCTTTCTGAGAAACTGCTTTGTGTTCTGTTAATTCATCTCACAGAGTTAAAACATTCCCCTCCAGAAGCCTTTCGCTAAGACTGTTCTTGTGGAATTTGCAAAATGATGTTTGGAAGCCCAAAGAGAGCTATGGTGAAAAAGAAAATATCCTAAGATAAAAACTGAAAAGAAGCTTTCTGAGGAACTGCTTTGTGTTCTCTTATTTCGTATCCCAGATTTACAAATTTTCCCTCAAGAAGCCATTCGCTAAGACTGTTCTTGTGCAATTTGCAAAGTGATATTTGGAGCCCATAGAGGGCCATGATGAAAAAGGAAATATCTTCAGTTAAAAACTGGAAAGAAACTTTCTGAGAAACTGCTTTGTGTTCTGGTAATTCATCTCACAGGGTTACAGTTTTCTTCTCAAGAAGCTTTTCGGTAAGTCTGTTATGTGGAATTTGCAAAGTGATATTTGGAAGCCCATAGTGGGCTACGGAGAAAAAGGAAATATCTTCCGTTAAAAACTGGGAAGAAGATTTCTAAGACACTGCTTTGTGTTCTGTTAATTTATCTAACAGACTTACAGCATTCCCCTACAGAAGTCATTCGCTAAGATTGTTTTTGTGGAATTTGCAAAGTGATATTTGGAAGCCCCTAGAGGGCTTCGGTGAAAAAGGAAATATCTTCAGTTAAAAACTGGAAAGAAGATTTCTGAGAAACTGCTTTGTGTTCTGATAATTCATCTCACAGAATTACAGCTTTCCCTTCAAGAAGCCTTTCGATAAGACTGGTCTTGTGGGATTTGCAAAGTGATATTTGGAAGCCCAAATAGGACTATGGTGAAAAAGGAAATTTCTTCAGTTAAAAACTGGAAAGAACTTTCTCAGAAACTGCTTTGTGTTCTGTTAATTTAACTCACTGAGTTACAGCTTTCCCCTCCAGAAGCCTTTCCCTAAGACTGTTCTTCTGGAATTTGCAAAGTGATATTTGGAAGCCCATAGAGGGCTATGGTGAAAAAGGAAATATCTTCCGTTAAAAACTGGAAAGAAGCTTTCTTTGAAACTACATTGTGTTCTGTTAATTCATCTCACAGAGTTACAGATTTCCCCTCAAAAAGCCTTTCGCTAAGACTGTTCTTGTGGAATTTGCAAAGAGATATTTGGAAGCCCATAGAGGGCTATGGTGAAAAAGGAAATATCTTCCGTTAAAAACTGGAAAGAAACTTTCTGAGAAACTGCTTTGTGTTCTGTTAATTCATCTCTCTGAGTTACTGCTTTCCCCTCAAGAAGCGTTTCGCTAAGACTCTTCTTGTGAAATTTGCAAAGTGATATTTGGAAGCCCATAGAGGGCTACGGTGAAAAAGGAAATATCCTAAGTTAAAAACTGGAAAGAAGCTGTCTGAGAAACTGCTTTGTGTTCTGTTAATTCATGTCACAGAGTTACAGCTTTCCCTTCAAGAAGCCTTTCGCTAAGGCTGTTCTTGGGGAATTTCAAAGTGATATTTGGAAGCCCATAGAGGGCTATGGAGAGAATGGAAATATCTTCAGTTAAAAACTGGAAAGAAGCTTTCTGAGAGACTGCTTTGTGTTCTGTTAATTCATCTCACAGAGTTACAGCATTCCCCTCAAGAAGCCTTTCGCTAAGACTGTTCTTGTGGAATTTGCAAAGGGATATTTCGAAACCCATAGAGGGCTATTTTGAAAAAGGCAATATCTTCCTTTAATAACTGGAAAGAAGCTTTCTGAGAAACTGCTTTGTGTTCGGTTAATTCAACTCACAGAGTTACAGCTTTTCCTTCATGAGGCCTTTCGCTAAGGCTGTTCTTGTGGAATTTGCAAAGTGATATTTGGAAGACCATAGAGGGCTATATGGAAAAAGGAATTATCTTCAGTTAAAAACTGGAAAGAAGCTGTCTGAGAAACTGCTTTGTGTTCTGTTAATTCATCTCACAGAGTTACAGCTTTCCCTTCAACAATCCTTTTGCTAAGTCTGTTCTTGTGGAATTTGCAAAGTGATATTTGGAAGCCATTGGCGGCTACGGAGAAAAAGGAAATATCTTCAGTTAAAAACTCGAAGGAAGCTTTCTGAGAAACTGCTTTCTGTTCTGTTAATTCACCTCACAGAGTTACTGCTTTCCCTTCAAGAAGCCTTTCACTAAGGCTGTTATTATGGAATTTGCAAAGTGATATTTGTAAGTCCTTAGAGGGCGATGATGAAAAAGGAAATATCTTCCGTTAAAAACCGGAAAGAAGCTTTCTAGAAATTGCTTTGTGTTCTCTTAATTCATCTCACTGAATTACAGCATTCCCCTCAAGAAGCCTTTCGCTAAGACTGTTCTTGTGGAATTTGCAAAGTGATATTCAGAAGCCCATAGAGGGCTATGGTAAAAAAGAAAATATCTTCCGTTAAAAACAGGAAAGATTTTTTCTGAGTTACAGCTTTCCCTTCAAGAAGCCTTTTGCTAAGGCTGTTCCTCTGGAATTTGCAAAGTGATAATTGGAAGCCCATAGAGGGCTATGGTGAAAAAGGAAATATCTTCCGTTAAAAACTGGAAAGAAGCTTTCTGAGAAACTGCTTTGTGTTCTCTTAATTCATCTCACAGATTTACAGCTATCCCCTCAAGAAGCCTTTCGCTAAGACTGTTCTTGTGGAATTTGCAAAGTTATATTTGTAAGCCCATAGAGGGCTACGGTGAAAAAGGAAATATCTTCCGTTAAAAACGGGAAAGAAGCTTTCTGAGAAACTACTTTGTGTTCTGTTAATTCATGTCGCCGAGTTACAGCTTTCCCCTCAACAAGCCTTTTGCTAAGACTGTTTTTGTGGAATTGGCAAAGTGATATTTGGAAGCCCTTAGATGGCTATGGTGTAAAAGGAAATATCTTCCGTTAAAAATTGGAAAGAATCTTTCTGAGAAACTGTTTCATGTTCTGTTAATTCATCTCACAGAGTTACTGCTTTCCCCTCATGAAGCCTTTCGCTAAGACTGTTCTTGTGGAATTTGCAAAGTGATATTTGGAAGCCCATAGAGGGCGATGGTGAAAATGGAATTATCTTCCGTTAAAAACTGGGAAGAAGCTTTCTGAGAAACTGCTTTGTGTTCTTTAATTCATCTCACAGAGTTACAGCTTTCCCCTCCAGAAGCCTTTCGATAAGACTGTTCTTGTGTAATTTGCAAAGTGATATTTGAAAGCCCATAGAGGGCTATGGTGAAAAAGGGAATATCTTCAGTTAAAAACTGGAAAGTAGCTTTCAGAGAAACAGCGTTGTTTTCCGTTAATTCATCAGACAGTGTTACAGCTCTCCCCTCAAGAAGCCTTTCGCTAAGACTGTTCTTCTGTAATTTGCAAAGTGATATTTGGAAGCCCATAGAGGGCTATGGTGAAAAGGAAATATCTTCCGTTAAAAACGGGAAAGAGGCTTTCTGAGAAACTGCTCTGTGTTCTGCTAATTCGTCTCACACAGTTACAGCTTTCCCACCAAGATGCCTTTCCCTAAGACAGTTCTTTTGGAATGTGCAATGTGTTATTTGGAAGTCCATGCAGGGCTATGGTGAAAAATGAAATATCTTCAGTTAAAAACTGGAAGGAAGCTTTCTGAGAAACTGCTTTGTGTTCTGTTAATTCATCTCACAGAGTGACAGCTTTCCCCTCAAGAAGCCTCTCCCTAAGTCTGTTCTTGTGGAATTTTCAAAGTGATATTTGAAAGCCCTTAGAGAGCTATGGTGAAAAAGGAAATATCCTACATAAAACCTGAAAAGAAGCTTTCTGAGAAACTGCTTTGTGTTCTGTTAATTCATCTCACAGAGTTACAGCTTTCACCTAAAGAAGCCATTCAATAAGTCTGTTCTTGTGGAATTTGCAAAGTGATATTTGGAAGCCCATAGAGGGCTATGGTGAAAAAGGAAATATCTTCAGTTACAAACTGGAAAGAAGATTTCTGAAAAACTGCTTTGTGATCTGTTAATTCATCTCACAGTGTTACAGCTTTCCCTCAAGACGCCTTTCGCGAAGACTGTTCTTGTGGAATTTGCAAACTGATAATTGGACGACCATAGAGGGCTATGGTGACAAAGAAAATATCCTCAGGTAAAAACTGGAAAGAAGCTTTCTGAGAAACTGCTTTGAGTTCTGTTAATTCACATCACGGAGATACAGCTTTCCCCTCAAGAAGCCTTTCGCTAAGACACTTCTTGTGGAATTTGCAAAGTGATATTTGGAAGCCATTAGAGGGCTATAGTGAAAAAGGAAATATCTTCAGTTAAAAAGTTGAAAGGAGATTTCTGAGAAACTGCTTTGTGTTTTGTTAATTCATCTCATAGAGTTACTGCTTTCCGCTCAAGAAGCCTTTCGCTAAGACTGTTCCTCTGGAATATGCAAAGTGTTATTTTGGAGCCCATAGGGGGCTACGGTGAAAAGGAAATATCTTCAGTTTAAAACTGGAAAGAAGATTTTTGAGAATCTGCTTTGTGTTCTTTAAATTCATCTCACAGACTAACAGCTTTCCCCTCTAGAAGCCTTTCGTTAAGACTGTTCTTGTGGAATTTGCAATGTGATATATGGAAGCCCATAGAAGGCTATGGTGAAAAAGGAAATATCTTCCGTTAAAACTCTGAAGAAGCATTCTGTGAAACTGCCGTGTGTTCTGTTAATACATCTCACCGAGATACAGCTTTCCCCTCAAGAAGCCTTTCGCAAAGACTGTTCTTGTGTGATTTTCTAAGTGATATTTGGAAACCCATAGAGGCTTAAGGGGAAAAAGGAAATATCTTCGGTTGAAAACTGCAAAGAAGCTTTCTGAGAAACAGCTCTGTGTTCTGTTAATTCATTTCAGAGAGTTACAGCCTTCCGCTCCAGAAGCCTTTCGATAAGACTGCTCTTTTGGAATTTGCAAAGTGATATTTGGAAGCCCTTAGAGGGCTATGGTGAAAAAGGAAATATCTTCCGTTAAAAACTGGAAAGAAGCATTCTGAGATACTGCCGTGTGTTCTGTTAATAAGTCTAACCGAGTTACAGCATTCCCCTCAAGAAGTCTTTCGTTAAGACTGTTCTTGTGTGATTTGCAATGTGATATTGGGAAGCCCATAGAGGGCTACGGTGAAAAAGGAAATATCTTCAGTTAAAAACTGGAAAGAAGCTTTCTGAGAAACTGCTTTGTGTTCTGTTAATTCATCTCACAGAGTTAAAACATTCCCCTCCAGAAGCCTTTCGCTAAGACTGTTCTTGTGGAATTTGCAAAATGATGTTTGGAAGCCCAAAGAGAGCTATGGTGAAAAAGAAAATATCCTAAGATAAAAACTGAAAAGAAGCTTTCTGAGGAACTGCTTTGTGTTCTCTTATTTCGTATCCCAGAGTTACAAATTTTCCCTCAAGAAGCCATTCGCTAAGACTGTTCTTGTGCAATTTGCAAAGTGATATTTGGAGCCCATAGAGGGCCATGATGAAAAAGGAAATATCTTCAGTTAAAAACTGGAAAGAAACTTTCTGAGAAACTGCTTTGTGTTCTGGTAATTCATCTCACAGGGTTACAGTTTTCTTCTCAAGAAGCTTTTCGGTAAGTCTGTTATGTGGAATTTGCAAAGTGATATTTGGAAGCCCATAGTGGGCTACGGAGAAAAAGGAAATATCTTCCGTTAAAAACTGGGAAGAAGATTTCTAAGACACTGCTTTGTGTTCTGTTAATTTATCTAACAGACTTACAGCATTCCCCTACAGAAGTCATTCGCTAAGATTGTTTTTGTGGAATTTGCAAAGTGATATTTGGAAGCCCCTAGAGGGCTTCGGTGAAAAAGGAAATATCTTCAGTTAAAAACTGGAAAGAAGATTTCTGAGAAACTGCTTTGTGTTCTGATAATTCATCTCACAGAATTACAGCTTTCCCTTCAAGAAGCCTTTCGATAAGACTGGTCTTGTGGGATTTGCAAAGTGATATTTGGAAGCCCAAATAGGACTATGGTGAAAAAGGAAATTTCTTCAGTTAAAAACTGGAAAGAACTTTCTCAGAAACTGCTTTGTGTTCTGTTAATTTAACTCACTGAGTTACAGCTTTCCCCTCCAGAAGCCTTTCCCTAAGACTGTTCTTCTGGAATTTGCAAAGTGATATTTGTAAGCCCTTAGAGGGCTATGGTGAAAAAGGAAATATCCTCCGTTAAAAAGGGGAAAGAAGCTTTCTGAGACACTGCTTTGTTTTCTGTTAATTCATCTGACAGAGTTACAGCTTTCCCTTCAAGAATCCTTTTGCTAAGGCTGTTCTTGTGGAATTTACAAAATGATATTTGTAAGCCCTTAGAGGGCTATGTTGAAAAAGGAAATATCTTCCGTTAAAAACGTGAAAGAAGCTTTCTGAGAAACTGCTTTGTTTTCTGTTAATTCATCTAACAGAGTTACAGATTTCCCTTCACGAAGCCTTTCACTAAGGCTGTTCTTGGGGTATTTACAAAGTGATATTTGGAGCCCATAGAGGGCTATGGTGAAAAAGGAAATATCTTCAGTTAAAAACTAGCAAGAAGCAGTCTGAGAAACTGCTTTGTTCTGTGTTAATTCATCTCACAGAGTTACAGCATTCCCCTGAAGAAGCCTTTTGCTAAGCCTGTTCTTTTGGAATTGGCAAGGTGATATTTGGAAGCCCATAGAGGGCTATGGTGAAAAAGGAATATCTTCAGTTAAAAACTGGAAAGAAGCTGTCTGAGAAACTGCTTTGTGTTCTGTTAATTCATCTCACAGAGTTACAGCTTTCCCCTCAAGAAGCCTTTCGGTAAGACTGTTATGTGGAATTTGCAAAGTGATATTTGGAAGCCCATAGTGGGCTACGGAGAAAAAGGAAATATCTTCCGTTAAAAACTGGGAAGAAGATTTCTAAGACACTGCTTTGTGTTCTGTTAATTTATCTAACAGACTTACAGCATTCCCCTACAGAAGTCATTCGCTAAGATTGTTTTTGTGGAATTTGCAAAGTGATATTTGGAAGCCCCTAGAGGGCTTCGGTGAAAGAGGAAATATCTTCAGTTAAAAACTGGAAAGATGATTTCTGAGAAACTGCTTTGTGTTCTGATAATTCATCTCACAGAATTACAGCTTTCCCTTCAAGAAGCCTTTCGATAAGACTGGTCTTGTGGGATTTGCAAAGTGATATTTGGAAGCCCAAATAGGACTATGGTGAAAAAGGAAATTTCTTCAGTTAAAAACTGGAAAGAACTTTCTCAGAAACTGCTTTGTGTTCTGTTAATTTAACTCACTGAGTTACAGCTTTCCCCTCCAGAAGCCTTTCCCTAAGACTGTTCTTCTGGAATTTGCAAAGTGATATTTGGAAGCCCATAGAGGGCTATGGTGAAAAAGGAAATATCTTCCGTTAAAAACTGGAAAGAAGCTTTCTTTGAAACTACATTGTGTTCTGTTAATTCATCTCACAGAGTTACAGATTTCCCCTCAAAAAGCCTTTCGCTAAGACTGTTCTTGTGGAATTTGCAAAGAGATATTTGGAAGCCCATAGAGGGCTATGGTGAAAAAGGAAATATCTTCCGTTAAAAACTGGAAAGAAACTTTCTGAGAAACTGCTTTGTGTTCTGTTAATTCATCTCTCTGAGTTACTGCTTTCCCCTCAAGAAGCGTTTCGCTAAGACTCTTCTTGTGAAATTTGCAAAGTGATATTTGGAAGCCCATAGAGGGCTACGGTGAAAAAGGAAATATCCTAAGTTAAAAACTGGAAAGAAGCTGTCTGAGAAACTGCTTTGTGTTCTGTTAATTCATGTCACAGAGTTACAGCTTTCCCTTCAAGAAGCCTTTCGCTAAGGCTGTTCTTGGGGAATTTCAAAGTGATATTTGGAAGCCCATAGAGGGCTATGGAGAGAATGGAAATATCTTCAGTTAAAAACTGGAAAGAAGCTTTCTGAGAGACTGCTTTGTGTTCTGTTAATTCATCTCACAGAGTTACAGCATTCCCCTCAAGAAGCCTTTCGCTAAGACTGTTCTTGTGGAATTTGCAAAGGGATATTTCGAAACCCATAGAGGGCTATTTTGAAAAAGGCAATATCTTCCTTTAATAACTGGAAAGAAGCTTTCTGAGAAACTGCTTTGTGTTCGGTTAATTCAACTCACAGAGTTACAGCTTTTCCTTCATGAGGCCTTTCGCTAAGGCTGTTCTTGTGGAATTTGCAAAGTGATATTTGGAAGACCATAGAGGGCTATATGGAAAAAGGAATTATCTTCAGTTAAAAACTGGAAAGAAGCTGTCTGAGAAACTGCTTTGTGTTCTGTTAATTCATCTCACAGAGTTACAGCTTTCCCTTCAACAATCCTTTTGCTAAGTCTGTTCTTGTGGAATTTGCAAAGTGATATTTGGAAGCCATTGGCGGCTACGGAGAAAAAGGAAATATCTTCAGTTAAAAACTCGAAGGAAGCTTTCTGAGAAACTGCTTTCTGTTCTGTTAATTCACCTCACAGAGTTACTGCTTTCCCTTCAAGAAGCCTTTCACTAAGGCTGTTATTATGGAATTTGCAAAGTGATATTTGTAAGTCCTTAGAGGGCGATGATGAAAAAGGAAATATCTTCCGTTAAAAACCGGAAAGAAGCTTTCTAGAAATTGCTTTGTGTTCTCTTAATTCATCTCACTGAATTACAGCATTCCCCTCAAGAAGCCTTTCGCTAAGACTGTTCTTGTGGAATTTTCAAAGTGATATTCAGAAGCCCATAGAGGGCTATGGTAAAAAAGAAAATATCTTCCGTTAAAAACAGGAAAGATTTTTTCTGAGTTACAGCTTTCCCTTCAAGAAGCCTTTTGCTAAGGCTGTTCTTGTGGAATTTGCAAAGTGATAATTAGAAGCCCATAGAGGGCTATGGTGAAAAAGGAAATATCTTCCGTTAAAAACTGGAAAGAAGCTTTCTGAGAAACTGCTTTGTGTTCTCTTAATTCATCTCACAGATTTACAGCTATCCCCTCAAGAAGCCTTTCGCTAAGACTGTTCTTGTGGAATTTGCAAAGTTATATTTGTAAGCCCATAGAGGGCTACGGTGAAAAAGGAAATATCTTCCGTTAAAAACGGGAAAGAAGCTTTCTGAGAAACTACTTTGTGTTCTGTTAATTCATGTCGCCGAGTTACAGCTTTCCCCTCAACAAGCCTTTTGCTAAGACTGTTTTTGTGGAATTGGCAAAGTGATATTTGGAAGCCCTTAGATGGCTATGGTGTAAAAGGAAATATCTTCCGTTAAAAATTGGAAAGAATCTTTCTGAGAAACTGTTTCATGTTCTGTTAATTCATCTCACAGAGTTACTGCTTTCCCCTCATGAAGCCTTTCGCTAAGACTGTTCTTGTGGAATTTGCAAAGTGATATTTGGAAGCCCATAGAGGGCGATGGTGAAAATGGAATTATCTTCCGTTAAAAACTGGGAAGAAGCTTTCTGAGAAACTGCTTTGTGTTCTTTAATTCATCTCACAGAGTTACAGCTTTCCCCTCCAGAAGCCTTTCGATAAGACTGTTCTTGTGTAATTTGCAAAGTGATATTTGAAAGCCCATAGAGGGCTATGGTGAAAAAGGGAATATCTTCAGTTAAAAACTGGAAAGTAGCTTTCAGAGAAACAGCGTTGTTTTCCGTTAATTCATCAGACAGTGTTACAGCTCTCCCCTCAAGAAGCCTTTCGCTAAGACTGTTCTTCTGTAATTTGCAAAGTGATATTTGGAAGCCCATAGAGGGCTATGGTGAAAAGGAAATATCTTCCGTTAAAAACGGGAAAGAGGCTTTCTGAGAAACTGCTCTGTGTTCTGCTAATTCGTCTCACACAGTTACAGCTTTCCCACCAAGATGCCTTTCCCTAAGACAGTTCTTTTGGAATGTGCAATGTGTTATTTGGAAGTCCATGCAGGGCTATGGTGAAAAATGAAATATCTTCAGTTAAAAACTGGAAGGAAGCTTTCTGAGAAACTGCTTTGTGTTCTGTTAATTCATCTCACAGAGTGACAGCTTTCCCCTCAAGAAGCCTCTCCCTAAGTCTGTTCTTGTGGAATTTTCAAAGTGATATTTGAAAGCCCTTAGAGAGCTATGGTGAAAAAGGAAATATCCTACATAAAACCTGAAAAGAAGCTTTCTGAGAAACTGCTTTGTGTTCTGTTAATTCATCTCACAGAGTTACAGCTTTCACCTAAAGAAGCCATTCAATAAGTCTGTTCTTGTGGAATTTGCAAAGTGATATTTGGAAGCCCATAGAGGGCTATGGTGAAAAAGGAAATATCCTACAATAAAAACCGAAAAGAAGCTTTCTGAGAAACTGCATTGTGTTCTATTAATTCATGGCACGGAGTTGTAGCATTCCCCTCAAGAAGCCGATCACTAAGATTGTACTTGTGGAATTTGCAAGGTGATATCTAGAAGCCCATAGAGGGCTTTCGTGAGAAAGGAAATATCTTCCGTTAAAAACTGGAAAGCGACTTTCTGAGAAACTGCTTTGTGTTCTGTTAATTCATCTCACAGAGTTACAGCTTTCACCTAAAGAAGCCATTCAATAAGACTGTTCTTGTGGAATTTGCAAAGTGATATTTGGAAGCATATAGAGGGCTATGGTGAAAAAGGAAATATCCTACAATAAAAACCAAAAGAAGCTTTCTGAGAAATTGCATTGTGTTCTATTAATTCATCGCACGGAGTTGTAGCATTCCCCTCAAGAAGCCGATCACTAAGATTGTTCTTGTGGAATTGGCAAGGTGATATCTAGAAGCCCATAGAGGGCTTTGGTGAGAAAGGAAATATCTTCCGTTAAAAACTGGAAAGAGACTTTCTGAGAAACTGCTTTCTGTTCTGTTAATTCATTTCACAGAGTTACAGCTTTCCCCTCAAGAAGGCTTTCGGTAAGACTGTTCTTGTGGAATTTGCAAAGTGATAATTTGGAAGCCCAAAGAGGTCTACCGTGAAAAGGAAAATATCTTCCGTTAAAAACTGGAAAAAAGCTTTCTGAGAAACTGCTTTGTGTTCTGTTAATTCATTTCACAGAGTTACAGCTTTCCCCTCCAAAAGCCTTTCGATAAGACTGCTCTTGTGGAATTTTCAGAGTGATATTTGGCAGCCCTTAGAGGGCTATGGTGAAAAAGGAAATATCTTCAGTTAAAAACTCGAAGGAAGCTTTCTGAGAAACTGCTTTGTGTTCTGTTAATTCATCTCACATAGTTACAGCTTTCCCCTCAAGAAGCCTTTCACTACGACTGTTCTTGTGCAATTTGCAAATTGATATTTGGGAGCCGAAAGAGGGCTACGGTGAAAAAGGAAATATCTTAAGTTAAAATCTGGAAAAAAGCTTTCTGAGAAACTGCTTTGTGTTCTGTTAATTTATCTCAAAGAGATACAGCTTTCCCCTCAAGAAACCTTTCGCTAAAACTGTTCTTGTGCTATTTTCAAGGTGATATTTGGAAGCCAGAAGAGGGCTATGGTGAAATAGAAAATATCTTCAGTTAAAATGTGGAAATAAGCTTTCTAAGAAACTGTTTGTGTTCTGTGAATTCATCTCACAATGTTACAGATTTCCCCTCAAAAAGCCTTTCACTAAGACGGCTCTTGTGGAATTTTCAAAGTGATATTTGGAAGCCCATAGAAGGCTATGGTGAAAACGGAAATATCCTAAGATAAAAACTGAAAAGAAGCTTTCTGAGAAACTGCTTTGTGTTCTGTTAATTCACCTCACAGAGTTACATCTTTCCCCTCAAGAAGCCTTTCTCTAAGACTGTTCTTGTGGAATTTGCATAGTGATATTTGGAAGGCGATAGAGGGCTATGGTGAAAGAAGAAATATCTTCTGTTAGAAACTGGAAAGAAGCTTTCTGAGAAACTGCTTTGTGTTCTGTTAATTTATCTTATAGAGTTAAACTTTCCCCTCAAGAAGCCTTTCTGTAAGGCTCTTTTTGTGTAATTTGCAAAGTGATATTTGGAAGCCCATAGAGGGCTATGGTGAAAAAGGAAATATCTTCAGTTACAAACTGGAAAGAAGATTTCTGAAAAACTGCTTTGTGATCTGTTAATTCATCTCACAGTGTTACAGCTTTCCCTCAAGACGCCTTTCGCGAAGACTGTTCTTGTGGAATTTGCAAACTGATAATTGGACGACCATAGAGGGCTATGGTGACAAAGAAAATATTCTCAGGTAAAAACTGGAAAGAAGCTTTCTGAGAAACTGCTTTGAGTTCTGTTAATTCACATCACGGAGATACAGCTTTCCCCTCAAGAAGCCTTTCGCTAAGACACTTCTTGTGGAATTTGCAAAGTGATATTTGGAAGCCATTAGAGGGCTATAGTGAAAAAGGAAATATCTTCAGTTAAAAAGTTGAAAGGAGATTTCTGAGAAACTGCTTTGTGTTTTGTTAATTCATCTCATAGAGTTACTGCTTTCCGCTCAAGAAGCCTTTCGCTAAGACTGTTCCTCTGGAATATGCAAAGTGTTATTTTGGAGCCCATAGGGGGCTACGGTGAAAAGGAAATATCTTCAGTTTAAAACTGGAAAGAAGATTTTTGAGAATCTGCTTTGTGTTCTTTAAATTCATCTCACAGACTAACAGCTTTCCCCTCTAGAAGCCTTTCGTTAAGACTGTTCTTGTGGAATTTGCAATGTGATATATGGAAGCCCATAGAAGGCTATGGTGAAAAAGGAAATATCTTCCGTTAAAACTCTGAAGAAGCATTCTGTGAAACTGCCGTGTGTTCTGTTAATACATCTCACCGAGATACAGCTTTCCCCTCAAGAAGACTTTCGCAAAGACTGTTCTTGTGTGATTTTCTAAGTGATATTTGGAAACCCATAGAGGGTTAAGGGGAAAAAGGAAATATCTTCGGTTGAAAACTGCAAAGAAGCTATCTGAGAAACAGCTCTGTGTTCTGTTAATTCATTTCAGAGAGTTACAGCCTTCCGCTCCAGAAGCCTTTCGATAAGACTGCTCTTTTGGAATTTGCAAAGTGATATTTGGAAGCCCTTAGAGGGCTATGGTGAAAAAGGAAATATCTTCCGTTAAAAACTGGAAAGAAGCATTCTGAGATACTGCCGTGTGTTCTGTTAATAAGTCTAACCGAGTTACAGCATTCCCCTCAAGAAGTCTTTCGTTAAGACTGTTCTTGTGTGATTTGCAATGTGATATTGGGAAGCCCATAGAGGGCTACGGTGAAAAAGGAAATATCTTCAGTTAAAAACTGGAAAGAAGCTTTCTGAGAAACTGCTTTGTGTTCTGTTAATTCATCTCACAGAGTTAAAACTTTCCCCTCCAGAAGCCTTTCGCTAAGACTGTTCTTGTGGAATTTGCAAAATGATGTTTGGAAGCCCAAAGAGAGCTATGGTGAAAAAGAAAATATCCTAAGATAAAAACTGAAAAGAAGCTTTCTGAGGAACTGCTTTGTGTTCTCTTATTTCGTATCCCAGAGTTACAAATTTTCCCTCAAGAAGCCATTCGCTAAGACTGTTCTTGTGCAATTTGCAAAGTGATATTTGGAGCCCATAGAGGGCCATGATGAAAAAGGAAATATCTTCAGTTAAAAACTGGAAAGAAACTTTCTGAGAAACTGCTTTGTGTTCTGGTAATTCATCTCACAGGGTTACAGTTTTCTTCTCAAGAAGCTTTTCGGTAAGTCTGTTATGTGGAATTTGCAAAGTGATATTTGGAAGCCCATAGTGGGCTACGGAGAAAAAGGAAATATCTTCCGTTAAAAACTGGGAAGAAGATTTCTAAGACACTGCTTTGTGTTCTGTTAATTTATCTAACAGACTTACAGCATTCCCCTACAGAAGTCATTCGCTAAGATTGTTTTTGTGGAATTTGCAAAGTGATATTTGGAAGCCCCTAGAGGGCTTCGGTGAAAAAGGAAATATCTTCAGTTAAAAACTGGAAAGAAGATTTCTGAGAAACTGCTTTGTGTTCTGATAATTCATCTCACAGAATTACAGCTTTCCCTTCAAGAAGCCTTTCGATAAGACTGGTCTTGTGGGATTTGCAAAGTGATATTTGGAAGCCCAAATAGGACTATGGTGAAAAAGGAAATCTCTTCAGTTAAAAACTGGAAAGAAGTTTCTCAGAAACTGCTTTGTGTTCTGTTAATTTAACTCACTGAGTTACAGCTTTCCCCTCCAGAAGCCTTTCCCTAAGACTGTTCTTCTGGAATTTGCAAAGTGATATTTGGAAGCCCATAGAGGGCTATGGTGAAAAAGGAAATATCTTCCGTTAAAAACTGGAAAGAAGCTTTCTTTGAAACTACATTGTGTTCTGTTAATTCATCTCACAGAGTTACAGATTTCCCCTCAAAAAGCCTTTCGCTAAGACTGTTCTTGTGGAATTTGCAAAGAGATATTTGGAAGCCCATAGAGGGCTATGGTGAAAAAGGAAATATCTTCCGTTAAAAACTGGAAAGAAACTTTCTGAGAAACTGCTTTGTGTTCTGTTAATTCATCTCTCTGAGTTACTGCTTTCCCCTCAAGAAGCGTTTCGCTAAGACTCTTCTTGTGAAATTTGCAAAGTGATATTTGGAAGCCCATAGAGGGCTACGGTGAAAAAGGAAATATCCTAAGTTAAAAACTGGAAAGAAGCTGTCTGAGAAACTGCTTTGTGTTCTGTTAATTCATGTCACAGAGTTACAGCTTTCCCTTCAAGAAGCCTTTCGCTAAGGCTGTTCTTGGGGAATTTCAAAGTGATATTTGGAAGCCCATAGAGGGCTATGGAGAGAATGGAAATATCTTCAGTTAAAAACTGGAAAGAAGCTTTCTGAGAGACTGCTTTGTGTTCTGTTAATTCATCTCACAGAGTTACAGCATTCCCCTCAAGAAGCCTTTCGCTAAGACTGTTCTTGTGGAATTTGCAAAGGGATATTTCGAAACCCATAGAGGGCTATTTTGAAAAAGGCAATATCTTCCTTTAATAACTGGAAAGAAGCTTTCTGAGAAACTGCTTTGTGTTCGGTTAATTCAACTCACAGAGTTACAGCTTTTCCTTCATGAGGCCTTTCGCTAAGGCTGTTCTTGTGGAATTTGCAAAGTGATATTTGGAAGACCATAGAGGGCTATATGGAAAAAGGAATTATCTTCAGTTAAAAACTGGAAAGAAGCTGTCTGAGAAACTGCTTTGTGTTCTGTTAATTCATCTCACAGAGTTACAGCTTTCCCTTCAACAATCCTTTTGCTAAGTCTGTTCTTGTGGAATTTGCAAAGTGATATTTGGAAGCCATTGGCGGCTACGGAGAAAAAGGAAATATCTTCAGTTAAAAACTCGAAGGAAGCTTTCTGAGAAACTGCTTTCTGTTCTGTTAATTCACCTCACAGAGTTACTGCTTTCCCTTCAAGAAGCCTTTCACTAAGGCTGTTATTATGGAATTTGCAAAGTGATATTTGTAAGTCCTTAGAGGGCGATGATGAAAAAGGAAATATCTTCCGTTAAAAACCGGAAAGAAGCTTTCTAGAAATTGCTTTGTGTTCTCTTAATTCATCTCACTGAATTACAGCATTCCCCTCAAGAAGCCTTTCGCTAAGACTGTTCTTGTGGAATTTGCAAAGTGATATTCAGAAGCCCATAGAGGGCTATGGTGAAAAAGAAAATATCTTCCGTTAAAAACAGGAAAGATTTTTTCTGAGTTACAGCTTTCCCTTCAAGAAGCCTTTTGCTAAGTCTGTTCTTGTGGAATTTGCAAAGTGATAATTGGAAGCCCATAGAGGGCTATGGTGAAAAAGGAAATATCCTCCGTTAAAAACTGGAAAGAAGCTTTCTGAGAAACTGCTTTGTGTTCTCTTAATTCATCTCACAGATTTACAGCTATCCCCTCAAGAAGCCTTTCGCTAAGACTGTTCTTGTGGAATTTGCAAAGTTTTGTAAGCCCACAGAGGGCTACGGTGAAAAAGGAAATATCTTCCGTTAAAAACGGGAAGGAAGCTTTCTGAGAAACTACTTTGTGTTCTGTTAATTCATGTCGCCGAGTTACAGCTTTCCCCTCAACAAGCCTTTTGCTAAGACTGTTTTTGTGGAATTGGCAAAGTGATATTTGGAAGCCCTTAGATGGCTATGGTGTAAAAGGAAATATCTTCCGTTAAAAATTGGAAAGAAACTTTCTGAGAAACTGTTTCGTGTTCTGTTAATTCATCTCACAGAGTTACTGCTTTCCCCTCATGAAGCCTTTCGCTAAGACTGTTCTTGTGGAATTTGCAAAGTGATATTTGGAAGCCCATAGAGGGCGATGGTGAAAATGGAATTATCTTCCGTTAAAAACTGGGAAGAAGCTTTCTGAGAAACTGCTTTGTGTTCTTTAATTCTTCTCACAGAGTTACAGCTTTCCCCTCCAGAAGCCTTTCGATAAGACTGTTCTTGTGTAATTTGCAAAGTGATATTTGGAAGCCCATAGAGGGCTATGGTGAAAAAGGGAATATCTTCAGTTAAAAACTGGAAAGTAGCTTTCAGAGAAACAGCGTTGTTTTCCGTTAATTCATCAGACAGTGTTACAGCTCTCCCCTCAAGAAGCCTTTCGCTAAGACTGTTCTTCTGTAATTTGCAAAGTGATATTTGGAAGCCCATAGAGGGCTATGGTGAAAAGGAAATATCTTCCGTTAAAAACGGGAAAGAGGCTTTCTGAGAAACTGCTCTGTGTTCTGTTAATTCGTCTCACACAGTTACAGCTTTCCCACCAAGAAGCCTTTCCCTAAGACAGTTCTTTTGGAATGTGCAATGTGTTATTTGGAAGGCCATGCAGGGCTATGGTGAAAAATGAAATGTCTTCAGTTAAAAACTGGAAGGAAGCTTTCTGAGAAACTGCTTTGTGTTCTGTTAATTCATCTCACAGAGTGACAGCTTTCCCCTCAAGAAGCCTCTCCCTAAGACTGTTCTTGTGGAATTTTCAAAGTGATATTTGAAAGCCCTTAGAGGGCTATGGTGAAAAAGGACATATCCTATATAAAACCTGAAAAGAAGCTTTCTGAGAAACTGCTTTGTGTTCTGTTAATTCATCTCACAGAGTTACAGCTTTCACCTAAAGAAGCCATTCAATAAGACTGTTCTTGTGGAATTTGCAAAGTGATATTTGGAAGCCCATAGAGGGCTATGGTGAAAAAGGAAATATCCTACAATAAAAACCGAAAAGAAGCTTTCTGAGAAACTGCATTGTGTTCTATTAATTCATGGCACGGAGTTGTAGCATTCCCCTCAAGAAGCCGATCACTAAGATTGTTCTTGTGGAATTTGCAAGGTGATATCTAGAAGCCCATAGAGGGCTTTGGTGAGAAAGGAAATATCTTCCGTTAAAAACTGGAAAGAGACTTTCTGAGAAACTGCTTTGTGTTCTGTTAATTCATCTCACAGAGTTACAGCTTTCACCTAAAGAAGCCATTCAATAAGACTGTTCTTGTGGAATTTGCAAAGTGATATTTGGAAGCATATAGAGGGCTATGGCGAAAAAGGAAATATCCTACAGTAAAAACCAAAAGAAGCTTTCTGAGAAACTGCATGGTGTTCTATTAATTCATCGCACGGAGTTGTAGCATTCCCCTCAAGAAGCCGATCACTAAGATTGTTCTTGTGGAATTTGCAAGGTGATATCTAGAAGCCCATAGAGGGCTTTGATGAGAAAGGAAATATCTTCCGTTAAAAACTGGAAAGAGACTTTCTGAGAAACCGCTTTGTGTTCTGTTAATTCATCTCACAGAGTTACAGCTCTCCCCTCAAGAAGGCTTTCGGTAAGACTGTTCTTGTGGAATTTGCAAAGTGATATTTGGAAGCCCAAAGAGGTCTACCGTGAAAAGGAAAATATCTTCCGTTAAAAACTGGAAAAAAGCTTTCTGAGAAACTGCTTTGTGTTCTGTTAATTCATTTCACAGAGTTACAGCTTTCCCCTCCAAAAGCCTTTCGATAAGACTGCTCTTGTGGAATTTTCAGATTGATATTTGGAAGCCCTTAGAGGGCTATGGTGAAAAAGGAAATATCTTCAGTTAAAAACTCGAAGGCAGCTTTATGAGAAACTGCTTTGTGTTCTGTTAATTCATCTCACATAGTTACAGCTTTCCCCTCAAGAAGCCTTTCACTACGACTGTTCTTGTGCAATTTGCAAATTGATATTTGGGAGCCGAAAGAGGGCTACGGTGAAAAAGGAAATATCTTAAGTTAAAATCTGGAAAAAAGCTTTCTGAGAAACTGCTTTGTGTTCTGTTAATTTATCTCAAAGAGATACAGCTTTCCCCTCAAGAAACCTTTCGCTAAGACTGTTCTTGTGCTATTTTCAAGGTGATATTTGGAAGCCAGAAGAGGGCTATGGTGAAATAGAAAATATCTTCAGTTAAAATGTGGAAATAAGCTTTCTAAGAAACTGTTTGTGTTCTGTGAATTCATCTCACAAAGTTACAGATTTCCCCTCAAAAAGCCTTTCACTAAGACGGCTCTTGTGGAATTTTCCAGGTGATATTTGGAAGCCCAGAGAAGGCTATGGTGAAAACGGAAATATCCTAAGATAAAAACTGAAAAGAAGCTTTCTGAGAAACTGCTTTGTGTTCTGTTAATTCACCTCACAGAGTTACATCTTTCCCCTCAGGAAGCCTTTCTCTAAGACTGTTCTTGTGGAATTTGCATAGTGATATTTGGAAGGCGATAGAGGGCTATGGTGAAAGAAGAAATATCTTCTGTTAGAAACTGGAAAGAAGCTTTCTGAGAAACTGCTTTGTGTTCTGTTAATTTATCTTATAGAGTTAAACTTTCCCCTCAAGAAGCCTTTCTGTAAGGCTCTTCTTGTGTAATTTGCAAAGTGATATTTGGAAGCCCATAGAGGGCTATGGTGAAAAAGGAAATATCTTCAGTTACAAACGGGAAAGAAGATTTCTGAAAAACTGCTTTGTGATCTGTTAATTCATCTCACAGTGTTACAGCTTTCCCTCAAGACGCCTTTCGCGAAGACTGTTCTTGTGGAATTTGCAAAGTGATATTTGGAAGCCCGTAGAGGGCGATGGTGAAAATGGAATTATCTTCCGTTAAAAACTGGGAAGAAGCTTTCTGAGAAACTGCTTTGTGTTCTTTAATTCTTCTCACAGATTTACAGCTTTCCCCTCCAGAAGCCTTTCGATAAGACTGTTCTTGAGTAATTTGCAAAGTGATATTTGGAAGCCCATAGAGGGCTATGGTGAAAAAGGGAATATCTTCAGTTAAAAACTGGAAAGTAGCTTTCAGAGAAACAGCGTTGTTTTCCGTTAATTCATCAGAGAGTGTTACAGCTCTCCCCTCAAGAAGCCTTTCGCTAAGACTGTTCTTCTGTAATTTGCAAAGTGATATTTGGAAGCCCATAGAGGGCTATGGTGAAAAGGAAATACCTTCCGTTAAAAACGGGAAAGAGGCTTTCTGAGAAACTGCTCTGTGTTCTGTTAATTCGTCTCACACAGTTACAGCTTTCCCACCAAGAAGCCGTTCCCTAAGACAGTTCTTTTGGAATGTGCAATGTGATATTTGGAAGTCCATGCAGGGCTATGGTGAAAAATGAAACGTCTTCAGTTAAAAACTGGAAGGAAGCTTTCTGAGAAACTGCTTTGTGTTCTGTTAATTCATCTCACAGAGTGACAGCTTTCCCCTCAAGAAGCCTCTCCCTAAGACTGTTCTTGTGGAATTTTCAAAGTGATATTTGAAAGCCCTTAGAGGGCTATGGTGAAAAAGGAAATATCCTACATAAAACCTGAAAAGAAGCTTTCTGAGAAACTGCTTTGTGTTCTGTTAATTCATCTCACAGAGTTACAGCTTTCACCTAAAGAAGCCATTCAATAAGACTGTTCTTGTGGAATTTGCAAAGTGATATTTGGAAGCCCATAGAGGGCTATGGTGAAAAAGGAAATATCCTACAATAAAAACCGAAAAGAAGCTTTCTGAGAAACTGCATTGTGTTCTATTAATTCATGGCACGGAGTTGTAGCATTCCCCTCAAGAAGCCGATCACTAAGATTGTTCTTGTGGAATTTGCAAGGTGATATCTAGAAGCCCATAGAGGGCTTTGGTGAGAAAGGAAATATCTTCCGTTAAAAACTGGAAAGAGACTTTCTGAGAAACTGCTTTGTGTTCTGTTAATTCATCTCACAGAGTTACAGCTTTCACCTAAAGAAGCCATTCAATAAGACTGTTCTTGTGGAATTTGCAAAGTGATATTTGGAAGCATATAGAGGGCTATGGCGAAAAAGGAAATATCCTACAGTAAAAACCAAATGAAGCTTTCTGAGAAACTGCATGGTGTTCTATTAATTCATCGCACGGAGTTGTAGCATTCCCCTCAAGAAGCCGATCACTAAGATTGTTCTTGTGGAATTTGCAAGGTGATATCTAGAAGCCCATAGAGGGCTTTGGTGAGAAAGGAAATATCTTCCGTTAAAAACTGGAAAGAGACTTTCTGAGAAACTGCTTTGTGTTCTGTTAATTCATCTCACAGAGTTACAGCTGTCCCCTCAAGAAGGCTTTCGGTAAGACTGTTCTTGTGGAATTTGCAAAGTGATATTTGGAAGCCCAAAGAGGTCTACCGTGAAAAGGAAAATATCTTCCGTTAAAAACTGGAAAAAAGCTTTCTGAGAAACTGCTTTGTGTTCTGTTAATTCATTTCACAGAGTTACAGCTTTCCCCTCCAAAAGCCTTTCGATAAGACTGCTCTTGTGGAATTTTCAGAGTGATATTTGGCAGCCCTTAGAGGGCTATGGTGAAAAAGGAAATATCTTCAGTTAAAAACTCGAAGGAAGCTTTCTGAGAAACTGCTTTGTGTTCTGTTAATTCATCTCACATAGTTACAGCTTTCCCCTCAAGAAGCCTTTCACTACGACTGTTCTTGTGCAATTTGCAAATTGATATTTGGGAGCCGAAAGAGGGCTACGGTGAAAAAGGAAATATCTTAAGTTAAAATCTGGAAAAAAGCTTTCTGAGAAACTGCTTTGTGTTCTGTTAATTTATCTCAAAGAGATACAGCTTTCCCCTCAAGAAACCTTTCGCTAAGACTGTTCTTGTGCTATTTTCAAGGTGATATTTGGAAGCCAGAAGAGGGCTATGGTGAAATAGAAAATATCTTCAGTTAAAATGTGGAAATAAGCTTTCTAAGAAACTGTTTGTGTTCTGTGAATTCATCTCACAAAGTTACAGATTTCCCCTCAAAAAGCCTTTCACTAAGACGGCTCTTGTGGAATTTTCCAGGTGATATTTGGAAGCCCAGAGAAGGCTATGGTGAAAACGGAAATATCCTAAGATAAAAACTGAAAAGAAGCTTTCTGAGAAACTGCTTTGTGTTCTGTTAATTCACCTCACAGAGTTACATCTTTCCCCTCAGGAAGCCTTTCTCTAAGACTGTTCTTGTGGAATTTGCATAGTGATATTTGGAAGGCGATAGAGGGCTATGGTGAAAGAAGAAATATCTTCTGTTAGAAACTGGAAAGAAGCTTTCTGAGAAACTGCTTTGTGTTCTGTTAATTTATCTTATAGAGTTAAACTTTCCCCTCAAGAAGCCTTTCTGTAAGGCTCTTCTTGTGTAATTTGCAAAGTGATATTTGGAAGCCCATAGAGGGCTATGGTGAAAAAGGAAATATCTTCAGTTACAAACGGGAAAGAAGATTTCTGAAAAACTGCTTTGTGATCTGTTAATTCATCTCACAGTGTTACAGCTTTCCCTCAAGACGCCTTTCGCGAAGACTGTTCTTGTGGAATTTGCAAACTGATAATTGGACGACCATAGAGGGCTATGGTGACAAAGAAAATATCCTCAGTTAAAAACTGGAAAGAAGCTTTCTGAGAAACTGCTTTGAGTTCTGTTAATTCACATCACGGAGATACAGCTTTCCCCTCAAGAAGCCTTTCGCTAAGACACTTCTTGTGGAATTTGCAAAGTGATATTTGGAAGCCATTAGAGGGCTATAGTGAAAAAGGAAATATCCTCAGTTAAAAAGTTGAAAGGAGATTTCTGAGAAACTGCTTTGTGTTTTGTTAATTCATCTCATAGAGTTACTGCTTTCCGCTCAAGAAGCCTTTCGCTAAGACTGTTCCTCTGGAATATGCAAAGTGTTATTTTGGAGCCCATAGGGGGCTACGGTGAAAAGGAAATATCTTCAGTTTAAAACTGGAAAGAAGATTTTTGAGAATCTGCTTTGTGTTCTTTAAATTCATCTCACAGACTAACAGCTTTCCCCTCTAGAGGCCTTTCGTTAAGACTGTTCTTGTGGAATTTGCAATGTGATATATGGAAGCCCATAGAAGGCTATGGTGAAAAAGGAAATATCTTCCGTTAAAACTCTGAAGAAGCATTCTGTGAAACTGCCGTGTGTTCTGTTAATACATCTCACCGAGATACAGCTTTCCCCTCAAGAAGCCTTTCGCAAAGACTGTTCTTGTGTGATTTTCTAAGTGATATTTGGAAACCCATAGAGGCTTAAGGGGAAAAAGGAAATATCTTCGGTTGAAAACTGCAAAGAAGCTTTCTGAGAAACAGCTCTGTGTTCTGTTAATTCATTTCAGAGAGTTACAGCCTTCCGCTCCAGAAGCCTTTCGATAAGACTGCTCTTTTGGAATTTGCAAAGTGATATTTGGAAGCCCTTAGAGGGCTATGGTGAAAAAGGAAATATCTTCCGTTAAAAACTGGAAAGAAGCATTCTGAGACACTGCCGTGTGTTCTGTTAATAAGTCTAACCGAGTTACAGCATTCCCCTCAAGAAGTCTTTCGTTAAGACTGTTCTTGTGTGATTCGCAATGTGATATTTGGAAGCCCATAGAGGGCTACGGTGAAAAAGGAAATATCTTCAGTTAAAAACTGGAAAGAAGCTTTCTGAGAAACTGCTTTGTGTTCTGTTAATTCATCTCACAGAGTTAAAACTTTCCCCTCCAGAAGCCTTTCGCTAATACTCTTCTTGTGGAATTTGCAAAATGATGTTTGGAAGCCCAAAGAGAGCTATGGTGAAAAAGAAAATATCCTAAGATAAAAACTGAAAAGAAGCTTTCTGAGGAAATGCTTTGTGTTCTCTTATTTCGTATCCCAGAGTTACAAATTTTCCCTCAAGAAGCCATTCGCTAAGACTGTTCTTGTGCAATTTGCAAAGTGATATTTGGAGCCCATAGAGGGCCATGATGAAAAAGGAAATATCTTCAGTTAAAAACTGGAAAGAAACTTTCTGAGAAACTGCTTTGTGTTCTGGTAATTCATCTCACAGGGTTACAGTTTTCTTCTCAAGAAGCTTTTCGGTAAGTCTGTTATGTGGAATTTGCAAAGTGATATTTGGAAGCCCATAGTGGGCTACGGAGAAAAAGGAAATATCTTCCATTAAAAACTGGGAAGAAGATTTCTAAGACACTGCTTTGTGTTCTGTTAATTTATCTAACAGACTTACAACATTCCCCTACAGAAGTCATTCGCTAAGATTGTTTTTGTGGAATTTGCAAAGTGATATTTGGAAGCCCCTAGAGGGCTTCGGTGAAAAAGGAAATATCTTCAGTTAAAAACTGGAAAGAAGCTTTCTGAGAAACTGCTTTGTGTTCTGATAATTCATCTCACAGAATTACAGCTTTCCCTTCAAGAAGCCTTTCGATAAGACTGGTCTTGTGGGATTTGCAAAGTGATATTTGGAAGCCCAAATAGGACTATGGTGAAAAAGGAAATTTCTTCAGTTAAAAACTGGAAAGAACTTTCTCAGAAACTGCTTTGTGTTCTGTTAATTTAACTCACTGAGTTACAGCTTTCCCCTCCAGAAGCCTTTCCCTAAGACTGTTCTTCTGGAATTTGCAAAGTGATATTGGTAAGCCATTAGAGGGCTATGGTGAAAAAGGAAATATCCTCCGTTAAAAACGGGAAAGAAGCTTTCTGAGACACTGCTTTGTTTTCTGTTAATTCATCCAACAGAGTTGCAGCTTTCCCTTCAAGAATCCTTTTGCTAAGGCTGTTCTTGTGGAGTTTACAAAATGATATTTGTAAGCCCTTAGAGGGCTATGTTGGAAAAGGAAATATCTTCCGTTAAAAACGTGAAGGAAGCTTTCTGAGAAACTGCTTTGTTTTCTGTTAATTCATCTAACAGAGTTACAGATTTCCCTTCACGAAGCCTTTCACTAAGGCTGTTCTTGGGGTATTTACAAAGTGATATTTGGAGCCCATAGAGGTCTATGGTGAAAAAGGAAATATCTTCAGTTAAAAACTAGAAAGAAGCAGTCTGAGAAACTGCTTTGTTCTGTGTTAATTCATCTCACAGAGTTACAGCATTCCCCTGAAGAAGCCTTTTGCTAAGCCTGTTCTTTTGGAATTGGCAAGGTGATATTTGGAAGCCCATAGAGGGCTACGGTGAAAAAGGAATATCTTCAGTTAAAAACTGGAAAGAAGCTGTCTGAGAAACTGCTTTGTGTTCTGTTAATTCATCTCACAGAGTTACAACTTTCCCCTCAAGAAGCCTTTCGGTAAGACTGTTCTTGTGGAATTTGCAAAGTGATATTTAGAAGCCCATAGAGGGCTATGGTGAAAAAGGAAATATCTTCCGTTAAAAACTGGAAAGAAGCTTTCTTTGAAACTACATTGTGTTCTGTTAACTCATCTCACAGAGTTACAGATTTCCCCTCAAAAAGCCTTTCGCTAAGACTGTTCTTGTGGAATTTGCAAAGAGATATTTGGAAGCCCATAGAGGGCTATGGTGAAAAAGGAAATATCTTCCGTTAAAAACTGGAAAGAAACTTTCTGAGAAACTGCTTTGTGTTCTGTTAATTCATCTCTCTGAGTTACTGCTTTCCCCTCAAGAAGCGTTTCGCTAAGACTCTTCTTGTGAAATTTGCAAAGTGATATTTGGAAGCCCATAGAGGGCTACAGTGAAAAAGGAAATATCCTAAGTTAAAAACTGGAAAGAAGCTGTCTGAGAAACTGCTTTGTGTTCTGTTAATTCATGTCACAGAGTTACAGCTTTCCCTTCAAGAAGCCTTTCGCTAAGGCTGTTGTTGGGGAATTGGCAAAGTGATATTTGGAAGCCCATAGAGGGCTATGGAGAGAATGGAAATATCTTCAGTTAAAAACTGGAAAGAAGCTTTCTGAGAGACTGCTTTGTGTTCTGTTAATTCATCTCACAGAGTTACAGCATTCCCCTCAAGAAGCCTTTCGCTAAGACTGTTCTTGTGGAATTTGCAAAGGGATATTTCAAAACCCATAGAGGGCTATTTTGAAAAAGGCAATATCTTCCTTTAATAACTGGAAAGAAGCTTTCTGAGAAACTGCTTTGTGTTCGGTTAATTCAACTCACAGAGTTACAGCTTTTCCTTCATGAGGCCTTTCGCTAAGGCTGTTCTTGTGGAATTTGCAAAGTGATATTTGGGAGACCATAGAGGGCTATATGGAAAAAGGAATTATCTTCAGTTAAAAACTGGAAAGAAGCTGTCTGAGAAACTGCTTTGTGTTCTGTTAATTCATCTCACAGAGTTACAGCTTTCCCTTCAACAATCCTTTTGCTAAGTCTGTTCTTGTGGAATTTGCAAAGTGATATTTGGAAGCCATTGGCGGCTACGGAGAAAAAGGAAATATCTTCAGTTAAAAACTCGAAGGAAGCTTTCTGAGAAACTGCTTTCTGTTCTGTTAATTCACCTCACAGAGTTACTGCTTTCCCTTCAAGAAGCCTTTCACTAAGGCTGTTATTATGGAATTTGCAAAGTGATATTTGTAAGTCCTTAGAGGGCGATGATGAAAAAGGAAATATCTTCCGTTAAAAACCGGAAAGAAGCTTTCTAGAAATTGCTTTGTGTTCTCTTAATTCATCTCACTGAATTACAGCATTTACCTCAAGAAGCCTTTCGCTAAGACTGTTCTTGTGGAATTTGCAAAGTGATATTCAGAAGCCCATAGAGGGCTATGGTGAAAAAGAAAATATCTTCCGTTAAAAACAGGAAAGATTTTTTCTGAGTTACAGCTTTCCCTTCAAGAAGCCTTTTGCTAAGGCTGTTCTTGTGGAATTTGCAAAGTGATAATTGGAAGCCCATAGAGGGCTATGGTGAAAAAGGAAATATCTTCCGTTAAAAACTGGAAAGAAGCTTTCTGAGAAACTGCTTTGTGTTCTCTTAATTCATCTCACAGATTTACAGCTATCCCCTCAAGAAGCCTTTCGCTAAGACTGTTCTTGTGGAATTTGCAAAGAGATATTTGGAAGCCCATAGAGGGCTACGGTGAAAAAGGAAATATCCTCCGTTAAAAACGGGAAAGAAGCTTTCTGAGAAACTACTTTGTGTTCTGTTAATTCATGTCGCCGAGTTACAGCTTTCCCCTCAAAAAGCCTTTTGCTAAGACTGTTTTTGTGGAATTGGCAAAGTGATATTTGGAAGCCCTTGTTGGCTATGGTGTAAAAGGAAATATCTTCCGTTAAAAATTGGAAAGAAACTTTCTGAGAAACTGTTTCGTGTTCTGTTAATTCATCTCACAGAGTTACTGCTTTCCCCTCATGAAGCCTTTCGCTAAGACTGTTCTTGTGGAATTGGCAAAGTGATATTTGGAAGCCCATAGAGGGCGATGGTGAAAAAGGGAATATCTTCAGTTAAAAACTGGAAAGTAGCTTTCAGAGAAACAGCGTTGTTTTCCGTTAATTCATCAGACAGTGTTACAGCTCTCCCCTCAAGAAGCCTTTCGCTAAGACTGTTCTTCTGTAATTTGCAAAGTGATATTTGGAAGCCCATAGAGGGCTATGGTGAAAAGGAAATATCTTCCATTAAAAACGGGAAAGAGGCTTTCTGAGAAACTGCTCTGTGTTCTGCTAATTCGTCTCACACAGTTACAGCTTTCCCACCAAGAAGCCTTTCCCTAAGACAGTTCTTTTGGAATGTGCAATGTGTTATTTGGAAGTCCATGCAGGGCTATGGTGAAAAATGAAATATCTTCAGTTAAAAACTGGAAGGAAGCTTTCTGAGAAACTGCTTTGTGTTCTGTTAATTCATCTCACAGAGTTACAGCTTTCCCCTCAAGAAGCCTCTCCCTAAGATTGTTCTTGTGGAATTTTCAAAGTGATATTTGAAAGCCCTTAGAGGGCTATGGTGAAAAAGGAAATATCCTACATAAAACCTGAAAAGAAGTTTTCTGAGAAACTGCTATGTGTTCTGTTAATTCATCTCACAGAGTTACAGCTTTCACCTAAAGAAGCCATTCAATAAGACTGTTCTTGTGGAATTTGTAAAGTGATATTTGGAAGCCCATAGAGGGCTATGGTGAAAAAGGAAATATCTTCCGTTAAAAACTGGAAAGAAGCATTCTGAGATACTGCCGTGTGTTCTGTTAATAAGTCTAACAGAGTTACAGCATTCCCCTCAAGAAGTCTTTCGTTAAGACTGTTCTTGTGTGATTTGCAATGTGATATTTGGAAGCCCATAGAGGGCTACGGTGAAAACGGAAATATCTTCAGTTAAAAACTGGAAAGAAGCTTTCTGAGAAACTGCTTTGTGTTCTGTTAATTCATCTCACAGAGTTAAAACTTTCCCCTCCAGAAGCCTTTCGCTAAGACTCTTCTTGTGGAATTTGCAAAATGATGTTTGGAAGCCCAAAGAGAGCTATTGTGAAAAAGAAAATATCCTAAGATAAAAACTGAAAAGAAGCTTTCTGAGGAACTGCTTTGTGTTCTCTTATTTCGTATCCCAGAGTTACAAATTTTCCCTCAAGAATCCATGCGCTAAGACTGTTCTTGTGCAATTTGCAAAGTGATATTTGGAGCCCATAGAGGGCCATGATGAAAAAGGAAATATCTTCAATTAAAAACTGGAAAGAAACTTTCGGAGAAACTGCTTTGTGTTCTGTTAATTCACCTCACAGAGTTACATCTTTCCCCTCAAGAAGCCTTTCTCTAAGACTGTTCTTGTGGAATTTGCATAGTGATATTTGGAAGGTGATAGAGGGCTATGGTGAAAGAAGAAATATCTTCTGTTAGAAACTGGAAAGAAGCTTTCTGAGAAACTGCTTTGTGTTCTGTTAATTTATCTTATAGAGTTAAACTTTCCCCTCCAGAAGCCTTTCTGTAAGGCTCTTCTTGTGTAATTTGCAAAGTGATATTTGGAAGCCCATAGAGGGCTATGGTGAAAAAGGAAATATCTTCAGTTAAAACTGGAAAGAAGATTTCTGAAAAACTGCTTTGTGATCTGTTAATTCATCTCACAGTGTTACAGCTTTCCCTCAAGAAGCCTTTCGCGAAGACTGTTCTTGTGGAATTTGCAAACTGATAATTGGACGACCATAGAGGGCTATGGTGACAAAGAAAATATCCTCAGTTAAAAACTGGAAAGAAGCTTTCTGAGAAACTGCTTTGAGTTCTGTTAATTCACATCACGGAGATACAGCTTTCCCCTCAAGAAGCCTTTCGCTAAGACACTTCTTGTGGAATTTGCAAAGTGATATTTGGAAGCCATTAGAGGGCTATAGTGAAAAAGGAAATATCCTCAGTTAAAAAGTTGAAAGGAGATTTCTGAGAAACTGCTTTGTGTTTTGTTAATTCATCTCATAGAGTTACTGCTTTCCGCTCAAGAAGCCTTTCGCTAAGACTGTTCCTCTGGAATATGCAAAGTGTTATTTTGGAGCCCATAGGGGGCTACGGTGAAAAGGAAATATCTTCAGTTTAAAACTGGAAAGAAGATTTTTGAGAATCTGCTTTGTGTTCTTTAAATTCATCTCACAGAGTAACAGCTTTCCCCTCTAGAGGCCTTTCGTTAAGACTGTTCTTGTGGAATTTGCAATGTGATATATGGAAGCCCATAGAAGGCTATGGTGAAAAAGGAAATATCTTCCGTTAAAACTCTGAAGAAGCATTCTGTGAAACTGCCGTGTGTTCTGTTAATACATCTCACCGAGATACAGCTTTCCCCTCAAGAAGCCTTTCGCAAAGACTGTTCTTGTGTGATTTTCTAAGTGATATTTGGAAACCCATAGAGGCTTAAGGGGAAAAAGGAAATATCTTCGGTTGAAAACTGCAAAGAAGCTTTCTGAGAAACAGCTCTGTGTTCTGTTAATTCATTTCAGAGAGTTACAGCCTTCCGCTCCAGAAGCCTTTCGATAAGACTGCTCTTTTGGAATTTGCAAAGTGATATTTGGAAGCCCTTAGAGGGCTATGGTGAAAAAGGAAATATCTTCCGTTAAAAACTGGAAAGAAGCATTCTGAGATACTGCCGTGTGTTCTGTTAATAAGTCTAACCGAGTTACAGCATTCCCCCCAAGAAGTCTTTCGTTAAGACTGTTCTTGTGTGATTTGCAATGTGATATTTGGAAGCCCATAGAGGGCTACGGTGAAAAAGGAAATATCTTCAGTTAAAAACTGGAAAGAAGCTCTCTGAGAAACTGCTTTGTGTTCTGTTAATTCATCTCACTGAGTTAAAACTTTCCCCTCCAGAAGCCTTTCGCTAAGACTGTTCTTGTGGGATTTGCAAAATGATGTTTGGAAGCCCAAAGAGAGCTATGGTGAAAAAGAAAATATCCTAGGATAAAAACTGAAAAGAAGCTTTGTGAGGAACTGCTTTGTGTTCTCATATTTCGTGTCCCAGAGTTACAAATTTTCCCTCAAGAAGCCATTCGCTAAGACTGTTCTTGTGCAATTTGCAAAGTGATATTTGGAGCCCATAGAGGGCCATGATGAAAAAGGAAATATCTTCAGTTAAAAACTGGAAAGAAACTTTCTGAGAAACTGCTTTGTGTTCTGGTAATTCATCTCACAGGGTTACAGTTTTCTTCTCAAGAAGCTTTTCGGTAAGTCTGTTATGTGGAATTTGCAAAGTGGTATTTGGAAGCCCATAGTGGGCTACGGAGAAAAAGGGAATATCTTCCGTTAAAAACTGGGAAGAAGATTTCTAAGACACTGCTTTGTGTTCTGTTAATTTATCTAACAGACTTACAGCATTCCCCTACAGAAGTCATTCCCTAAGATTGTTTTTGTGGAATTTGCAAAGTGATATTTGGAAGCCCCTAGAGGGCTTCGGTGAAAAAGGAAATATCTTCAGTTAAAAACTGGAAAGAAGATTTCTGAGAAACTGCTTTGTGTTCTGATAATTCATCTCACAGAATTACAGCTTTCCCTTCAAGAAGCCTTTCGATAAGACTGGTCTTGTGGGATTTGCAAAGTGATATTTGGAAGCCCAAATAGGACTATGGTGAAAAAGGAAATTTCTTCAGTTAAAAACTGGAAAGAACTTTCTCAGAAACTGCTTTGTGTTCTGTTAATTTAACTCACTGAGTTACAGCTTTCCCCTCCAGAAGCCTTTCCCTAAGACTGTTCTTCTGGAATTTGCAAAGTGATATTGGTAAGCCCTTAGAGGGCTATGGTGAAAAAGGAAATATCCTCCATTAAAAACGGGAAAGAAGCTTTCTGAGACACTGCTTTGTGTTCTGTTAATTCATCTAACAGAGTTACAGCTTTCCCTTAAAGAATCCTTTTGCTAAGGCTGTTCTTGTGGAATTTACAAAATGATATTTGTAAGCCCTTAGAGGGCTATGTTGGAAAAGGAAATATCTTCCGTTAAAAACGTGAAAGAAGCTTTCTGAGAAACTGCTTTGTTTTCTGTTAATTCATCTAACAGAGTTACAGATTTCCCTTCACGAAGCCTTTCACTAAGGCTGTTCTTGGGGTATTTACAAAGTGATATTTGGAGCCCATAGAGGGCTATGGTGAAAAAGGAAATATCTTCAGTTAACAACTAGAAAGAAGCAGTCTGAGAAACTGCTTTGTTCTGTGTTAATTCATCTCACAGAGTTACAGCATTCCCCTGAAGAAGCCTTTTGCTAAGCCTGTTCTTTTGGAATTGGCAAGGTGATATTTGGAAGCCCATAGAGGGCTATGGTGAAAAAGGAATATCTTCAGTTAAAAACTGGAAAGAAGCTGTCTGAGAAACTGCTTTGTGTTCTGTTAATTCATCTCACAGAGTTACAGCTTTCCCTTCAAGAATCCTTTTGCTAAGGCTGTTCTTGTGGAATTTACAAAATGATATTTGTAAGCCCTTAGAGGGCTATGTTGGAAAAGGAAATATCTTCCGTTAAAAACTGGAAAGAAGCTTTCTTTGAAACTACATTGTGTTCTTGTGGAATTTGCAACGTGATATTTGGAAGCCCATTGAGGGCTATGGTGAAATAGGAATTATTTTCCGTTGAAAACTGGAAGGAAGATTTCTGAGAAACTGTTGTGTGTTCTGTTAATTCATCTCACTTAGTTACAGCTTTCCTCTCAAGAAGCACTTCAGTAAGACTGTTCTTGTGGATTTTGCAAAGTGAAATTTGGAAGCCCATAGAGGGCTATGGTGAAAAAGGAAATATCTTCCGTTAAAAACCGAAAAGAAGCACTCTGAGAAACTGCTTGGAGTTCTGTGAGTTCATGTCACAGATTTGCAGCTTTCGCCTGAAGAAGCCTTTCGCTAAGACTGTTCTTGTGGAATTTGTAAAGTGATATTTGGAAGCCCATGGAGGGCTATGGTGAAAAAGGAAATATCTTCAGTTAAAAACTGAAAAGAAGCTTTCTGAGAAACTGCTTGGTGTTCTGTTAGTTCATGTCACAGAATTACAGCATTCCCCTCAAGAAGCCGTTCATTAGGACTGTTCTTGTGAAATTTGCAAAGTGATATTTGGAAGCCCTTAGAGGGCTATGGTGAAAAACGAAATATCTTCAGTTAAAAACGGGAAGGAAACGTTCTGAGAAACTGCTTCTTTGTTCTGTTAATTCATCTCAGGGAGTTACAGCTTTCCCCTCAAGAAGCCTTTCGCTAAGACTGTTGTTGTGGAATTTGCAAAGTGATATTTGGAAGCCCATAGATGGCTATGAAGAAAAAGGAAAAATAAGAAAAGAAGCTTTCTGAGAAACTGCTTTTTGTTCTGTTAATTCATCTCACAGAGTTACAGCTTTTCCCTCAAAAAGCCTTTCGGTAAGACTGTTCTTGTGGGATTAACAAAGTGATATTTGGAAGCCCATAGAGTGCTATGGTGAAAAAGGAAATATCTACAGTTAAAAACTGGAAAGAAGCTCTGTGAAATTGGTTTGTGTTCTGTTAATTCATCTCGAAGAGTTACAGCTTTCCCCTCAAGAAGCCTTTCGCTTAGACTGTTCTTGTGGAATTTGCACAGTGATCATTGGAAGCCCCTAGAGGGCTATGGTGAAAAAGGAAATATCTTCAGTTAAAAACTGAAAAGAAGCTTTCTGAGAAACTGCTGTGTGTTCTGTTAATTATACAATTGACCGAGTTTCAGCTTTCCCCACAAGAAGCCTTCGCTAAGAACGTTCTTGTGGGATATTCAAAGTCATATTTGGAAGCCCATAGACGGCTGAGGTGAAAAAGGAAATATGTTCCGGTAAAAACTGGAAATAAGATTTCTGAGAAGCTGCTTTGTGTTCTGTTAATTCATCTCACAGAGTTACAGCTTTCTTCTAAAGAAGCCGTTCACTAAGACTGTTCTTGTGGAATTTGCAAAGTGATATTTGGAAGCCGATTGAGGCCTGTGGTGAAAAAGGAAATAGCCTAAGATAAAATCTGAAAAGACGCTTTCTGAGAAACTACTTTGTGTTCTGTTAATTTAACTCACAGAATTACAGCTTTCCCCTCAATAAGCCTTACGCTAAGGCTGTTTTTGTGGAATTTGCAAAGTGATATTAGAAGCCCATGCAGGGCTATGGTGAAAAAGGAAATATCTTCCGTTGAAAACTAGAAAGAAGCTTTCTGAGAAACTGCTTTGTGTTCTGTTAATTCATCTCACCGAGTTACAGCATTGCCCTCCAGAAGCCTTTCGCTAAGACTGTTCTTGTGGAATTTGCAAAGGGATATTTGGAAGCCGATGCAGGGCTGTGGTGAAAAAGGAAATATACTAAGATAAAAACTGAAAAGAAGCTTCCTGAGAAACTGCTTTGTTTTCTGAAAATTCAACTCACAGAGTTACAGCTTTACAATCAAGAAGCCTTTCGCTAAGGCTGTTGTTGTGTAAATTGCAAAGTGATATTTGGAAGCCCCTAGAGAGTAATGGTGAAAAAGGAAATAACTTCAGTTAAAAACTTAAAAGAAGCTTTCTGAGAAACTGCTTTTTGTTCTGTTAATTCATCACACAGAGTTACAGATTTTCCTCAAGGTCCCTTTGGCAAAGACTATTCTTGTGGAATTTGCAAAGTAATATTTGGAAGTCCATAAAGGGCTATGATGAAAATGGAAATATCCTAAGATAAAAACCGAAAAGAAGCTTTCTGTGAAACTGCTTTGTGTTCTGTTATTCATCTCACAGAGTTACAGCTTTCCCCTCAAGAATTCGTTCACTGAGACTATTCTTGTGAAATTTGCAAAGTGATATTTGGAAGCCCATAGAGGGCTATGGTGAAAAAGGAAATATCTTCCGTTAAAAACTGGAAAGCAACATTCTGAGAAACTGCCGTGTGTACTGTAAATATATCTCACCGAGTTACAGCTTTCCCCTCAAGAGGCCTTTCGCTAAGACAGTTCTGTGGGATTTGCAATGTAATATTTGGAAATCCATAAAGGTCTATGGTGAAAAAGAAATATCTTCAGTTAACAACTGGAAAGAAGCTTTCTGAGAAAGTGCTTTGTGTTCTGTTAATTCATCTAACAGAGTTACAGCTTTCCCCTCAAGAAGCCTTTCGCTAAGACTGTTCTTGTGGAATTTGCAAAGTGATATTTGGAAGCCCATAGAGGGATATGGTGAAAAAGGTAATATCTTCAGTTAAAAACCGGAAAGAAGCTTTCTGAGAAACTACTTTGTGTTCAGTTAATTCATCTCACAGAGTTACAGCTTTCCCCTCAAGAATCCTTTCACTAAGATTGTTCTTGTGGAATCTGCAGCGTGGTCTTTGGAAGCCCATAGAAGGCTACGGTGAAAAAGGAAATATCTTCAGTTAAAAACTGAAAAGAAGCTTTCTGAGGAACTGCTTTGTGTTCTGCAAATTCATCTCAATGATTTACAGCTTTACCCTCAAGAAGCCTTTCGCTAAGACTGTTTTTGTGGAATTTCAAAGTGATATTTGGATGCCCATAGAGGGCTATGGTGAAGAAGGAAATATCTTCCGTTAAAAACTGGAAAGACGCTTTCTGAGAAACTGCTTTGTGTTCTGTTATTTCATCTCACAGAGTTACAGCTTTCCTCTCAAGTAGCCTTTCGCTAAGACAGTTTTTGTGGAATTTACAAAGTGATATTTGGAAGCCCATAGAGGGATATCGTGAAAAAGGAAATATCTTCCGTTAAAAACTGGAAAGAGGCATTCTGAGAAACTCCTTTGTGTTCTCTTAATTCAACTCACAGAGTTACATCTTTCCCCTGAAGAAATCTTTCCTTAAGACAGTTTTTGTGGAAATTGGAAACGGATACTTCGAAGCCCATAGAGGGCTATGGTGAAAAAAGAAATATCCTAAGACAAAAACTGAAAAGAATCTTTCGTAGAAACTAATTTGTGCTCTGTTAATTCTGGTCACAGACTTAGAGCTTTCTCCTACAGAAGCCTTTCGCTAAGACTGTTCTTGTGGAATTTGCAAAGTGATATTTGGAAGCCCCTAGAGTGCTAAGGTGAAAAAGGAAATATCTTCCATTAAAAATTGGAAAGAATATTTCTGAGAAACTGGTTTGTGTTCTGTTAATTCATCTCACACAGTTACAGCTTTCCCCTCAAGAAACCTTTCCCTAAGACTGTTCTTGTGGAATTTGCAAAGTGATATTTGGAAGCCCATGGAGAGCTATGGTGAAAAAGCGAATATCTTCAGTTGAAAACTGGAAAGTAGCTTTCAGAGAAACGGCATTGTTTTCCGTTAATTCATCTGACAGTTACAGCTTTCCCCTCAAGAAGCCATTCACTAAGACTGTTCTTGTGGAATTTGCAAAGTGATATTTGAAAGCCCATAGAGGGCTATGGTGAAAAAGGAAATATCCTCAGTTAAAAACTTGAAAGAAGCTTTCTGAGAAACTGCGTTGTGTTCTGCTAATTCATCTCACAGAGTTACAGGTTTCTCCTCAAGAAGCCTTTCGATAAGACAGTTCTGGAGGAATTATCAAAGTGTTATTTGGAAGCCCTTAAAGGGCTATGGTAGCAAAGGAAATACCTTCCGTTAAAAACTGGAAAGAAGCTTTCTGAGAAACCGCGTTGTATTCTCTTAGTTCATCTCACAGAGTTACAGATTTCCCTTCAAGAAGCCTTTCGCTAAGACTGTTTTTGTGGAAATTGGAAAGTGATACTTAGTATCCCATAGAGGGCTATGGTGAAAAAGGAAATATCCTAAGACAAAAATTGAAAAGAAGCTTTCTAAAAAACTGTTTTGTGCTCTGTTAATTCATTTCACAGAGTTACAGCTTTCCCCTCAAGAAGCCTTTAGCTAAGGCTGTTCTTGTGGAATTTGCAAAGTGATATTGGGAAGCCCATAGATGTCTATGGTGAAAAAAGAAATATCCTAAGATGAAAACTGGAAAGAAGCTTTCTGAGAAACTGCTTTGTGTTCTATTATTTCATTTCACAGAGTTACAGGTTTCCCCTCAAGAAGCCATTTTTAAGCATTTTCTTTTGAAATTTGCAATTTGATTTTTGGAAGCATATAGAGGGCTAATGTGAAAAAGGAAATATCTTCCGTTAAAAACTGGAAAGAAGCTTTCTGAGATACTGCTTTGTGTTCTGTTAATTCATCTCACAGAGTCACAGCTTTCCCCTCAAGAAGCCATTCGCTAAGACTGTTCTTGTGGAAATTGCAAGGTGATATTTGGAGACCCTTAAAGGGCCATGGTGAAAAAGGAAATATCTTATGTTAAAAACTGGAAAGAAGTTTTCTGAGAAACTTTTTTGTATTCTGTTAATTCATCTAACAGAGTTACAGCTTTCCCCTCCAGAAGCCTTTCATTAAGAGTGTTCTTGTGGAGTTTGCAAAGTGATATTTGGAAGGCCATAAAGGGCTACGGTGAAAAAGGAAATATCCTAAGATAAAAACTGAAGAGAATCTTTCTGAGAAACTGCTTTGAGTTCTGTTAATTCATCTCACAGTGTTACAGCTTTTCCCTCAAGAAGCTTTTCGATAAGACTTTTTTGTGGAATTTGCAAAGTGATATTGGAAGCCTATGGAGGGCTATGGTGAAAAAGGAAATATCCTAAGATAAATTCTGAAAAGATTCTTTCTGAGAAACTGCTTTGTGTTCTGTTAATTCATCTCACAGAGTTACAACTTTCCCCTCAAGAAGCCTTTCGCTAAGACTGTTCTTGTGGAATTTGCAAAGTGAAATTTGGAAGCCCTTAGAGAGCTATGGTGAAAAAGGAAATATCTTCCGTTAAAAACCGAAAAGAAGCTCTCTGAGAAACTGCTTTCTGTTCTGTTACTTCATCTCACAAAGTTTCAGCTTTCCACTCAAGAAGCCGTTCACTAACACTATTCTTGTGAAATTTGCAAAGTGATAAATCAAAACCCATAGAGGGCTATGGTGAAAAAGGAAATATATTAGGGTAAAAACTGGAAAGAAGCATTCTGAGAAACTGCTTTGTGTTCTGTTAATTCATCTCACAGAGTTACAGCCTTCCCCTCAAGAAGCCTTTCGCTCAGACTTTACTTGTGGAATATGCAAAGTGATAGTTGTAAGCCCATAGAGGGCTATGCTGAGAAAGGAAATATGTTCCGTTTAAAACTGTAAAGAAGCTATCTGAGAAAGTGTTTCGTGTTCTGTTAATTCATCTCAGAGTTATTGCTTTCCCCTCAAGAAGTCTTTCGCTAAGACTGTTCTTGTGGAATTTGGAAAGTGATATTTGGAAGTCCATAGAGGTCTATGGTGAAAGAGGAAATATCTTAGGATAAAAACTGGAAAGAAGCTTTCTGAGAAGCTGCTTTGTGTTTTGTTAATTCATCTCACCGAGTTACAGCATTCCCTACAAGAAGCCTTTCGCTAAGACTGTTCTTCTGGAATTTGCAAAGTGATATTTCGAAGCCCAAAGAGGTCTAGGGTGAAAAAGGAAATATCTTCCGTTAAAAACTGGAAAGAAGCTGTCTGACAAACTGCTTTGTGTTCTGTTAATTCATCTCAGAGAGTTACAGCTTTCCCCTCAAGAAGCCTTTCGTTAAGACTGTTCTTGTGGAATTTCCAAAGTGATATTTGGTAGCCCATAAAGGGCTATGGTGAAAAAAGAAATATCTTCCGTTAAAAAGTGGAAAGAAGCTTTCTGAGAAACTCCTTTGTGTTCTGTTAATTCATCTGACAGAATTACATCTTTCCCCTCAATAATCCTTTCGCTAAGAGTTTTCTTGTGCAATTTGCATAGTGATATTTGGGAGCCCATAGAGGGCTATGGTGAAAAAGAAAATATCTTCCGTTAAAAACTGGAAAGAAGCTTTCTGTGAAACTGCTTTGTGTTCTCTTAATTCATCTCACAGAGTTAAAGTTTTCCCTTCAAGAAGCCTTTCGATAAGGCTGTTCTTGTGGAATTTGGATAGAGATATTTGGAAGCTCATAGAGGGTAAGGTGAAAAAACAAATATCTTCAGTTAAAAACTGGAAAGAAGTTTTCTCAGAAACTGCTTTGTCTTCTCTTAATTCATGTCACAGAATTACAGCTTTCCCTTCAAGAAGCCTTTCGCAAAAGCTCTCTTGTGGTATCTGGAAAGTGATATTTGTAAGCCCATAGAGAGCTATGCTGAAAAAGGAAGAATCTTACGAGATAAACTGGAATGAAGCTTTCTGAGAAACTGTTTTCTGTTCTCTTAATTCATCTCAGAGTTACTGCTTTCCCCTCAAGAAGGCTTTCGCTAAGACTGTTCTTGTGGAATTTGCAAAGTGATATTTGGAAGCCCATAGCGGGATATAGTGAAAAAGGAAATATACTAAGATAAAAACTGAAAGGAAGCATTCTGAGAAACTGCTTTGTGATTTGTTAATTCATCTCACAGGGTTACAGCTTTCCCTTCAAGAAGCCTTTCGCAAAGGTTCTTCTTGTGGAATTGGCCAAGTGATATTTGGAAGCCCATAGAGGGCTATGGTGAAAAAGGAAATATCTTCAGTTAAAAACTGGAAAAAAGCTTTCTGAGAAACTGCTTTGTGTTCTCTTAATTCATCTCACAGAGTTACAGCTTTCCCCTCAAGAAGCCTTTAGCTAAGACTGTTTTTGTGGAATATGGAAAGTGATTATGGAAGCCCATAGAGGGCTACGGTGAAAAAGGAAATATCTTCCGTTAAAAACTGGAAAGAAGCATTCTGAGCAACTGCTTTGTGTTCTGTTAATTCATCTCACAGAGTTACAGCTTTCCCCTCAAGAAGCCTTTCGTTAAGACTGTTCTTCTGGAATATGGAAAGTGATATTTGGAAGGCCGTAGAGGGCTATGGTGAAAAAGGAAATATCTTCCGTTAAAAACTGGAAAGAATCTTTCTGAGAAACTGCCTTGTGTTCTGTTAATTCATCTCACAGAGTTACAGTTTTCCCTTCAAGAAGCCTTTCGCTAAGACTGTTCTTCTGGAATTTGCAAAGTGATATTTCGAAGCCCAAAGAGGTCTAGGGTGAAAAAGGAAATATCTTCTGTTAAAAACTGGAAAGAAGCTGTCTGAGAAACTGCTTTGTCTACTCTTAATTCATCTCACGGAATTGCAGCTTTCCCTTCAAGAATCCTTTCGCTAAGGCTGTCTTTTCGAATCAGGAAAGTGATATTTGTAAGCCCATAGAGCGCTTTGCTGAAAAAGGAAGTATCTTATGTGAAAAACTGGAATGAATCTTTCTGAGAAACTGTTTTGTGCTCTCTTATTTCATCTCAGAGTTACTGCTTTCCCCTCAAGAAGCTTTCACTAAGACTGTTCTTGTGGAATTTCCAAAGTGATATTTGGAAGCCCATGGAGGGATACGGTGAAAAAGGAAATATCTTCCATTAAAAACAGGAAAGAAACTTTCTGAGAAACTGCTTTGTGTTTTTTTAATTCATCTCACAGAGTCACAGCTTTCCCCTCAAGAAGCCTTTCGCTAATGCTGTTCTGGTGGAACTTGCAAAGTGATATTTGGAAGCCCATAGAGGGCTATGGTGAAAAAGGAAATATCTTCCGTTAAAAACTGGAAAGAAGCTTTTGAGAACGTGCTTTGTGTTCTGTTAATTCATCTCACTGAGTTACTGCTTTCCCTAAAAGAAGTCTTTCGCTAAGACTGTTCTTCCGGAATTTGCAAAGTGATATTTCGAAGCCCAAAGTTGTCTAGGGTGAAAAAGGAAATATCTTCAGTTAAAAACTGGAAAGAAGCTCTCTCAGAAACTGCTTTGTGTTCTGCGGAATTTGCAAAGTGATATTTGGAAGCCCATAGTGGGCTACGGTGAAAAAGGAAATATCCTGAGTTAAAAACTGAAAAGAAACATTCTGAGAAACTGCTTTGTGTTCTGTTAATTCATCTCACAGAGTTACATCTTTCCCTTCAAGAAGCCTTTATCTAAGGCTGTTCTTTTGGAAATTGCAAAGTGATATTTGGAAGCCCATAGAGGGCTATGGTGAAAAAGGAAATATCTTCCGGAAAAACTGGCAAGAAGCTTTCTGAGAAGCTGCTTGTGTTCTATTAATTCATCTCACAGAGTTACAGGTTTCCCTTCAAGAAGCCTTTCTCTAAGGCTGTTCTTGTGGAATTTGGTAACTGATATTTAGAAGTCCTTAGAGGGCTATGGTGAAAAAATAAATATCTTTAGTTAAAAACTGGAAAGAAACTTTCTGAGAAACTGCTTTGTATTCTGTTAATTCATCTCACAGAGTTACTGCTTTCTCCTCAAGAAGCCTTTCGCTAAGACTGTTCTTGTGGAATTTGCAAAGTGATATTTGGAAGTCCCTAGAGAGCTATGGTGAAAAAGGAAATATCTTCCGTTAAAAACTGGAAAGAAGCTTTCTGAGAAACTGCTTTGTGTTCTTTGAATTCTTCTCACAGAGTTACAGCTTTCCCCTGAAGAAGCCTTTTGCTAAGATTGTTCTTGGGGAGTTTTCAAAGTGATATTTGGAAACCCTTAGAGGGCTATGGTGAAAAAGGAAATACGTTCCGTTAAAAACTGGAAAGAAGCTTTCTGAGAAACTGCTTCGTGTTCTGTTAATTCATCTCACAGAGTTACAGCTTTTCCTTCAAGAAGCCTTTCGCTAAGGCTGTTCTTGTGTTGTTTGGAAAGTGATATTGGAAGCCCATAGAGGGCTATGGTCAAAAAGGAAATATCTTCAGGTAAAAACTGGAAAGAAGCTTTTTATGAAACTACTTAGTGTTCTGTTAATTCATCTCACAGAGTTACTGCTTTCCCCTCAAGAAGACTTTCGCAAAGGCTGTTCTTGTGGAATTTTCAAAGTGATATTTGGAAGCCCCTAGAGAGCTAGGGTGAAAAGGAAATATCTTCCGTTAAAAACCGGAAAGAAGTTTTCTGAGAAACTGCTTTTGTTCTGTCAATTCATCTCACAGATTTCAAGTTTTCCCTTCAAGAAGTCTTTCACTAAGACTGATTTGGTGGAATTTTCAAAGTGATATTTTTAAGTACATAGAGGGCTACGGTGTAAAAGGAAAAATCTTTCGTTAAAAACTGGAAATAAGCTTTCTGAAATACTGCTTTGTGTTATGTTAATTCATCTCACAGAATTACAGCTTTCCCTTCAAGAAGCCTTTCGCTAAGGTTGTTCTTGTGGAATTTGCAAAGTGATATTTGGAAGCCTATAGAGGGTTATGCTGAAAAAGGAAATATCTTCCGTAAAAAACTGGAAAGAAGCTTTCTGAGAAACTGCTTTGTGTTCTTCTAATTCATCTCACAGAGTTACAGCTTTCCCTTCAAGAAGCCTTCCGCTAAGGCTGTTCTTGTAAAATTGGCAAGGTGACATTTGGAAGCCCGTAGAGGGCTATGGTGAAAAGGAAACATGTTGAGTTAAAAAATGGAAAGTAGCTTTCTGAGAAACTGCTTTGTGTTCTGTAAATTCATCTAACAGAGTTACAGCTTTCCCCTCAAGAAACCTTGGGCTAAGAGTGTTCTTTTGGAATTTGCAAAGTGATACTTGGCAGCACATAGAGAGCTATGGTGAAAAAGGAAATATCTTCTGTTAAAAACTGGAAAGAAGCTTTCAGAGAAACTGCTTTGTGTTCTGTTAATTCATCTCACAGTGTTACAGCTTTCCCTTCAAAAAGCCTTTCGCTAGGGCTGTCCTTGTGGAATTTCTAAAGTGATATTTCGAAGCCCATAGAGGGCTATGGTGGAAAAGGAGATATCTTCAGTTAAAAACTGGAAAGAAGCTGTCTGAGAAACTGCATTGGGTGCTGTTAATTCACCTCACAGAGTTACAGCTTTCCCCTCAAGAAGCCTTTCGCTAAGGCTGATCTTGTGGAATTTGCAAAGTGATATTTGGAAGCCCGTAGAGGGGTATGGTGAAAAAAGAAATATATTCCGGAAAAACTAGAAGAAGTTTTATGAGAAACTGCTTTGTATTCTGTTAATTCATCTCACAGAGTTACAGGTTTCTCTTCAAGAAGCCTTTCGCTAAGTCTATTCTTGTGGAATTTGGAAAGTGATATTTGGAAGCCGTCCGAGGGCTATGGTGAAAAAATAAATATCTTCAGTTAAAAACTGGAAAGAAACTTTCTGTGACACTGCTTTGTGTTCCGTTAATTCATTTCACAGAGTTACTGCTTTCCCCTCAAGAAGCGTTTCGCTGAGACTGTTCTTGTGGAATTTGCAAAGTTATATTTGGAAGCCCAAGAGGCATATGGTGAAAAGGGAAATAACTTCCGTTAAAAACTGGAAAGAAGCTTTCTGAGAAACTACTTTGTGTTCTCTTAATTCATCTCACAGACTTACAGCATTCCCCTCAAGAAGCCTTTCGCTAAGACTGTTCTTGTGGAATTGGCAAAGTGATATTTGGAAGCCCACAGAGGGCTATGTTGAAAAAGGAAATATCCTAAGTTAAAAACTGGAAAGAAGCTTTCTGAGAAACTGCTCTGTGTTCTGTTAATTCATCTCACAGAGTTACATCTTTCCCTTCAAGAAGCCTTTCGCTAAGGCTGTTCTTGTGGAATTGGCAAAGGGATATTTGGAAGCCCATAGAGGGCTATGGTGAAAAAGGAAATATCTTCCGTTCAAAACTGGAAAGAAGCTTTCTGAGAAACTGCTTTGTTTTCTGTTAATTCCTCTCACAGAGTTACAGCTTTCACCTCAAGAAGCCATTCCCTAAGACTGCTCTTGTGACATTTTCAAAGTGATATTTGGAAGACCATAGAGGGCTACGGTGAAAAAGGAAATATACTAAGTTAAAAACTGAAAAGAAACACTCTGAGAAACTGCTTTGTGTTCTGTTAATTCATGTCACAGAGTTACAGCTTTCCCTTCAAGAAGCCTTTCACTAACTCTGTTCTTGTGGCATTGGCAAAGTGATATTTGGAAGCCCATAGAGTGCTGTGGGGAAAAGTAAATATCTTCAGTTAAAAAATGGAAAGAATCTTTCTGACAAAGTGCTTTGTGTTCTGTTAATTCATCTCACAGAGTTACACATTTCCCCTAAAGAAGCCTTTCGCAAAAACTGTTCTTGTGGAATTTTCAAAGTGATATTTGGAAGCCCCTAGAGGGCTATGGTGAAAAAGGAACTATCTTCCGTTAAAAACTGGAAATAAGCTATCAGAGAATCTGCTTTGTGTTCTGTTAATTCATCTCAAAGAGTTACAGCTTTCCCTTCAAGAAGCCTTTCGCTAAGGTTGTTCTTGTGGAATTCGCAAAGTGATATTTGGAAGCCAATAGAAGGCTATGCAGAAAAAGGAAATATCTTCCGTAAAAAACTGGAAAGAAGCTTTCTGAGAAACTGCTTTGTGTTCTGCTAATTCATCTCACAGAGTTACAGCTTTCCCCTCAAGAAACCTTGGGCTGAGACTGTTCTTTTGGATTTTGCAAAGTGATATTTGGCAGCACATAGAGAGCTATGCTGAAAAAGGAAATATCTTCTGTTAAAAACTGGAAAGAAGATGTCTGAGAAAGTACTTTGGGTTTTGTTAATTCATCTAACAGAGTTACAGCTTTCCCCTCAAGAAACCTTGGGCTAAGACTGTTCTTTTGGAATTTTCAATGTGATATTTGTCAGCACATAGCGGGCTATGATGAAAAAGGAAATATCTTCTGTTAAAAACTGGAAAGAAGCTTTCTGAGAAACTGCTTTGTGTTCTGTTAATTCATCTCACAGAGTTACAGCTTTCACTTCAAAAAGCCTTTCGCTAGGGCTATTCTTCCGGAATTTCTAAAGTGATATTTGGAAGCCCATAAAGGGCTACGGTGGAAAAGGAGATATCTTCCGTTAAAAATTCGAAAGAATCTGTGTGAGAAACTGCTTTGTGTTCTGTTAATTCATTTCACAGAGGTACAGCTTTCCCCTCAAGAAGCCTTTCGCAAAGGATGTTCTTGTGGAATTTGCAAAGTGATATTTGGATACCCATAGAGGGCTATTTTGAAAAAGGAAATATCTTAAGTTAAAAACTGGAAAGAAGCTGTCTGAGAAACTGCTTTGTGTTCTGTTAATTCATCTCACAGAGTTACAGCTATCCCCTCAAAAGACTTTTGCTACGACTCTTTTTGTAGAATTTGCAATGTGATATTTGTAAGCCCATAGAGGGCAATGGTGAAAAAGGAAATATCTTCCGTTAAAAACGGGAAAGAAGCTTTCTGAGAAACTGCTTTGTATTCTGTTAATTCGTCTCACAGAGTTACAGATTTCCCCTGAAGAAGCCTTTCGCTAAGTCTGTTCTTGTGGAATTTGCAAAGTGATATTTGGAAGCCCATAGAGGGCTATAGTGAAAAAGGAAATATCTTCTGTTAAAAACTGGAAAGAAACCTTCTGAGAATCTGCTTTGTGTTCTGTCAATTCATCTCACAGAGTTACAGCTTTCCTTAAACAAGCCGTTCGCTGAGGTTGCTCTTGCGGAACTTGCAAAGTGATATTTGGAAGCCCATAGAGGGCTGTGGTGAAAAAGGAAATATCTTCCGTTAAAAACTGGAAAGAAGCTTTCTGAGAAACTACTTTGTGTTCTCTTAATTCATCTCAAAGGCTTAGAGCATTCCTCTCAAGAAGCGTTTCGCTAAGACTGTTCTTGTGGAATTTGCAAAGTGATATTTGGAAGCCCTTAGAGGGCTATGGTGAAAAAGGAAATAACCTAAGCTAAAAACTGAAAAGAAGCATTCTGAGAAACTGCTTTGTGTTCTGTTAATTCATCTCACAGTTACAGCTTTCCCCTCAAGAAGCCTTTCACTAGGGCTGTTCTTCTGGAATTGGCAAAGTGATATTTGGAAGGCCATAGAGGGCTATTGTGAAAAAGGAAATATCTTCCGTTAAAAACTGGAAAGAAGCTTTCTGAGAAACTACTTTGTGTTCTCTTAATTCATCTCGCAGATTTACAGCTTTCCCCTCTAGAAGCCTTTCGCTAAGACTGTTCTTGTGGAATTTGCAAAGTGATATTTGGAAGCCCATAGAAGGTTTCAGTGAAAAAGGAAGTATCCTGAGTTAAAAACTGAAAAGAAGCTTTCTGAGAACCTGCCTTGTGTTCTGTTAATTCATCTCACAGTGTTTTAGCTTTCCCCTCAAGAAGCCTTTCGCTAAGGCTGTTCTTGTGGCATTTGCAAAGTGATATTTGGAAGCCAATGGAAAGCTATGATGAAAAAGGTAATCTCTTCCATTAAAAACTGGAAAGAAGCTTTCGGAGAAACTGCTTTGTTTTCTGTTAATTGATCTCACAGAGTTACAGCTTTCCCCTCAAGAAGCCTTTTGCTAAGACTGTATTTGAGGAATTTGTAAAGAGACATTTGGAAGCCCATGAAGCGCTATGGTTAAAAAGCAAATATCCTTCTTAAATAACTGGAAGCTTTTCGCTAAGGCTCTTCTTGTGGAATTTCCAAAGTGATATTCGGAAGCCCTTACAGTGCTATGGTGAAAAAGGAAGTATCTTCCGTTAAAAACTGGAAAGAAGTTTTCTGAGAAACTGGTTTGCTTCTGTTAATTCATCTCACAGTATTACAGCTTTCCCAACAAGAAGCCTTTCGCTAAGACTGTACTTGTGGAATTTGCCAAGTGAGATTTGTGAGCCCTTAGATGGCGATGGTGAAAAAGGAAATATCTTCCGTTAAAAACTGGAAAGAAGATTTCTGAGAAACTGCTTTTTTTTCTGTTAATTCATCTCACAGAGTTACAGCTTTCCCTTCAAGAAGCCTTTCGCTAAGACTGTCCTTGTGGAATTTGCAAAGTGATATTTGGAACCCGCAGAGGGCTGTGGTGAAAAAAGAAATATCTTCCATTAAAAACGGGAAAGAAGCTTTCTGAGTTACAGCTTTCCCTTCAAGAAGCCTTTCGCTAAGGCTGTTCTTGTGGAATTTCCAAGGTGATATTTGGAAGCCCATAGAGGGCTGTGGTGAAAAAGGAAGTATCTTCAGTTAAAAACTGGAAAGAAACTGTCTGAGAAACTGCTTTGTGATGTGTAAATTCATCTCCCAGAGTTACAGTTTCCCCTCAAGAAGAATTTTGCTAAGACTGTTCATGTGGAATTGACAAAGTGATATATGGAAGCCCAAAGAGGGCTATGGTGAAAAAGGAATATCTTCAGTTAAAAACTTGAAAGAAGCTGTCTGAGAAACTGCTTTGTGTTCTGTCAATTCATTTCACAGACTTACAGCTTTCCCCTCAAGAAGCCTTTCGCTAAGACTGTTCTTGTGGAAATTGCAAAGTGCTATTTGGAAGCCCATAGAGGGCTATGGCGAAAAAGGAAACATCTTCCGTTAAAAATGGCAAAAAAAGCTTTCTGAGAAACTGTTTCGTGTTCTGTTAATTCATCTCACAGAGTTACTGCTTTCCCCTCACGAAGCCTTTCGCTAAGACTGTTCTTGTGGAATTTGCAAAGTGATATTTGGAAGCCCAAAGAGGGCGATGGTGAAAATGGAAATATCTTCCGTTAAAAACTGGAAAGAAGCTTTCTGAGAAACTGCTTTGTGTTCTCTTAATTCATCGCACAGATTTACAGCTTTCCCCTAAAGAAGTCTTTTGTTAAGACTGTTCTTGTGGAATTTCCAAAGTGATATTTGGAAGCCCATAGATTGCTACGGTCAAAAAGGAAATATCCCAAGTTAAAAACTGAAAAGAAGAATTGTGAGAAACTGCTTTGTGTTCTGTTAATTCATCTCACAGAGTTACAGATTTCCCTTCTATTAGCCTTTCGCTAAGGCTGTTCTTGGGGAATTTGCAAAGTGGTATTTGGAAGCCCATAGAGCACTATGGTGAAAAAGGAAATATCTTCAGTTAAAAACTGGAAAGAAGCTTTCTGAGAAACTGCTTTGTGTTCTGTTAATTCATCTCACCGAGTTACAGCATTCCCCTCAAGAAGCCTTTCGCTAATACTGTTTTTGTGGAATTGGCAAAGTGATATTGGGAAGCCCATAGAGGGATACGGTGAAAAAGGAAATATCTTCTGTTAAAAACTGGAAGGAAGCTTTCTGAGAAACTGCTTTATGTTCTGTTAATTCATCTCACCGAGTTACAGCTTTTCCTTCAAAAATCCTTTCTCTAAGGCTGTTCTTGTGGAATTTGCAAAGTGATATTTGGAAGCCCTAGGAGGGCTATCATAAGAAAGGAAATATCTTCAGGTAAAAACTGGAGAGAAGCTGTGTGAGAAAGTGCTTTGTGTTCTGTTAATTCATCTCACAGAGGTACAGCTTTCCCCTCAAGAAGCCTTTCGCTAAGGCTGTTCATGTGGAATTTGGAAAGTGATATTTTGAAGCCCATAGAGGGCTATTTTGAAAAAGAAAATATCTTCAGTTAAAAACTGGAAAAAAGCTGTCTGAGAAACCGCTTTGTGTTCTGTTAATTCATTTCACAGAGTTACAGCTTTCCCCTCAATAAGCCTTTTGCTACGACTATTTTTGAAGAATTTGCAAAGTTATATTTGGGAGCCCATAGAGGGCTATGGTGAAAAAGGAAATATCTTCAGTTAAAAACGGGAAAGAAGCTTTCTGAGAAACTGCTTTGTGTTCTGTTAATTCATCTCACAGAGTTACAGATTTCCCCTCAAGAAACCTTTCGCTAATACTGTTCTTGTGGAATTTGGAAAGTGATACTTGGAAGCCCATAGAGGGCTATGGTGAAAAAGAAAATATCTTCCGTTAAAAACAGGAGAGAAGCTGTCTGAGAAGCTGCTTTGTGTTCTGTTAATTCATCTCACAGAGATACAGCTTTCCCCTCAAGAAGCTTTTCGCTAAGGCTGTTCTTGTGGAATTTGCAACGTGATTTTCGGAAGTCCTTAGAGGGCTATGGTGAAAAAGGAAATATCTTCAGTTAAAAACTGGAAATAAGCTTTCTGAGAAACTGCTTTGTGTTCTCTTAATTCATCGCACAGATTTACAGCTCTCCCCTAAAAAAGCCTTTTGTTAAGACTGTTCTTGTGGAATTTTCAAAGTGATATTTGGAAGCCCATAGATTGCTACGGTCAAAAAGGAAATATCCTAAGTTAAAAACCGAAAAGAAGAATTCTGAGAAACTGCTTTGTGTTCTGTTAATTCATCTCACAGAGTTACAGCTTTCCCTTCTATTAGCCTTTCGCTAAGGCTGTTCTTGGGTAATTTGCAAAGTGATATTTGGAAGCCCATAGAGCGCTATGGTGAAAAAGGAAATATCTTCAGTTAAAAACTGGAAAGAACCTTTCTGAGAAACTGCTTTGTGTTCTGTTAATTCATCTCACCGAGTTACAGCATTCCCCTCAAGAAGCCTTTCGCTAATACTGTTTTTGTGGAATTGGCAAAGTGATATTTGGAAGCCCATAGAGGGATACGGTGAAAAAGGAAATATCTTCTGTTAAAAACTGAAAAGAAGCTTTCTGAGAAACTGCTTTGTGTTCTGTTAATTCATCTCACCGAGTTACAGCTTTTCCTTCAAAAATCCTTTCTCTAAGGCTGTTCTTGTGGAATTTGCAAAGTGATATTTGGAAGCCCAAAGAGGGCTATCGTAAGAAAGGAAATATCTTCAGGTAAAAACTGGAGAGAAGCTGTTTGAGAAAGTACTTTGTGTTCTGTTAATTCATCTCACAGAGGTAAGGCTTTCCCCTCAAGAAGCCTTTCGCTAAGGCTGTTCATGTGGAATTTGGAAAGTGATATTTTGAAGCCCATAGAGGGCTATATTGAAAAAGAAAATATCTTCAGTTAAAAACTGGAAAAAAAGCTGTAAGAGAAACCGCTTTGTGTTCTGTTAATTCATCTCACAGAGTTACAGCTTTCCCCTCAATAAGCCTTTCGCTACGACTGTTTTTGAAGAATTTGCAAAGTGATATTTGGGAGCCCATAGAGGGCTATGGTGAAAAAGGAAATATCTTCCGTTAAAAACGGGAAAGAAGCTTTCTGAGAAACTGCTTTGTGTTCTGTTAATTCATCTCACAGAGTTACAGATTTCCCCTCAAGAAACCTTTCGCTAAGACTGTTCTTGTGGAATTTGGAAAGTGATACTTGGAAGCCCATAGAGGGCTATGGTGAAAAAGAAAATATCTTCCGTTAAAAACAGGAGAGAAGCTGTCTGAGAAGCTGCTTTGTGTTCTGTTAATTCATCTCACAGAGATACAGCTTTCCCCTCAAGAAGCTTTTCGCTAAGGCCGTTCTTGTGGAATTTGCAAAGTGATTTTCGGAAGCCCTTAGAGCGCTATGGTGAAAAAGGAAGTATCTTCCGTTAAAAACTGGAAAGAAGCTTTCTGAGAAACTGTTTTGTGTTCTGTTAATTCATCTCACAGAATTTCAGCTTTCCCATCAAGAAGCCTTTCGCAAACACTGTTCTTGTGGAATTTGCAAAGTGAGATTTGTAAGCCCTTAGAAGGCGATGGTGAAAAAGGAAATATCTTCCGTTAAAAACTGGAAAGAAGCTTTCTGAGAAACTGCTTGTTTTTTCTGTTAATTCATCTCACAGAGTTACAGCTTTCCCTTCAAGAATCCTTTCGCTAAGACTGTTTTTGTGGAATTTGCAAAGTGATATTTGGAAGTCCATAGAGGGCTATGGTGAAAAAGGAAATATCTTCCGTTAAAAACTGGAAGGAAGCTTTCTGAGAAACTGCTTGTTTTTTCTGTTAATTCATCTCACAGAGTTACATCAATCCCTTCAAGAAGTCTTTATCTAAGTCTCTTCCTGTGGAATTTGCAAAGTGATATTTGGAAGCCCTTAGAGGGCTCTGGTGAAAAAGGAAATATCTTCCGGAAATACTGGAAAGAAGCTTTCTGAGAAACTGCTCTGTATTCTTTTAATTCGTCTCACAGAGTTACAGTTTTCCCTTCAGGAAGCCTTTCGCTAAGGCTGTTCTTTTGGAATTTGGTACCTGATATTTGGAAGCCCTTAGAGGGCTATGGTGAAAAAATAAATATCTTCAGTTAAAAACTGGAAGGAACCTTTCTGAGAAACTGCTTTGTGTTTTGTTAATTCATGTCACAGAGTTACTGCTTTCCCCTCAAGAAGCTTTTCGCTAAGACTGTTCTTGGGATTTGCAAAGTGATATTTGGAAACCCATTGAGGGCTATGTGAAAAAGGAAATATCTTCCGTTAAAAACTGGAAAGAAGCTTTCTGAGAAACTACTTTGTGTTCTGTTAGTTCACCACACAGATTTACAGCTTTCCCCTCAAGAAGCCTGTCACTATGACTGTTCTTGTGGAATTTGCAAGGTGATATTTGGAAGCCCATAGAGGGCTATATTGAAAAAGGAAATATCTTCCGTTGAAAACTAGAAAGAAGCTGTCTGAGAAACTTATTTGTGTTCTGTTAATTCATCTCACAGAGTTACAGCTTTCCTTTCAAGAAGCCTTTCGCTAAGACAGTTCTTGTGGAATTTGCAAAGTGATATTTGGAAGCCCTTAGAGGGCTATGGTGAACAAGAAATATCTTCCGTGAAAAACTGGAAAGAAGCTTTCTGAGAAACTGCTTTGTGTACTGTTAATTCTTTTCACATAGTTACAGTTTTCCCCTCAAGAAGCCTTTCGCTAAGATTTTTCTTGTAGAATTTGCAAAGTGATATTTTTAAGCCCATAGAGGGCTACCGTGAAAAAGGATATATCTTTTGTTTAAATCTGGTAAGAAGCTTTCTGAGAAACTGCTTTGTGTTCTGTTAATTATTCCCATAGTGTTACAGCTTCCCCCTGAAGAAGATTTTCGCTGAGACTGTTCTTATGGAATTTGCAAAGTGATATTTGTAAGCCCATAGAGGGCTATGGTGGAAAAGGAAATATCTTCCTTTAAAAACAGGAAAGAAGCTTTCTGAGAAACTGCTTTGTGTTCTGTTAATTCATCTCACAGAGTTACAGCTTTCCCCTCAAGAAGCCTTTCCTAAGACTGTTCTTGTGGAATTTGCGAAGTGATATTTGGAAGCCCTTAGAGGGCAATGGTGAAAAAGGAAATATCTCCCTTTAAAAACTGGAAAGAAGCTTTCTGAGAAACTGATTTGTGTTCTGGTAATTCATCTCACAGAGTTACTGCGTTCCCCACAAGAAGGCTTTTGCTAAGACTGATCTTGTGGAATTTGCAATGTGATATTTGGAAGCCCATAGAGGGCTATGGTGAAAAAGGAAATACCTTCCTTTAAAAACTGGAGAGAAGCTTTCTGAGAAATTGCTTTGCGTTCTCTTAATTCATCTCACAGAGTTACTGCGTTCCTCTCAAGAAGCCTTTTGCAAACTTCTTCCTGTGGAATTTGTAAAGTGATATTTGGAAGCCCATAGAGGGTTATGGTGAAAAAGGAAAATCTTCCCTTAAAAACTGTAAAGAAGCTTTCTAAGAAACTGCTTTGTGTTCGGTTAATTCGTCTTACATTTACTGCTTTCCTCTCAAGAAACCTTTCGCTAAGACTGTTCTTGTGGAATTTTCATAGTGATATTTTCAAGCCCATAGAGGGCTAAGGTGAAAAAGGAAATATCCTAAGATAAAAACTGAAAAGAAGCATTCTGAGAAACTACTTTGTGTTCTGTTAATTCATCTCATAGAGTTACAGCTTTCCCCTGAAGAAGCCTTTCGCGAAGACTCTTCTTGTGGAATTTGCAAAGTGATATTTGGAAGCCATAGAGGACTATGCTGAAAAAGGAAATAACTTCCGTTAAAAACTGGAAAGAAACTTTCTGAGAAACTGCTTTGTGTTCTGTTAATTCATCTCACAGAGTTACTACTTTCCCAGCAAGAAGCCAATCTCTAAGATTCTTCTTGTGGATTTTGCAAAGTGATATTGGAAACCCATAGAGCGCTATGGTGAAAAAGGAAATATCTTCCGTTAAAAACTGGAAAGAAGCTTTCTGAGAAACTGCTTTGTGTTCTGTTAATTCATCTCACAGAGTTACAGCTTTCCGCTGAAGAAGTCTTTCGTGAAGACTCTTCTTTTGGAATTTGCAAAGTGATATTTTGAAGCCCGTAGACGGCTATGGTGAAAAAGGAAATATCTTCCGTTAAAAACTGGAAGGAAGATTTCTGAGATACTGCTCTGTGTTCAGTTAATTCATCTAACAGAGTTACAGCTTTCCCCTCCAGAAGCCTTTGCTGAGACTGTTCTTGTGGAATTTTCAAAGTGATATTTGGAAGCCCATAGAGGGCTATGGGAAAAAGGAAATATCTTCCGTTAAAAACTGAAAAGAAGCTTTGTGAGAAACTGCTTTGTGTTCTGTTAATTCATCTCACAGAGTTACAGCTTTCCCTTCGAGAAGCGGTTCTCTAAATCTATTTTTGTGGATTTTGAGCAGTGATATTTGGAAATCCATAGAGGACTATGGTGAAAAAGTAAATATCTTCGTTAAAAACTGGAAAGAAGCTTTCTGAGAAACTCCTTTGTGTTCTGTTAATTCATCTCACAGAGTCACTGCTTTCTCCTCAAGAGGCCTTTCGCTAAGACTGTTTTTGTGGAATTTTCATAGTGATATTTTCAAGCCCATAGGGGGCTAAGGTGAAAAAGGAAATATCCTAAGATAAAAACTGAAAAGAAGCATTCTGAGAAACTACTTTGTGTTCTGTTATTTCATCTCACAGAGTTACAGCTTTCCCTTCAAGAAGCCTTTCGCGAAGACTCTTCTTGTGCAATTTGCAAAGTGATATTTGGAAGCCCATAGAGGGCAATGGTGAAAAAGGAAATATCTTCCGTTAAAAACTGGAAAGAAGCTTTCTGAGAAACTGCTCTGTGTTCTGTTAATTCATCTCACAGAGTTACTGCTTTCCCCACAAGAAGCCATTCTCTAAGATTCTTCTTGTGGATTTTGCAAAGTGATATTGGAAGCCCATAGAGGGTTAAGGAGAAAAAGGAAATATCTTCTATTAAAAACTGGTAATAAGATTTCTGAGAAACTGCTGTGTGTTCTGTTAATTCATCTCACAGAGTTACAGCTTTCCCCTCAAGAAGACTTCCGCGAAGACGGTTCTTGTGGAATTTGCAAAGTGATATTTGAAAGTCCATAGAGAGCTACGGTGAAAAAGGAATTATTTTCCGTTAAAAACTGGAAAGAAGCTTTGTGAGAAACTGCTTTGTGTTCTGTTAATTCACCTCACAGAGTTACAGCTTTCCCTTCAAAAAGCGTTTCGCTAAATCTATTTTTGTGGAATTTGCGCTGTGATATTTGGAAGCCCATAGAGGACTACGGTGAAAAAGGAAATATCTTCCGTTAAACACTGGAAAGAAACTTTCTGAGATACTACTTTGTGTTCTGTTAATTCATCTCAAAGAGTTACAGCTTTCCCCTCAAGAAGCCTCTCGCTAAGACTGTTCTTGTGGAATTTGCAAAGAGATATTTGGAAGCCCTTAGAGGGCTATGGTGAAAAAGGAAATATCTTCCATTAAAAACTGGAAAGAAACTTTCTGAGAAACGGCTTTGTGTTCTGTCAATTCATCTCACATAGCTAGAGATTTCCCCTCAAGGAGCCTTTCGCTAAGACTGTTCTTGTGGAATTTGCAAAGTGATATTTGGATGCCCTTAGAGGGCTATGGTGAAAAAGGAAATATATTCCTTTAAAAACTGTAAAGAAGCTTTCTGAGAAACTGATTAGTGTTCTGTTAATTCATCTCACAGAGTTACTGCGTTCCCCACAAGAAGCCTTTCGCTAAGACTGTTCTTGTGGAATTTGCAAAGTGATATTTGGAAGTCCATAGAGGGATATGGTAAAAAAGGATATATATTCCGGTAAAAACTGGAAAGAAGCTTTCAGAGAAACTGCTTTGTGTTCTGTTAACTTATCTAACAGAGTTACAGCATTCCCCTCAAGAAGCCTTTCGCAAAGTCTGTTCATGTGGAATTTGCAGAATGATTTTTGGATGCCCATAGAGGGCTATGGGGAAAAAGAAAATATCTTCCATTAAAAACTGGAAAGAAACTGTCTGAGAAACTGCTTTGTGCTCTGTTAATTCATCTCACAGAGTTACAGCTTTACGCTCAAGAAGCCTTTTGCGAAGACTGTTCTTGTGGAATTTGCAAAGTGATATTTGGAAGTGCAGGGAGGGCTATGGTTAAAAAGGAAATATCTTCCGTTAAAAACTGGATTTCAAGCCCATAGAGGGCTAAGGTGAAAAAGGAAATATCCTAAGATAAAAACTGAAAAGAAGCATTCTGAAAAACTACTTTGTGTTGTGTTAATTCATCTCACAGAGTTACAGCTTTCCCCTGAAGAAGCCTTTCGCGAAGACTCTTCCTGTGGAATTTGCAAAGTGATATTTGGAACCCCTAGAGGGCTATGGTGAAAAAGGAAATATCTTTAGGTAAATATTGGAAACAAGCTTTCTGAAAAACTGCTTTGTGTTCTCTAAATTCATCTCACCGAGTTACAGCTTTCCCCTCAAGAAGCCTTTCGCAGAGACTGTTCTTTTGGAAATTGCAAAGTGATATTTGGAAGGCCGTAGAGTCCTAAGGTGAAAAAGGAAATATCTTCCTTTAGAAACTGGAAAGAAGCTTCCTGAGATACTGTTTGTGTTCTGTTAATTCATCTCACAGAGTTACAGCTTTCCCCTCAAGAAGCCATTCGCTAAGACTGTTCTTTTGTAATTTGCAAAGTGATATTTGGAAGCCCTCAGAGGGCTATGGTATAAAAGAAAGTATCCTAAGATAAAAAGTGCAAAGAAGCTTTCTGAGAAGCTGCTTTGTGTTTTGTTAATTCACCTCACAGAGTTACAGCTTTCCCCTCAAGAAGCCTTTCGCTGAGACTGTGCTTGTGGAATTTGCAAAGTGATATTTAGAAGCCCTTAGAGGGCTTTGGTGAAAAAGGAAACATCTTCACTTAAAAACTGGAAAGAAGCTTTCTGAGAAACTGCTTTGTGTTCTGTTAATTCATCTCACAGAGTTACACCTTTCCCCTCAAGAAACCTTTCGCTAAGACTTCTCTAGTGTAATTTGGAAAGTGATATTTGGAAGTCCCTAGAGGTCTATGTTGGAAAAGGAAATATCCTAAAAGAAAAACTGAAAAGAAACTTTCTGAGAAACTACTTTGTGTTCTGTTAATTCATCTCACAGACTTACAGCTTTCCCCTGAAGAAGCCTTTCGCTAAGACTGTTCTTGTGGAATATGCAAAGTGATATTTGGAAACCCATAGAGGGCTATGGTGAAAAAGGAAATATCTTCCGTTAAAAATTCTAAAGAAGCTTTCTAAGAAACTGCTTTGTGTTCTGTAAATTCATCTCACACAGTTACAGCATTCACCTCAAGAAGCCTTTCGCTAATACTTTTCTTGTGGAATTTGCAAAGTGATATTTGGAAGGCCATAGAAGTCTATGGTGAAAAAGGAAATATCTTCAGTTAAAAATTTAAAAGAAGCTTTCTGAGAAACTGCATTCTGTTCTGTAAATTCATCTCACACAATTACAACTTTCCCCTCAGGAAGGCATTCGCTAAGACTGTTCTTTTGGAATTTGCAAAGTCATATTTGGAAGCTCTTAGAGCGCTATGGTGAAAAAGGAAATATCTTCCGTTGAAAACTGGAAAGAGGCTTTCTGACCAACTGCTTTGTGTTCTGATAATTCAACTCACAGAGTTACAGCTTTCCCCTCATGAAGCCTTTCGCTTAGACTGTTTTTGTGGAAATTGGAAAGTGATATTAGAATCCCATAGAGGGCTATGGTGAAAGAGGCCATATCCTAAGATAATACTGAAAAGAAGTTTTATGAAAAATTACATTGTGTTCTGTTAATTCATCTCACAGACTTACAGCTTTCCCCTCAAGAAGCCTTTCGCTAAGACTATTCTCGTGGAATTTGCAAAGTGATATTTGGAAGCCCAAAGAGGGCTACGGTTAAAAGGGAAACATCTTCCGTTAAAAACTGGAAAGAAGCTTTCTGAGAAACTGCTTTGTGTTCTGTTAATTCATCTCACACAGTTACAGCTTTCCCCACAGGAAGCCTTTCGCTGAGACTGTTCTTGTGGAATTTGCAAAGTGATATTTGGAGTCCCTTAGGGGGTATGGTGAAAAAGGAAATAACTTCTGAAAAAAACTGGAAAGACGCTTTCTGAGAAACTGCTTTGTGTTCTGTTAATTCATCTCACAGAGTTACCGCTTTCCCCTCAAGTAGACTTTCGCTAAGATTGTTCTTGTGGAGTTTGCAAAGTGATATTTGGAAGCCCCAAGAGGCCTATGGTGAAAAATAAATATGATCTGTTAAAAACTGGAAAGAGGCTTTCTGAGAAACTGCTCTATGTTCTGTTAATTTCTCTCACACAATTACAGCTTTCCCCTCAAGAAGCCTTTCCCTAAGACAGTTCTTTTGGAATTTGCAATGTGATATTTGGAAGCCTATGCAGGGCTACGGTGAAAAAGGAAATATCTTCCGTTAAAAAGTGGAAAGAAGCCTTCTGAGAAAGAAACTGCTTTGTGTTCTGTTAATTCATCTCACAGAGTTACAGCTTTCCCCTCAAGAAGCCTCTCCCTAAGACTGTTCTTGTGGAATTTTCAAAGTGATATTTGAAAGCCCTTAGAGGGCTATGGTGAAAAAGGAAATATCCTATATAAAACCTGAAAAGAAGCTTTCTGAGAAACTGCTTTGTGTTCTGTTAATTACAGCATTTCACCTAAAGAAGTCATTCATTAAGACTGTTCTTGTGGAATTTGCAAAGTGATATTTGGAAGCCCATAGAGGGCTATGGTGAAAAAGGAAATATCCTACAATAAAAACCGAAAAGAAGCTTTCTGAGAAACTGCATTGTGTTCTATTAATTCATCGCACGGAGTTGTAGCTTTCCCCTCTAGAAGCCGATCACTAAGACTGTTCTTGTGGAATTTGCAGGGTGATATCTGGAAGCCCATAGAGGGCTTTGGTGAGAAAGGAAATATCTTCCTTTAAAAACTGGAAAGAGACTTTCTGAGAAAGTGCTTTGTGTTCTGTTAATTCATCTCACAGAGTTACAGCTTCCCCTCAAGAAGCCTTTCGCTAAGACTATTCTTGTGGAATTTGCAAAGTGATATTTCGAAGCTCATAGAGGTCTATGGTGAAAAAGGAAATATCCTAAGATAAAAACTGAAAAGAAGCTTTCTCAGAAACTGCTTTGTGTTCTGTTAATTCATCACACAGAATTACTGCTTTCCCCTCCAGAAGCCTTTCGCTAAGACTGTTCTTGTGGAATTTGCAAAGTGATATTTGGAAGCCCATCGAGGGCTATTGTGAAAAACGAAATATCTTCAGTTAAAAACTGGAAAGAAGCTTTCTGAGAAACTGCTTTGTGATCTGTTAATTCATCTCACAGAGTTACAGCTTTCCTCTCAAGAAGCCTTTCGCTAAGACTGTTCCTGTGAATTTGCAAAGTGATATTTGGAAGCCCATAAAGGGCTAAGGTGAAAAAGGAAATATCTTCAGTTAAAAAATGGAAAGAAACTTTCTTAGAAACTGCTTTGTGTTCTGTTAATTCACCTCACAGAGTTACAGCTTTCCCCTCAAGATGCCTTTCGCTAAGACTGTTCTTGTGGAATTTGCAAAGTGATATTTGGAAGCCCCTAGAGGGCTGTGGTGAAAAAGGAAATATCTTCCATTAAAAACTTGAAAGAAGCTTTCTGAGAAACTACGTTGTGTTCTGTTAATTCATCTCACAGAGTTACAGCTTTCCCCTCAAGAAGCCTTTCGCTAAGACTGTTCTTGTGGAATTTGCAAACTGATATTTGGAAGCCCATAGAGGACTATGGTGAAAAAGAAATATCTTCTGTTAAAAACTCGAAAAAAAGCTTTCTGATTACAGCTTTCCCCTCAAGAAGCCTTCCACTTAGACTCTTCTTGTGGAAATTGCAAAGTGATATTTGGAAGCTTATAGACGTCTATATTGAAAAGGGAAATATCTTCAGTAAAAACTTGAAACAAGCTTTCTGAGAAACTGCTTTGTGTTCTGTTAATTCATCTCACAGAGTTACAGCTTCCCCTCAGAAGCCTTTTGCAGAGACTGTTCTTGTGGAATTTGCAAAGTGATATTTCGAAGGCGGTAGAGGACTATGGTTAAAAAGGAAATATCTTCCGTTAAAAACAGGAAAGAAGCTTTCTGATAAAGTGCTTTGTGTTCTGTTAATTCATCTCAGAGAGTTACAGGTTAACCCTCATGAAGTCTTTCGATAAGCCTGTTCTTGTGGAATTTGCAAAGTGGTATTTGGAAGCCCATCGAGGGCTATGGTGGAAAAGGAAATATCGTCAATTAAAAACTGGAAAGAGGCTTTCTGAGAAACTGCTTTGTGTTCTGTTAATTCATCTCACAGAGTTACAATTTTTTCTTCAAGAAGCCTTTCGCTAAGGCTGTTCTTGTGGAATTTGCAAAGTCATATTTTTAAGCCCTTATAGGACTGCTTTGAAAAAGGATATATCCTAAGATAAAAAATAAAAAGAAACTTTATGAGAAATTGTTTTGTTTTCTGTTAATTCATCTCACAGAGTTATTGATTTCTCCTCAAGAAGCTTTTCACTAAGACTATTCTTGTGGAATTTGCAAAATGATATTTAAAATCCCATAGAGGGCTACGATGAAAAAGGAAATCTCCTAAGATAAAAACTGAAAAGAAGCGTTCTGAGAAACTGCTTTGTGTTCTGTTAATTCATCTCACAGAGTTACAGCTTTCCCCTCAAAAAGTCGTTCACTAAGACTGTTCTTCTGAAATTTTCAAAGTGATATTTGGAAACCCAGAGAGGGCTATGGTGAAAAAGGAAACATCTTCAGTTAAAAACTGGAAGGAAACTTGCGGAGAAACTGCTTTGTGTTCTGTTAATTCATCTCACAGAGTTACAGCTTTCCCCTCAAGAAGCTTTGCGCTAAGACTGTTCTTATGGAATTTGCAAAGTGAAATTTGGAAGACCATAGAGGGCTATGGTGAAAAAGGAAATATTTTCAGTTAAAAAGTGTAAAGAAGGTTTCTGAGAAACTGCTTTGTGTTCTGCTAATTAATCTCAAAGAGTTACAGATTTTCCCTAAAGAAGCCTTTCGCTAAGATTGTTCTTGAGAAATTTGCAAAGTGATATTTGGAAGCCCGAGGAGGGCAATGGTGAAAATGAAATATCTTCCGTTAAAAACTGGAAAGAAGCTTTCTGAGAAACTGCTTTGTGTTCTGTTAATTCATCTTACAGAGTTACAGCTTTTCCCTCAGGAAACCGTTTACTAAGACTGTTCTTGTGATATTTGCAAAGTGATATTTGGAATCCCTTAGAGGGCTATGGTGAAAAAGGAAATATGTTAAGCTAAAAACTGCCAAGAAGCTTTCTGAGATATTGCTTTGTGTTCGGTTAATTCATCTCATAGAGTTACAGGTTTCCCCTGAAGAAGCCTTTCGCTAAGACTGTTCTTGTGCAATTTGCAAATGGGTATTTGGAAACCCATAGAGGGCTATGGTGAAAAAGGAAATATCCTAAGATAAAAACTGCAAAGAAGCTTTCTGAGAAACTGCTTGGTGTTCTGTTAATTCATCTCACAGAGTTACAGCTTTCCCCTCAAGAAGCCTTTCGCTAAGACTGTTCTTGTGGAATTTGCAATGTGATATTTGAAAGCCCATAGAGGGCTATGGTGAAAAAGGAAACATCTTCCGTAAAAAACTGGAAAAAAGATTTCTGAGAAACTTCTTCCTGTTCCGTTAATTCATCTCACAGAGTTACAGCATTTCCCTGTAGAAGCCATTCACTAAGAGACTCCTTGTGAAATTTGCAAAGTGAAATTTGAAGCCCATTGCGGGCTATGGTGAAAAAGGAAATATCTTCAGTTAAAAACTGCAAAGAAGCTTTCTGAAAAACTGCTTTCAGTTCTGTTAATTCATATCACAGAGATACAGCATTCCGCTCAAGAAGCCTTTCCCAAAGACTGTTTTTGTGAAATTTGCAAAGAGATATTCAAAAGCCCATAGAGGGCTATGGTGAAAAAGTAATAATCTTCAGTTTAAAACTGTAAGGAAGCTTTCTGAGAAACTGCTTTTTGTCCTCTTAATTCATCTCACAGAGTTACATCTTTCTCCTCAAGAATCCTTTCGCTATGTCTGTTATTGTGAATTTGCAAAGTGATATTTGAAAGCCCATAGTGGTTTTGGTGAATAAGGAAATATCTTCCGTTAAAAATTGGAAAGTAGCCTTCTGAGAAACTGTTTTGTGTTCTGTTTATTCATCTCACAGTGTTACAGCTTTAGCCTCAAGAAGCTGTTCGCTAAGACTGTTCTTGTGCAACCAGCAAAGTGATATTTTGAAGCCCATAGAGGTCTAGGGTGAAAAACGAAATATCCTAAGGTAAAAACTGAAAGGAAGCTTTGAGAAACTGCTTTGTGTTCTGTTAATTCATCTCACAGAGTTACAGCTTTCCCCTCAAGAAGCCATTCGCTAAGACTGTTCTTGTGGAATTTGCAAAGTGATATTTGGAAGTTCATAGAGGTCTATGGTGAAAAAGGGAATATCTTCCGTTAAAAACTGGAAAGAATCTTTTTGAGAAACTGCTTTGTGTTCTGTTAATTCATCTCACAGAGTTACAGCTTTCCCCTCAAGAAGCCTTTTGGTAAGACTGTTCTTGAGAATTTGCAAAGTGATATTTGGAAGCCCAAAGAGGGCTGTGGTGAAAAAGGAAATATCTTCATTTAAAAACTGGAAAGAAGGTTTCTGAGAAACTGCTATGTGTTCTGTTAATTCATCTGAGAGATACAGCTTTCCACTCAAGAAGCCTTTCGCTAAGACTGTTCTTGTGGAATTTACAAAGTGATATTTGAAAGCCCATAGAGGGCAATGGTGAAAAGAAATATCTTCCGTTAAAAACTGTAAAGAAGCTTTCTGAGAAACTGCTTTGTGTTCTGTTAATTCATCTCACAGGCTTACAGCTTTCACTTCAAGAAGCCTTTCGCTAAGGCTGTTCTTGTGGAATTTGCAAAGTGATAATTGGAAGCCCGTAGAGGGCTATGGTGAAAAACAAAATATCTTCAGTTAAAAACTGAATACAAGCTTTCTGAGAAACTGTTTTGTTTTCTGTTAATTCATCTCACAGAGGTACGTCTTTCCCCTCAAGAAGCCAGTCGCAGAGGTTATTCTTGCGGAATGTGCAAAGTGATATTTGGAAGCCCATAGAGGGCTAGGATGAAAAAGGTAATATCCTAAGATAAAAACTGAAAAGAAGCTTTGGAAATCTGTTTTGTGTTCTGTTAATTCATGCAACAGAGTTACACCTTTACCCTCATGAAGACGTTCACTAAGAGGGTTCTTGTGAAAATTTAAAAGTGATATTTCAAAGCCCAAAGCGCGCTATGGTGAAAAAGGAAATATCCTAAGAAAAAAACTGCAAAGAAGATTTCTGAGAAACTACTTTGTGTTCTCGTAATTCATCTAACAGGGTTACAGCTTTCCCTTCAAGAAGTCGTTCGCTAAGACTGTTCTTGTGGAATTTCCGAAGTGATATTTGGAAGCCCATGTAGGGCTACGGAGAAAAAGGAAATATCCTCCGTTAAAAATTGCAAAGAAGCTTTCTGAGAAACTGCTTGGTGTTCTGTTAATTCATCTCACAGAGTTACAGCTTTCCCCTCAAGAAGCCTTTCGCTAAGACTGTTCTTGTGGAATTTGCAATGTGATATTTGAAAGCCCATAGAGGGCTATGTTGAAAAAGGAAACATCTTCCGTAAAAAACTGGAAAAAAGATTTCTGAGAAACTTCTTCCTGTTCTGTTAATTCATCTCACAGAGTTACAGCATTTCCCTGTAGAAGCCATTCACTAAGAGACTCCTTGTGAAATTTGCAAAGTGAAATTTGAAGCCCATTGCGGGCTATGGTGAAAAAGGAAATATCTTCAGTTAAAAACTGCAAAGAAGCTTTCTGAAAAACTGCTTTCAGTTCTGTTAATTCATATCACAGAGATACAGCATTCCGCTCAAGAAGCCTTTCCCAAAGACTGTTTTTGTGAAATTTGCAAAGAGATATTCAAAAGCCCATAGAGGGCTATGGTGAAAAAGTAATAATCTTCAGTTTAAAACTGTAAGGAAGCTTTCTGAGAAACTGCTTTTTGTCCTCTTAATTCATCTCACAGAGTTACATCTTTCTCCTCAAGAATCCTTTCGCTATGTCTGTTATTGTGGAATTTGCAAAGTGATATTTGAAAGCCCATAGTGGTTTTGGTGAATAAGGAAATATCTTCCGTTAAAAATTGGAAAGTAGCCTTCTGAGAAACTGTTTTGTGTTCTGTTTATTCATCTCACAGTGTTACAGCTTTAGCCTCAAGAAGCCGTTCGCTAAGACTGTTCTTGTGCAACCAGCAAAGTGATATTTTGAAGCCCATAGAGGTCTAGGGTGAAAAACGAAATATCCTAAGGTAAAAACTGAAAGGAAGCTTTGAGAAACTGCTTTGTGTTCTGTTAATTCATCTCACAGAGTTACAGCTTTCCCCTCAAGAAGCCATTCGCTAAGACTGTTCTTGTGGAATTTGCAAAGTGATATTTGGAAGTTCATAGAGGTCTATGGTGAAAAAGGGAATATCTTCCGTTAAAAACTGGAAAGAATCTTTTTGAGAAACTGCTTTGTGTTCTGTTAATTCATCTCACAGAGTTACAGCTTTCCCCTCAAGAAGCCTTTTGGTAAGACTGTTCTTGAGAATTTGCAAAGTGATATTTGGAAGCCCAAAGAGGGCTGTGGTGAAAAAGGAAATATCTTCATTTAAAAACTGGAAAGAAGGTTTCTGAGAAACTGCTATGTGTTCTGTTAATTCATCTGAGAGATACAGCTTTCCACTCAAGAAGCCTTTCGCTAAGACTGTTCTTGTGGAATTTACAAAGTGATATTTGAAAGCCCATAGAGGGCAATGGTGAAAAGAAATATCTTCCGTTAAAAACTGCAAAGAAGCTTTCTGAGAAACTGCTTTGTGTTCTGTTAATTCATCTCACAGGCTTACAGCTTTCACTTCAAGAAGCCTTTCGCTAAGGCTGTTCTTGTGGAATTTGCAAAGTGATAATTGGAAGCCCGTAGAGGGCTATGGTGAAAAACAAATTATCTTCAGTTAAAAACTGAATACAAGCTTTCTGAGAAACTGCTTTATGTTCTGTTAATTCATCTCACAGAATTACAGTTTACCCTCAAGCAGCCGTTCACTGAGGCTGTTCTTGTGGAATTTGCAATGCGATATTGGAAGCCCATAGAGCGTTATGGCGAAAAAGGATATATCCTAAGAAAAAACCAAAAAGAAGCTTTCTGAGAAAGTGCTTTGTGTTCTCTTAATTCATCTCACAGAGTTACAGCTTTCTCCTCAAGAAGCCATTCACTAAGACTGTTCCTGTGGAATTTGCAAGGTGATAGTTAAAAGCCCATTCAGGGCTACGGAGAAAAAGGAAATATGTTGCGTTAAATACTGGAAAGAATCTTTCTAGGAAACTGCTTTGTGTTCTCTTAATTCATCTCACAGAGTTACAGCTTTCCCCTCAAGAAGCCTTTCGCGAAGACTGTTCATGTGGAATTTGCAAAGTGATATTTGGAATACCATAGAGGGCTATGGTGAAAAAGGAAATATCCTAAGGTAAAAACTGAAAAGTAGGTTTCTGAGAAAATGTTTTGTGTTCTGTTAATTCATCTTACAGAGTTACTGTTTTACCCTCAAGAAGCCTTTCTCTAAGACTGTTCTTCTGGAATTTGCAAAGTGATATTTGGAAGCCCATAGTGGGCTTTGGTGAAAAAGGAAATATCCTAAGATAAAAAACGAAAAGAAGGTTTCTGAGAAACCGCTTTGTGTTCTGTTAGTTCATCTCAAAGAGTTACAGCTTTCCCGTCCAGAATCCTTTCGCTAAGACTGTTCTTGTGGAATTTGCAAATATTTTTGGAAGCTCATAGAGGGCTATGCTGAAAAAGGAAATATCCTAAGATAAAAACTGAAAAGAAGCTTTCTGAGAAACTGCTTTGTGTTCTGTTAATTCATCTTAGAGAGTTACGGCTTTCCCTTCAAGAAGTCTTTCACAAAGACTGTTCTTGTGTAATTTGCAAAGTGATATTTGGAAGACCATAGAGGGCTATATTGAAAAAGGAAAAATAGGAAGATAAAATCAGAAAAGAAGCTTTTTGAGAAACTGCTTTGTGTTCTGTTAATTCATCTCAGAGAGTTACAGATTTCCCCTCAAGAGGCCGTTCACTAAGACTGTTCTTCTGAAATTTGGAAAGTGATATTTAGAATCTCATAGAGGGCTATGGTGAAAAAGGAATTATTTTACGTTAAAAACTGGAAAGAAGCTTTCTGAGAAACTGCTTTGTGTTCTGTTAATTCATCTCACAGAGTTACAACATTTCCCTCTAAAAGCCTTTCGCTAAGGCTGTTGTTGTCGAATTTGCAAAGTGATATTTTGAAGCCCCTAGAGGACTATGGTGAAAAAAGAAATATCTTCAGTTAAAAACTGGAAAGAAGCTTTCTGAGAAACTGCCATGTGTTCTGATAATAGACCTCACCTAGTTACAGCTTTACCCTCAAGAATCCTTTCGCTAAGACTGTTCTTGTGGGATTTGCAAAGTGATATTTGGAAGCCCATAGAGCCCTATGGTAAAAAAGGAGATATCTTCAGTTAAAAGGCGGAAAGAATCTTTCTGAGAAACTCCTTTTTGTTCTGTTAATTCACCTCGCAGAGTTACAGCTTTCCCCTCTATAATTCTTTCGCTAAGACTGTTCTTGTGGAATTTGCAAAGTGATATTTGGAAGCCCATAGAGGGCTACGGTGAAAAAGGAAATATCGTAAGATAAAAACTGAAAAGAAGCTTTCTGAGAAACTGCTTTGTGTTCTGTGAATGCATCTCACATAGTTACAACATTTCCCTCTAAAAGCCTTTCGCTAAGACTGTTCTTGTGGAATTTGCAAAGCGATATTTGGAAGCCCATAGAGGGATAGGTTGAAAAAGGAAATATCTTCCGTTAAAAACTGAAAAGAAGCTTTTTTAAAAACTGCTTTGTGTTCTGTTAATTCATCTCACAGAGTTACAACTTTCCTCTCAGGAAATCTTTCGCTTACACTGTTCTTGTCAAAATTGCAAAGTGAAATTTGGAATCCCACAAAGGGCTATGGAATAATAGGAAATATCCTCTGTTAAAAACTGGAAAGAAGCTTTCTGAGAAACAACTTTGTGTTGTGTTAGTTTATCTCACAGAGTTACAGCTTTCCCCTCAAGAAGTCGTTCACTAAGACTGTTCTTGTGGAATTTTACAAAGTGATATTTGGAAGCCCATAGAAGGCTATGGTGAAAATGGAAATATATTAAGATAAAAAACGAAAAGAAGCTGTCTGAGAAACTGCTTTGTGTTGTGTTAGTTTATCTCACAGAGTTACAGCTTTCCCCTCAAGAAATCGTTCACTAAGACTGTTCTTGTGGAATTTGCAAAGTGATATTTGTAAGCCCATAGAGGGCTATGTTGAAAAAGGAAACATCGTAAGATAAAAACTGAAAAGAAGCTTTGTGAGAAACTGCTTTGTGTTCTGTTAATTCGTCTCACAGAGTTACAGCTTTCCCCTCAAGAAGCCTTTCGCTAAGACTGTTCTTGGGGAATTTGCAAAGTGATATTTGGAAACCCATAGAGGGCTAAGTTGAAAAAGGAAATATCTTCCGTTAAAAACTGGAAAGATTTCTGAGAAACTGCTTTGTGTTCTCTTAATGCATCTCACAGGGTTACAGCATTCCCCTCCAGACACCTTTCGCTAACACTGTTCATGTGGAATTTGCAAAGTGATATTTGGAAGCCCAGAGAGAACTATGGTGAAAAAGGAAATACCTTCAGTTAAAAAATGAAAAGAAGCTTTCCGAGAAGCTGCTTTGTGTTCTGTTAATTCATCTCAAAGAGTTACAGCTTTCCTCTCCAGACACCTTTCGCTAACACTGTTCTTGTGAAATTTGCAAAGTGATATTTGGAAGCCCAGAGAGATCTATGGTGAAAAAGGAAATACCTTAAGTTTAAAAATGAAAAGAAGCTTTCTAAGAAACTGCTTTGTGTTCTGTTAATTCATCTCAAAGATTTACAGCTTTCCCCTCAAGAAGCCTTCCACTAAGACTGTTTTTAAGGTATTTCCAAAGTGATATGTGGAAGCCCATAGAGGGCTATGGTGAAAATGGAAATATCTTAAGATACTAACCGAAAAGAAGCTGTCTAAAAAACTGCTTTGTGTTCTGTTAGTTCATCGCACAGAGCTACAGCTTTCCTCTCAAGAAGACGTTCACTAAGACAGTTTTGTGAAATTTGGAAAGTGATATTTGGAAACCCATAGAGGGCTACAGTGAAAAAGGAAATATCTTCAGTTAAATACTGTAAACAAGCTTTCTGAGAGACTGCTTTGTGTTCTGTTAATTCATCTCACAGAGTTACAGCTTCCCCCTCAAGAAACCTTTCGCTAAGACTGTTCTTGTGGAATTTGCAAAGTGATATTTGGAAGCCCATAGAGGACTATGGTGAAAAACGAAACATCTTCCGTTAAAAACTGGAAAGAAGATTTGTGAGAAACTGCTTTTTGTTCTGTTAATTCATCTCACAGAGTTACAGATTTCCCCTCCAGGAGCCTTTCGTTAAAACTGTTCTTGTGGAATTTGCAAAGTGATATTTGGAAGCCCATGGAGGGCTATGGTGAAAAGGGAAATAACTTCCGTTAAAAACTGGAAAGAAGCTCTCTAAGAAACTGCCGTGTGTTCTGTTATGGAAGCCCATAGAGGGCTATTTTGAAAATGGAAATACCCTAAGATAAAAACCGAAAAGAAGCTGTCTGAGAAACTGCTTTGTGTTGTGTTGGTTCATCTCACAGTGTTACAGCTTTCTCCTGAAGAAGCCCTTCACTAAGACTGTTCTTGTGAAATTTGCAAACTGAAATTTGTAATCCCTTAGAGGGCTATGGTGAAAAAGGAAATATATTCCCTAAAAAACTGGAAATAAGCTTTCTGAGAAACTGCCATGTGTTCTCTTAATGCACCTCACCGAGTTACAGCTTTCCCCTCAAGAAGACTTTCGCTAGGACTGTTGTTGTGGGATTTGCAAAGTGATATTTGGAAGTCCATAGAGGGCTATGGTGAAAAAGGAAATTTCTTCCGTTAAAAACTGGAAAGAAGATTTCTGAGAAATTGCTATTTGTTCGGTTAATTCATCTCACAGAGTTACAGCTTCTCCTCCAGAAGCCTTTCGCTAAGACTGTTCTTGCGGAATTTGCAAAGTGATATTTGGAAGCCCATAGAAGGCTATTTTGAAAAAGGAGTTATCCTAAGATAGAAACTGAAAATAAGCTTTCTGAGAAACTGCTTTGTGTTCTGTCAATTCAACTCACAGAGTTACAGCTTTCCCCTCAAGTAGCCTTTTGCTAAGGCTGTTGTTGTGAAATTTTCAAAGTGATATTTGGAAGCCCTTAGAGGTCTATTGTGAAAAAGGAAATATCTTCCGTTAAAAACTAGAAAAAAGCTTTCTGAGAATCTGCCATGTGTTATGTTAATACATCTCACCGAGTTACAGCTTTACCCTCAAGAAGCCTTTCGCTAAGACTGTTCTTGTGGGATTTGCAAAGTGATATTTGGAAGCCCATAGAGGGCTATGGTGAAAAAGGAAATATTCTAAGATAAAAACTGAAAAGAACCTTTCTCAGAAACTGCTTTGTGTTCTGTTAATTCATCTCACAGGGTTACAGCTTCACCTCCAGAAACCTTTCGCTAAGACTGTTCTTGTGGAATTTGCAAAGTGATATTTGGAAGCCCATACAGGGCTATGGTGAAAAAGGAAATATCTTCAGTTAAAAACTGGAAAGAAGCTTTCTGAGAAACTGCTTTGTGTTCTGCTAATTCTTCTCACAGAGTTACAGCTTTCCCCTCAAGAAGCCTTTCGCTAAGGCTGTTCTTGTGGAATTTTCAAAGTGATATTTAGAAGCCCATAGAGGGCTACGGTGAAAAAGGAAATATCTTCCGTTAAAAACTGGAGATAAGCTTTCTGAGAAGATGCTATGTGTTGTTAATTCATCTCACAGAGTTAAAACTTTCCCCTCAGGAAGCCTTTCACTAAGACTGCTCTTGTAGTATTTGCAAAGTGATATTTAGAAGCCCACAGAGGGCTATGGTGAAAAAGTAAATAGCTTAAGATAAAAACTGAAAACAAGCTTTTTGAGAAGCTGCTTTGTGTTCTGTTAATTCATCTCACAGTGTTCCAGCTTTCCCCTCAAGAAGCCTTTCTCTAAGGCTGTTCTTGTGGAATTTGCAAAGAGATATTTGGAAGCCCTTAGGGCCTATGGTGAAAAATGATATACCTTCAGTTAAAAACTGGAAAGAAGCTTTCGGAGAAACTGCTTTTTGTTCTGTTAATTCATCTCACAGAGTTACAGTTTTCCCCTCAAGATGACTTTCGCTAAGAGTGTTTTTGTGGAATTTGCAAAGTGATATTTGGAAACCCTAGATGGCTATGGTGAAAAAGGAAATATCTTCCATTAAAAACTGTATAGAAGATTTCTGAGAAACTGCTTTGTGTTCTGTTAATTCATCTCACAGAGTTGTAGCTTTCCCCTCAGAAAGCCTTTCGCTAAGGCTGTTGTTCTGGAATTTGCAAAGTGATATTTGGAATACCATAGATGGCTATGGTGAAAATGAAAATATCCTAAGATAAAAACCGAAAAGAACCTTTCTGAGAAACTGCTTTCTCTTCTGTGAGTTCATCTCACAGAGTTACAGCTTTCCGCTCAAGGAGCCGTTCACTAAGACTGTTCTTCTGGAATTTGCCAAGTGACATTTTGAAGCCCTTAGAAGGCTATGGTGAAAAAGTAAATATCCTAAGATAAAAACTGAAAAGAAACTTTCTGAGAAACTGCTTTGTTTTCTGTTAATTCAACTCACAGAGTTACAGCTTTACCCTCAAGAAGCCTTTCGCTAAGGCTGCTGTTGTGGTATTTGCAAAGTGATATTTGGAAGCCCATAGAGGGCTACAGTGAAAAAGGAAATATCTTCAGTTATAAACTGAAAAGAAGCTTTCTGAGAAACTGCTGTGTGTTCTGTTAATTCATCTCAAAGAATTAGAGGTTCCCGTGAAGACACCTTCTGCTAAGATTGTTCTTGTGGAATTTGCAAAGTGATAATTTGAAGCCCATAGATGGCTAAGGTGAAAAAGGAAATATCCTAAGATAAAAACCGAGAAGAAACTTTCTGAGAAACTGATTTGTGTTCTGTTAGTTAATCTCCCAGTGTTACCGCTTTCCCCTCAAGAAGCCACTCCACAAGAAGCCTTTCGCTAAGACAGTTCCTGTGGGATTTGCATAGTGATATTTGGAAACCCATAGAGGGCTATGGTGAAAAAGGAAATATCCTAAGATGAAAACTGGAAAGAAGATTTCTGAGAAACTGCTTTGTGTTCTGTTAATTTATCTCACAGAATTACAGCTTTGCTCTCCTGAAGCCTTTCGCTAAGACTGTTCTTGTGGAATTTGCAAAGTGATTTTGGAAGCCCATAGAGGTCTAAGGCGAAAAAGGAAATATCTTTAGTTAAAACCTGGAAAGAAGCTTTATGAGTAACTCCTTTGTGTTCTGAAAAAGGAAATATCTTCCCTTAAAAACTGGAAAGAAGCTTTCTGAGAAACTGCTTTGTGTTCTGTTAATTCATCTAACTGAGTTACAGCTTTCCCTTCCAGAAGTCTTTGGCTAAGACTGTTCTTGTGGAATTTGCAAAGAGAAATTTCGAAGCCCATAGAGGGATATGTTGAAAAAGGGAATATCTTCCATTAAAAACAGAAAAGAAGCTTTCTGAGAAACTGGTTTGTGTTCTGTTAGTTCATCTCACAGAGTTGGAGCTTTCCCCTCAAGAAGCCATTCACTAAGACTCTTCTTGTGCAATTTGCAAATTCATATTTGGTAACCCATAGAGGGCTATGGTGAAAAAGGAAATATCTCCCGTTAATAAGGGGAAAGAAGCTTTATGTGAAACTGGCGTGTTTTCTGTTAATACATCTCACCGAATTAGAGCTTTCCCCTCCAGAAGTTTTTCGCTAAGACTGTTCTTGTGGAATTTGCAAGGTGATATTTGGAAGACCATAGAGGGCTATGGTGAAAAAGGAAATAGCCTAAGATAGAAACTGAAAAGAAGCTTTCTGAAAAACTGCTTTGTGTCTTTTTGAATCATCTCAAAGAGCTACAGCATTCCCCTTAAGAAGACTTTCGCTTAGACTGTTCTTGTGGGATGTGCAAAGTGATATTTGGAAGCCCGTTGAGGGCTATGGTTAAAAACTGGAAAGAAGTTTTCTGAGAAACTGCTTTGTGTTCTATTAATTCATCTCACAGAGTTACAGCTTTTCCCTCCAGAATCTTTTCCTTAAGACTATTCTTGTGGAATTTGCAAATTGATATTTGGAACCCCTAGACGGCTATGGTGAAAAAGGAAATATCTTCAGTTAAAAACTGGAAAGAAGCTTTCTGAGAAACTGCTTTCTGTTTTGGTAATTTATCTCACAGAGTTACAACTTTCCCCTCCAGAAGCCCTTCGTTAAGACCGTTCTTGTGGAATTTGCAAAGTGATATTTGGAAGCACATAGAGGGCTATGGTGAAAAAGGAAATATCTTCCGCTAAAAACCGAAAGAAGCTCTTTGAGAAACTGCTTTGTGTTCTGTTAGTTCATCTCACAGAGTTTCAGCTTTCTCCTCAAGAAGCCGTTCACTAAGACTCTTCTTGTGAAATTTGCAAAGTGATATTTGGAAACCCATAGAGGGCTATGGTGAAAAAGGAAATATGTTCCGTTAAAAACTGGAAAGAAGCTTTTTGAGAAACTGCTTTGTGTTCTGTTAATTCATCTCACAGAGTTACAGCTTGCCCCTCCAGAAGTCTTTCACTAAGACTGTTCTTGTGGAATTTGTATAGTGATATTTGGAAGCCCGTAAAGGACTACGGTGAAAAAGGATATATCTTACGGTAAAAACTGGAAAGAAGATTTCTGAGAAACTGCTTTGTGTTCTTTTAATGCATCTCACAGAGTTAAAATCTTCCCCTCCAGAAGCCCTCCGCAAAGACTGTTCTTCTGGAAATTGCAAAGTGATATTTGGAAGCCCATAGAGGGCTATGGTGAAAAAGAAAATATGTTCCGTTAAGAACTGGAAAGAAGATTTCTGAGAAACTGCTTTGCGTTCTCTTAATTCATCTCTCAGAGTTACAGCACTTTCCTCCAGAAGCCCTTCGCTAACACTGTTCTTGTGGAATTTGCAAAGTGATATTTGGAATCCCATAGAGGGCTTTGGTGAAAAAGGAAATATCTTCTGTTAAAAACTTGCAAGATAGTTTCTGAGAAACACCTTTGTGTTCTGTTAATTCATCTCACAGAGTTACAGCTTTCCCCTCAAGAAGCCTTTCGCTAAGACATTTCTTGTGGAATACGCAAAGTGATATTTGGAAGCCCATAGAGGGCTATGGTTAAAAAGAAAATATGTTCAGTTAAAAATTGAAAAGAAGCTTTCTGAGAAACTGCTTTGTGTCCTGTTAATTCAACTCACAGTGTTACAGCTTTTCCCTCAAGAATCCTTTCACTAAGTCTGTCCTTGTGGAATTTGCAAAGTGGTATTTAGAAGCCCATAGAGGGCTATTCTGAAAAACGAATTATCTTCAGTTAAAATCTGGAAAGAAGCTTTCTGAGAAACTGCTTTCTGTTCTGTTAATTCATCTCACAGAGTTAGAGCTTTCCCCTCAAGAAGCCTTTCGCTAAGACTGTTCTTGTGAAATTTGCAAAGTGATATTTGGAAGCCTATAGAGGGCTACGGTGAGAGAGGAAATATCCTAAGATAAAAACTGAAAAGAAGCTTTCTCAGAAACTGCTTAGTGTTCTGTTAATTCATCTTACAGAGTAACAGCTTTAACCTCAAGAAGCCTTTCGCTAAGACTGTTCTTGTGTAATTCGCAGAGTAATATTTGGAAGCCCATATTGAGTTATGGTGAAAAAAGGAATATCTTCAGTTAGAATCTGTATAGCTTTCTGAGAAACTGCTTTGTTTTCTGTTAATTCATCTCACAGAGTTACAGCTTTCCCCTCAAGAAGTCTTTCGCTAAGACTGTTCTTGTGGAATTTGCAAAGTGAAATTTGGAAGCCCATAGAGGGCTATGGTGAAAAAGGAAATGTCCTCAGATGAAAACTAGAAAGAAGCTTCTTGAGAGACTGCTTTGTGTTCCGTTAATTCATCTCACATAGTTACAGCTGTGCCCTCCAGAAACCGTTCACTAAGACTGTTCTTGTGGAATTTTCAAAGTGATATTTGGAAACCCATAGGGGGCTATGGCGAAAAAGGAAATATCTTCAGTTATAAACTGGAAAGAAGTTTTCTGATAAACTGCTTTGTGTTCTGTTAATTCATTGAGAGTGTTACAGCTTTCCCCTCAAGAAGCATTCCGCTAAGACTGTTCTTTTGGAATTTGCAAAGTGACATTTGGAAGCCCATAGAGGGCTGTGGTGAAAAAGAAATTTCCTAAGAAAGAACTGAAAAAGAAGCTTTCTGAGAAACGACTTTGTGTTCTGTTAATTCATCTTATAGAATTACAGCTTTCCCCTCAAGAAGTCGTTCAGTAAGACTGTTCTTTTGGAATTTGCAAAGTGATATTTGGAAGCCCAGAGAGGACCATGATGTAAAGGAAATATCTTCAGATAAAAACTGGAAAGAAGCTTTCTGAGAAATTGCTTTGTGTTCTGTTAATTCATCTCACAGAATTACTGCTTTCCCCTCAAGAAAACTTTCACTAAAGCTGTTTTTGTGGAATTTGGAAAAAGATATTTGGAAAACCATAGAAATCTATGGTTAAAAAGAAAACATCCTAAGATAAAAACTGAAAAGAAAATTTCTGAGAAACTGCTTTGTGTTCTCTGAATTCATCTCACTGACTTACAGCTTTCCCCTCAAGAAACCGTTCACTAAGACTGTTCTCGTGGATTTTGCAAAGTGATATTTGGAAGCCCATAGAGTGCTATGGGGAAAAAGGAAATATCTTCAGTTAAAAAGTGGAAAGAACGTTTCTGAGAAACTGCTTTGTGTTCTCTGAATTCATCTCACAGACTTACAGCTTTCCCCTCAAGAAGTCATTCACTAAGACTGTTCTTGTGAAATTTGCAAAGTGATATTTGGAAGTGCTTAGAGAACTATGGTGAAAAAGGAAATATCTTAAGATAAAAACTGAAAAGAAGCTTTCTGAGAAACTGCTTTGTGTTTTGTTAATTCATCTCAGAGTGTTACAGCTTTCCGAACAAAAAGCCGTTCACTAAGACTGATGTTGTGTTATTTTCAAATTGATATTTGGAAGCCCATAGAGGGCTATGGTGAAAAGGGAAATATCTTCAGTTAAAATCTGGAAAGAAGCTTTCTGAGAAACGGTTTTGTGTTCGCTTAGTTCATCTCACAGAGTTACAGCTTTCCCCTCAAGAAGCCTTTCACCAGGACTGTTCTTGTAGAATTTGCAAAGTGGTCTTTGGAAGTCCATAAATCGCTATGGTGAAAAAGGATATAGCTTCAGTTTAAAAGTGAAAAGAAGCTTTCTGTGGAACTGCTTTGTGATATGTGATTTCCTGTCACTGAGATACAGCTGTATTTCGTAGAACTCTTGGCTAGTCTTATTTCTATGGAATCTGGGAAATGTTACTTCGGATCTCTCTGAAGACTATAGGTCCAAAGGAAATATCCGCCGCTAAAAGTGTGAAAGAAGCTTTCTGAGAAACTTCTTTGTGATCTGTGAATTGATCTCACAGAGCTACAGTTTCCCCTCAAGAAGCCTTTCGCTAAGACTGTTCTTGTGGAATTTGCAAAGTGATATTTGGAAAACAATAGGGGGCTATGGTAAAAAAGGAAATATCCTAAGATAAAAACTGAAAAGAAGCTTTTTGAGAAACTGCTTTGCGTACCATTAATTCATCTCACAGAGTTATAGTTTTCCCCTCAAGAAGCCGTTCATTAAGACTGTTGTTGTGAAATTTGCAAAATGATATTTGGAAGTTCATAGAGGGCTATGGTGAAAATAGAAATATCTTCAGTTAAAAACTGGAGAGATACTTTCTGAGAAACTGCTTTGTGTTCTGTTAATTCATACACAGAGTTACACCTTTCCTATCAAGAATCCTTTCGCTAAGATAGTTCTTGTGGAGTTTACAAAGTGATATTTGGAAGCCCATAGAGGGGTATGGTTAAAAAGGAAATTTCCTCACATAAAAACTGGAAAGAAGCTTTCTGAGAAACTGCTTTGTGTTCTGTTAATTCATCTCACAGTATTACAGCTCTACCCTCAAGAAGCCCTTCACTAAGACTGTTCTTCTGGAATTTCCAAAGAGATATTTGGAAGCCCATAGAGCGCTATGATGAAAAAGGAAATATCTTCAGTTAAAACCTGGAGAAAAGCTTTCTGAGAAACTGCTTTGTGTTCTGTTAATTCATACACAGAGTTACAGCTTTCCTATCAAGAATCCTTTCGCTAAGACTGTTCTTGTGGAGTTTACAAAGTGATATTTGGAAGCCCTTAGAAGGGTACCGTTAAAAAGGAAATTTCCTCACATAAAAACTGGAAAGTAGTTTTCTGAGAAACTGCTTTGTGTTCTGTTAATTCATCTCACAGAGTTACAGCTTTCCCCTCAAGAAGCATTTCGCTAAGACTGTTCTTGTGGAATTTGCCATGTGATATTTGGAAGCCCATGGAGGGATATGGTGAAAAAGGAAATATCTTCAATTAAAAACTGGAAAGAAGCTTTCTGAGAAACTGCTTTGTTTTCTGTTAATTCATCTCGCAGAGTTACAGCTTTCCCCTCCAGAAGTCTTTCGCTAAGACGGTTCTTGTGGAATTTGCAAAGTGATATTTGGAAGCCGTGAGAGGGCTATGGTGTAAAAGGAAATGTCCTGGGATCAAAACTGGAAAGAAGCTTTCGAACAAACTGTTTTGTGTTCTGTTAATTCATCTGACAGAGTTTCAGCTTTCCCCTCAAGAAGCCGTTCGCTAAGGCTGTTCTTGTGGAATTTGCAAAGTGATATTTGAAAGTCCATAGAGGGCTATGGTGAAAAAGGAAATACCTTCAGTTAAAAACTGGAAAGAAACTTTCTGAGAAACTGCTTTGTATTCTGTTAATTCACCTCACAGAGTTTCAGCTTTCCCCTCTAGAAGCCTTTCTCTAAGACTGTTCTTTTGGAATTTGCAAAGTGATATTTGTAAGCCCATAGAAGTCGATGGTGAAAACGTAAATATCCTAAGATAAAAACTGAAAAGAACCTTTCTGAGAAACTGCTTTGTGTTTTGTTAATTCATCTCACAGAGTTATAGGTTTCACCTCAAGAAGCCTTTTGCTAAGACAGTTCTTGTGGAATATGCAAAGTGATATTTGGAAGCTCATAGTGACCTATAGTGAAAAAGGATATATCTTCAGTTAAGAACTGAAAAGAAGCTTTCTGAGAAACTGCTTTGTGATATATGACTTCCACTCACTGAGTTACAGCTGTATTTCGTAGAGCTGTTTGGCAGCCTTATTTCTGTGGAATCTGAGAACTGATACTTCGGATCCCTTTGAAGACTGAAGGGCCAAAGGAAATATCCACCGCTAAAAGTTAGAAAGAATCTTTCTGAGAAACTTTTTGTGATCTGCGAATTCATTTCACAGAGTTACAGCTTTCCCCTCAAGAAGCCTTTCGCTAAGATTATTCTTGTGCAATTTGAAAAATGATATTTGGAAGCCAATAGACAGCTATGGTGAAAACGAAATATCCTCAGATAATACCTGGAAGGAAGCTTTCTGAGAAATTACTTTGTGTTCTTTTAATTCATCTCACAGACTTACAGCTTTCCCCTCAAGAAGTCTTTCGCTAAGACTGTTCTTGTGGAATTTGAAATGTGATATTTGGAAGCCCATAGAGCGCTATGGAGAAAAGGAAATATCTTCAGAAAAAACTGTAAAGAACATTCCTGAGAAACTGCTTTGTGTTCTGTTAATTCACCTAACAGAGTTACAGCTTTCCCCTCTAGAAGCCTTTCGCTAAGACTGTTCTTGCTGTATTTTCAAAGTGATATTTTGAAGCCCATAGAGGGCTACGGTGAAAAAGGATATAGCTTCAGTTAAAAACTGAAAGAGGCTTTCTGAGAAACGGTTTAGTATTATGTGACTTCCACTCACTGAGTTACAGCTGTATTTCCTAGAGCTGTTTGATAGCCTTATTTCTATGGAATCGGAGAACTGTTATTTTGGATCCCTTTGAAGACTATAGGGCCAAAGGAAATATCTGCTGCTAAAAGTGAGAAAGAAGCTTTCTGAGAAGCTTCTCTGAGATCTGTTAATTCATCTCACAGAGTTACAGCATTCCACTCAAGAAGCCTTTCGCTAGGACTGTTCTTTTTGAATTTGCAAAGTGATATTTCGAAGCCCGTAGACGGCTGTGGTGAAAAGGGAAATGTCTTCAGTTAAAAAATGGAAAGAAGCTTTCTAAGAAACTGCTTTGTGTTCTGTTAATTCATCTCAAAGAGTTACAGCTTTACCCTCAAAAAGACTTTTGCTAAGACTCTTCTTGTGTAATACTCATAGTGATATTTGTAAGCCCTTATAGGGCTATAGTGAAAAAGGAAATATCCTAAGATAAAAGCTGAAAAGAAGCTTTCTGAGAAACTGCTTTGTGTTCTGTTAATTCACCTCACAGAGTTACAGCTTTCCCCTTAAGAAGCCTTTCGGTAAGACTGTTCTTGTGGAATTTGCAGAGTGGTATTTGTAAGCCCATAGAGGGCTATGGTGAAAAAGGAAATATCCTAAGATAAAAACTGAAAAGAACATTTCTGAGAACCTGCTTTGTGATATGTGACTTCCACTCACTGAGTGAGAGCTATATGTCATAGAGCTGTTTGCTAACCTTATTTCTATGGAATCTGAGAAGGGATAATTCGGTTCCCTTTGAAGACTATAGGGCCAAAGGAAATATCTGCCATAAAAGTGAGAAAGAAGCTTTCTGAGAAACAGCTTTCCGATCTGTGAATTCATCCCACAGTGTTACAGCTTTCCCCTGAGGAAGCCTTTCGCTATGACTGTTCTTGTGGAATTTGCAAAGTGACATTTCGAAGGCCATAGAGAGCTATGGTGAAAAGGAAATATCTTCGGTTAAAAACGGGAAGGAAGCTTTCTGAGACACTGCGTTGTGTTCTGTTAATTCATCTCACAAAGTTACAGCTTTACCCTCACGAAGCCTTTCCCTAAGAATGTTCTTGTCGAATTTGGAAAGTGATATTTAGAAGCCTACAGAGGTCTACGGTGAAAAAGGAAATAACCTAAGATAAAAACTGAAAATAAGCTTTCTAAAAAACTGCTTTGTGTTCTCTTAATTCATCTCACAGAGTTACAGCTTTCCTCTCAAGAAGCCTTTCACTAAGACTGTTCTTGTGCAATTTAGAACGTGATATTTAGAAGCCCATAGAGGGCTATGGTGAAAAAGGAAATATCCTCCGTTAAAAACTGGAAAGAAGCTTTCTGAGAAACTGTTTGTGTTCTGTTAATTCATCTCACAGAGTTACAGCTTTTCCCTCAAGAAGCCTTTCGCTAACACTGTTCTTGTGGAATTTGCAAAGTGATATTTGGAAGCGGGTAGAGGGCTACAGTGAAAAAGGAAATATCTTCAGTTAAAAACTGGAAAGAAGCTTTCTGAGAAACTACTTTGTGTTCTGTTAATTCATCTCACAGAGTTACAGCTTTCCCCTTGAGAAGTCTTTCGCTAAGACTGTTCTTGTGGAATTTGCAAAGTGATATTTGGAAGCCCAGAGAGGGCTATGGTGAAAAATGAAATATCTTCAGTTAAAAACTGGAAAGAATCTTTCTGAGAAACTGCTTTGTGTTCTGTCAATTCATTTCACAGACTTACAGCTTTTACCTCAAGAAGCCTTTCGCTAAGACAGTTCTTGCGGAATTTGCAAAGTGATATTTGGAAGCCCATAGAGGGCTTTGCTGAGAAAGGAAATATCTTCCGTTAAAAACTGGAAAGAAGCTTTCTGAGAAACTGCTTTGTGTTCTGTTAATTCATCTCACAGAGTTACAGCTTTCCCCTCAAGAAGCCTTTCGCTAAGACAATTCTTGTGGAATTGTAAAGTGATATTTTGAAGCCAATAGAGGGCTATGGTGAAAAAGGAAATATCTTCAGTTAAAAACTCTAAAGAAGCTTTCTGAGGAACTGCTTTGTGTTCTGTTAATTCAGCTCACAGAGTTACAGCTTTCCTTTCAAGAAGCCTTTCGCTAAGACTGTTCTTGTGGAATTTGCAAAGTGATATTCGGAAGCCCATAGAGGGCTATGGTGAAAAAGGATATATCTTCCATTAAAAAGTGGAAAGAAGCTTTCTGGGAAACTGCATTGGGTTCTGTTAATTCATCTAACAGAGTTACAGCATTCCCCCAAGAAGCCTTTCGCTAAGACTGTTCTTGTGAAATTTGCAAAGTGATATTTGGAAGCCCATATAGGGCTATGGTGAAAAAGGAAATAACTGCCGTTAAAAACTGGAACGAAGATTTCTGAGAAACTGCCTTGTGTTCTGTTAATTCGTCTCACAGAGTTACTGGTTTCCCGTCAAGAAGCCTTACCCTAAGACTGTTCTTGTGGAATTTGGAAAGTGATATTTAGAAGCCTACAGTGGTCGACGTTGAAAAAGGAAATAGCCTAATATAAAAACTGAAAATAAGCTTTATGAGAAACTGTTTTGTGTTCTGTTAATTCATCTCACAGAGCTAGAGCTTTCCCCTCAAGAAGCCTTTCGCTAAGACTGTTCTTGTGGAATTTAGAACGTGATATTTAGAAGCCCATAGAGGGCTATGGTGAAAAAGGATATATCCTCCGTTAAAAGCTGGAAAGAAGCTTTCTGAGAAACTGCTTTTTTTCCGTAAATTCATCTCAGAGAGTTACAGCTTTCCCCTCAAGAAGCTTTTCGCTAAGACTGTTCTTGTGGGATTTGCAAAGTGATATTTGGAAGCCCAGAGAGGGCTATGGTGAAAAAGGAATTGTCTTCCGTTTAAAAACGGAAAGAAGCTTTCTGAGAAACTGCTTTGTGTTCTGTAATTTCGTTTCACATACCTACAGCTTTTTCCTCAAGAAGCCTTTCGCTAACACTGTTCTTGTGAAATTTGCAAAGTGATATTTGGAAGCCCATAGAGGGCTTTGGTGAAAAAGGAAATATCTTCCGTTAAAAACTGGAAAGAAGCTTTCTGAGAAACTGCTTTGTGTTCTGTTAATTCATCTCACAGAGTTACAGCTTTCCCCTCAAGGAGAACTTTACTATGTCTGTTCTTGTGGAATTTGCAAAGAGATATTTAGAAGCCCATATAGGGCTATGGTTAAAAAGGAAATATCTTCAGTTGAAAACTGGAAAGAAGCTTTCTGAGAAACTGCTTTGTGTTCTGTTAATTCATCTCACAGAGTTACAGTTTTCCCCTCAAGAAGTCTTTCGCTAGGACTGTTCTTGTGTCATTTGGAAAGTGGTATTTAGAAGGCCATAGAGGGCTATGGTGAATAAGGAAATGTCTTCCGTTATAAACTGGAAAGAAGCTTTCTGAGAAAGTCCTCTGTGTCCTGTTAATTCATCTCACAGAGTTACAGCTTTCTCCTCAAGAAGCCTTTCGCTAAGACTGTTCTTGTGGAATTTGCAAAATGATATTTGGAAGCTCATATAGAGCCATGGTAAAAAATGAAATATCTTCAGTTAAAAACTGGAAAGAAGCTTTCTGAGAAACTGCTTTGTGTTCTGTTAATTTATCTCACAGAGTTACAGCTTTCCCCTCAAGAATACGTTCGCTCATTCTGTTCTTGTGGAATTTGGAAAGTGATATTTAGAAACCTTAGAGGGCTATGGAGAAAAAGGAAATATCTTCCGTTAAAAACTGGAAAGAAGCTTTCTGAGAAACTGCTTTGTGTTCTGTTAATTCATCTCACAGAGTTACAGCTTTCCCCTCAAGGAGCCTTTCCCTAAGACTGTTCTTCTGGAGTTTGCAAAGTGACATTTGGAAACCCGTAGAGGGCTTTGGAGAAAAAGGTAATAACTTCCATTAAAAATCGGAAGGAAGCTTTCTGAGAAAGTTCTTTGTGTTCTGTTATTTCATCTCACAGAGTTACAGCTTTCCCCTGGAGAAGCCATTCATTAAGAATGTTCTTGTGTAATTTGCAAGGTGATATTTGGAAGAACACAGAGGGCTATGTTGAAAAAGGATATATCCTACGATAAAAACCGAAAAGGAACTTTCTGAGAAACTGCATTGTGTTCTCTTAACTCATCTCACGGAGTTACAGCTTTCCCCTCAAGAAGTCGATAACTAAGACAGTTCTTGTGGAGTTTTCAAACTGATATTTGGAAGTTCATAGAGGGCTATGAGGAAATAGGAAATATCTTCAGTTAAAAACTGGATAGAAGCTTTCTGAGAAATTGCTTTGTGTTCTGTTAATTCATCTCACATAGTTACAGCTTTCCCCTTCAGAAGCCTTTCCCTAAGGCTGTTCTTGTAGAATTTGGAAAGTGATATTTAGAAGCCCATAGAGGTCTATGGTGAAAAAGGAAATAGCCTGAGTTAAAAACTGAAAATAAGCTTTCGGAGAAACTGCTTTGTGTTCTGTTAATTCATCTCACAGTGTTACAGCTTTCCCCTCAAGTAGTCTTTCACTAGGACTGTTCTTGTGTCATTTCGAAAGTGGTATTTAGAAGGCCTTAGAGTGCTATGGTGAATAAGGAAATATTTTCTGTTATAAACTGGATAGAAGCTTTCTGAGAAAGTGCTTTGTATCCTGTTAATTCATCTCACAGAGTTACAGCTTTCTCCTCAAGAAGCCTTTCGCTAAGACTGTTCTTGTGGAATTTGCAAAGTTATTTTAGAAGCCCCTAGAGGGTTATGGCAAAAAGGAAATATTCTAAAATAAAAACTGAAAAGAAGCTTTCTGAGAAACTGCTTTATCTTCTCTTAATTCATCTCACAGAGTTATAGTTTTCCCCTCAAGAAGCCGTTCACTAAGATTGTTCTTGTGGAAATTTCAAGGTGATATTTGGAAGCCCATAGAGGGCTATGATGAAAAAGGAAATATCTTCCATTAAAAACTGGAAAGAATGTTTTTTAGAAACTGCTTTGTGTTCTGTTAATTCATCTCACAGATTTACAGCTTTCCCCTCAAGATGCCTTTCGCTAAGACTGTTCTTGTGGAATTTGCAAAGTGATTTTTGGAAGCCCATAGAGGGCTATGGTGGAAATGGAAATATCCTAAGATAAAAACCGAGAAGAAGCTTTCTGAGAAACTTTTTGTGTTCTGGTAATTCATCTCACAGAGTTACACCTTTCTCCTCAAGAAGCCTTCTCTAAGACTGTTCTTGTGGAATTTGAAAAGTGATATTTCGAAGCCCATGGGGGCTATGGTGAAAAAGGAAATATCTTTCGTTAAAAACTGGATACAAGATTTCTGAGAAACTGCTTTGTGTTCTGTTAATTCATCTCACAGAGTTACAGCTTTCCCGTCATGAAGCCGTTCACTAAGACTGTTCTTGTGAAATTTGCAAAGTGATATTTGGAAGCCCATAGAGGGCTATGGTGAAAAAGGAAATATCTTCCTTTAAAAAACAGAGGCAGATAAAGTCACAAAGATGGGGAAAAAGCAGGGCAGAAAAGCTGGAAATTCAAAAAATAAGAGCACATCTCCTCCGGCAAAGGAGCGCAGCTCATCGCCAGCAATGGATCAAAGCTGGACAGAGAATGACTTTGATGACATGAGAGAAGAAGGCTTCAGTCCATCAAATTTCTCAGAGCTAAAGGAGGAATTACGTACCCAGCGCAAAGAAACTAAAAATCTTGAAAAAAAGTGGAAGAATTGATGGCTAGAGTAATTAACGCAGAGAAGCTCACAAACGAAATGAAAGAGACGAAAACCATGGCACGAGAAATACGTGACAAATGCACAAGCTTCAGTAACCGACTCGATCAACTGGAAGAAAGAATGTCAGCGATGGAGGATCAAATGAATGAAATGAAGCGAGAAGAGAAACCAAAAGAAAAAAGAAGAAAAAGAAATGAACAAAGCCTGCAAGAAGTATGGGATTATGTAAAAAGACCAAATCTACGTCTGATTAGGGTACCTGAAAGTGAGGGGGAAAATGGAACCAAGTTGGAAAACACTCTTCAGGATATCATCCAGGAGAACTTCCCCAACCTAGTAGGGCAGGCCAACATTCAAATCCAGGAAATACAGAGAACACCACAAGGATACTCCTCGAGAAGAGCAACTCCAAGACACATAATTGCCAGATTCACCAAAGTTGAAATGAAGGAAAAAATCTTAAGGGCAGCTAGAGAGAAAGGTCGGGTTACCCACAAAGGGAAGCCCATCAGACTAACAGCAGATCTCTCGGCAGAAAATCTTCAAGCCAGAAGAGAGTGGGGGCCAATATTCAACATTCTTAAAGAAAAGAATTTTAAACCCAGAATTTTATATCCAGCCAAATTAAGTTTCATAAGTGAAGGAGAAATAAAATCCTTTACAGATAAGCAAATGCTTAGAGATTTTGTCACCACTAGGCCTGCCTTACAAGAGACCCTGAAGGAAGCACTAAACATGGAAAGGAACAACCGGTACCAGCCATTGCAAAAACATGCCAAAATGTAAAGACCATCAAGACTAGGAAGAAACTGCATCAACTAATGAGCAAAATAACCAGTTAATATCATAATGGCAGGATCAAGTTCACACATAACAATCTTAACCTTAAATGTAAATGGACTAAATGCTCCAATTAAAAGACACAGACTGGCAAACTGGATAAAGAGTCAAGATCCATCAGTCTGCTGTATTCAGGAGACTCATCTCACACACAGAGATATACATAGGCTCAAAATAAAGGGATGGAGGAAGATTTACCAAGCAAATGGAGAACAAAAAAAAGCAGGGGTTGCAATACTAGTCTCTGATAAAACAGACTTTAAACCATCAAAGATCAAAAGAGACAAAGAAGGCCATTACATAATGGTAAAGTGATCAATTCAACAGGAAGAGCTAACTATACTAAATATATATGCACCCAATACAGGAGCACCCAGATTCATAAAGCAAGTCCTTAGAGACTTACAAAGAGACTTAGACTCCCATACAATAATAATGGGAGACTTCAACACTCCACTGTCAACATTAGACAGATCAACGAGACAGAAAGTTAACAAGGATATCCAGGAATTGAACTCATCTCTGCAGCAAGCAGACCTAATAGACATCTATAGAACTCTCCACCCCAAATCAACAGAATATACATTCTTCTCAGCACCACATCGTACCTACTCCAAAACTGACCATGTCATTGGAAGTAAAGCACTCCTCAGCAAATGTACAAGAACAGAAATTATAACAAACTGTCTCTCAGACCACAGTGCAATCAAATTAGAACTCAGGACTAAGAAACTCAATCAAAACCGCTCAACTACATGGAAACTGAACAACCTGCTCCTGAATGACTACTGGGTACATGACGAAATGAAGGCAGAAATAAAGATGTTCTTTGAAACCAATGAGAACAAAGATACAACATACCAGAATCTCTGGGACACATTTAAAGCAGTGTGTAGAGGGAAATTTATAGCACTAAATGCCCACAAGAGAAAGCAGGAAAGATCTAAAATTGACACTCTAACATCGCAATTAAAAGAACTAGAGAAGCAAGAGCAAACACATTCGAAAGCTAGCAGAAGGCAAGAAATAACTAAGATCAGAGCAGAACTGAAGGAGATAGAGACACAAAAATCCCTCCAAAAAATCAATGAATCCAGGAGTTGGTTTTTTGAAAAGATCAACAAAATTGACAGACCACTAGCAAGACTAATAAAGAAGAAAAGAGAGAAGAATCAAATCGACGCAATTAAAAATGAAAAAGGGGATATCACCACCGACCCCACAGAAATACAAACTACCATCAGAGAATACTATAAACACCTCTACGCAAATTAACTGGAAAATCTAGAAGAAATGGATAATTTCCTGGACACTTACACTCTTCCAAGACTAAACCAGGAAGAAGTTGAATCCCTGAATAGACCAATAGCAGGCTCTGAAATTGAGGCAATAATTAATAGCCTACCAACCAAAAAAAGTCCAGGACCAGATGGATTCACAGCTGAATTCTACCAGAGGTACAAGGAGGAGCTGGTACCATTCCTTCTGAAACTATTCCAATCAATAGAAAAAGAGGGAATCCTCCCTAACTCATTTTATGAGGCCAACATCATCCTGATACCAAAGCCTGGCAGAGACACAACAAAAAAAGAGAATTTTAGACCAATATCCCTGATGAACATCGATGCAAAAATCCTCAATAAAATACTGGCAAACCGGATTCAGCAGCACATCAAAAAGCTTACCCACCATGATCAAGTGGGCTTCATCCCTGGGATGCAAGGCTGGTTCAACATTCGCAAATCAATAAACATAATCCAGCATATAAACAGAACCAAAGACAAGAACCACATGATTATCTCAATCGATGCAGAAAAGGCTTTTGACAAAATTCAACAGCCCTTCATGCTAAAAACGCTCAATAAATTCGGTATTGATGGAACGTACCTCAAAATCATAAGAGCTATTTATGACAAACCCACAGCCAATATCATACTGAATGGGCAAAAACTGGAAAAATTCCCTTTGAAAACTGGCACAAGACAGGGATGCCCTCTCTCACCACTCCTATTCAACATAGTGTTGGAAGTTCTGGCTAGGGCAATCAGGCAAGAGAAAGAATTCAAGGGGATTCAGTTAGGAAAAGAAGAAATCAAATTGTTCCTGTTTGCAGACGACATGATTGTATATTTAGAAAATCCCATTGTCTCAGCCCAAAATCTCCTTAAGCTGATAAGCAACTTCAGCAAAGTCTCAGGATACAAAATTAATGTGCAAAAATCTCAAGCATTCTTATACACCAGTGACAGTCAAACAGAGAGCCAAATCAGGAATGAACTTCCATTCACAATTGCTTCAAAGAGAATAAAATACCTAGGAATCCAACTTACAAGGGATGTAAAGGACCTCTTCAAGGAGAACTACAAATCACTGCTCAGTGAAATAAAAGAGGACACAAACAAATGGAAGAACATACCATGCTCATGGATAGGAAGAATCAATATCAAGAAAATGGCCATACTGCCCAAGGTAATTTATAGATTCAATGCCATCCCCATCAAGCTACCAATGAGCTTCTTCACAGAATTGGAAAAAACTGCTTTAAAGTTCATATGGAACCAAAAAAGAGCCCGCATCTCCAAGACAATCCTATGTCAAAAGATCAAAGCTGGAGGCATCACGCTACCTGACTTCAAACTATACTACAAGGCTACAGTAACCAAAACAGCATGGTACTGGTACCAAAACAGAGATATAGACCAATGGAACAGAACAGAGTCCTCAGAAATAATACCACACATCTACAGCCATCTGATCTTTGACAAACCTGAGAGAAACAAGAAATGGGGAAAGGATTCCCTATTTAATAAATTGTGCTGGGAAAATTGGCCAGCCATAAGTAGAAAGCTGAAACTGGATCCTTTCCTTACTCCTTATACGAAAATTAATTCAAGATGGATTAGAGACTTAAATGTTAGACCTAATACCATAAAAATCCTAGAGGAAAACCTAGGTAGTACCATTCAGGACATAGGCATGGGCAAAGACTTCATGTCTAAAACACCAAAAGCAACGGCAGCAAAAGCCAAAATTGACAAATGAGATCTCATTAAACTAAAGAGCTTCTGCACAGAAAAAGAAACTACCATCAGAGTGAACAGGCAACCTACAGAATGGGAGAAAATTTTTGCAATCTACTCATCTGACAAAGGGTTAATATCCAGAACCTACAAAGACCTCAAACAAATTTACAAGAAAAAAACAAACAACCCCATCCAAAAGTGGGCAAAGGATATGAACAGACATTTCTCAAAAGAAGACATTCATACAGCCAACAGACACATGAAAAAATGCTCATCATCACTGGCCATCAGAGAAATGCAAATCAAAACCACAATGAGATACCATCTCACACCAGTTAGAATGGCGATCATTCAAAAGTCAGGAAACAACAGGTGCTGGAGAGGATGTGGAGAAATAGGAACACTTTTACACTGTTGGTGGGATTGTAAACTAGTTCAACCATTATGGAAAACAGCATGGCGATTCCTCAAGGATCTAGAACTAGATGTACCATATGACCCAGCCATCCCATTACTAGGTATATACCCAAAGGATTATAAATTATGCTGCTATAAAGACACATGCACATGTATGTTTATTGCAGCACTATTCACAATAGCAAAGACTTGGAATCAACCCAAATGTCCATCAGTGACAGATTGGATTAAGAAAATGTGGCACATATACACCATGGAATACTATGCAGCCATAAAAAAGGATGAGTTTGTGTCCTTTGTAGGGACATGGATGCAGCTGGAAACCATCATTCTCAGCAAACTATCACAAGAACAGAAAACCAAACACCGCATGTTCTCACTCATAGGTGGGAACTGAACAATGACATCACTTGGACTCGGGAAGGGGAAAATCACACATTGGGGCCTATCATGGGGAGTGGGAAGGGGGGAGGGATTGCACTGGGAGTTATACCTGATGTAAATGACGAGTTGATGGGTGCAGCACACCAACATGGCACAAGTATACATATGTAGCAAACCTGCACGTTGTGCACATGTACCCTACAACTTGAAGTTTAATAATAATAAATAAATTAAAAAAAAAGAGAGACAAAAAAAAGAAAAATTTAGTTTTAGAACTAAAACATAGAATTGATTCAACTGAAAACTGAAGAAGTAATCTTACTCTTGTGTAGTAAGAATTATCTTACTACACAAAAGCAAAAATATACAAAGAAACAAAACAAGTAAAAAGAATAAGAGACATGGAGAATATATCCAGGAGACGTAATATGCAAAATGGAGTAGTTTCAGGAGACAAATGAATAGACTTAAGAGAAGCAAAAAATACAAAAAGAAGAAGAAAAAACTGAGTTGTAAAAAGATACACATTTTCAAATGGGAAGTGTACTTATAGTGTCATAGAGGAATTACACCTTGTAAAATTTCCAAACTCTGAGAATAAGAAAATTTACTTATAGGCTTTCAAACAGGAGAAAAATCTAGTTTCAAAGGCAAGAGAAACAAATCAGAAACAGATTTCTCACCTGCAACTCTAGAAACTCAGATGGGACAAAATATGCTTAGCATTTAGAGAAAAGCTTTGTGATCCATGAATCTTACACTATTCAATAAAATGTTTATGTGGGAAGAGAAAAAAGTTTTTCACCACAAGAGAATTCATGTGTGCCACCCAGATACACCTTCTAAGTAAATTGCTTAAGGGAGTACTACAATAAATAAAATAAAATCAGAACAAAAATCTCAAGATAGGATAGACTATTCCAAGAGTAGGATTCAGTCAAAAAATATTCATTAGTTTCCTATTCTGTTCTAAAATACAGTGGTGAACAAGACAGAGCCCCTGCCATTTAAAAGTGTATATTCAGGTACTAAATGTTGTGAAGGAGACTAAATGGAATAATGAGAAGGACTGCTTTGGCAAAGCTGGAGATGACATTCAAATTGAGAATTGAATGTAAGAAGGAACTCTGCACACTTAATAGAAGAGCATTCTGACCAGAAGTGAGCCTCCAGAAGGAAATAAACTTAGTGTGTTCAGCTCATTCAGAAAGAAAACCACAATGACTGGGCATAAGGAATTTGGGCAGACATGGGAGAAGATAAGATCAAGAAGGCAGTGTGGCAGAGACCACCATCAACACACTGAAATCCAGGTTCTTCCTCTCTTTCTATAATATAGAGCTAGACTGCATTTCCCAGCCTTCCTAGAAATTGGATGTGGCTATGAGAGACCCAGCCAGTGCAATATGAACAGAAGTGATACTCGTTTCTGCACATAAAAAACACTCATATGTACTTCTCTCTGTGTGTTTGCTCCTCCAGCTGGTCGAAATGGAAATGACCCCAAGTGTGACTTTGAAAGAGACTTGTGTAGGAGATGAAAGTCAGCCTACATACCTGAATGACTGTATGTTGTTATGTGAGCAAGAAATAAACATCTACACCATTTGAAAAAAAAAAAAAGACACATGCACACGTATGTTTATTGCGGCACTATTCACAATAGCAAAGACTTGGAATCAACCCAAATGTCCATCAGTGACAGACTGGATTAAGAAAATGTGGCACATATACACCATGGAATACTATGCAGCCATAAAAAAGGATGAGTTTGTGTCCTTTGTAGGGACATGGATGCAGCTGGAAACCATCATTCTTAGCAAACTATCACAAGAACAGAAAACCAAACACCGCATGTTCTCACTCATAGGTGGGAACTGAACAATGAGATCACTTGGACTCGGGAAGGGGAACATCACACACCGGGGCCTATCATGGGGAGGGGGGAGGGGGGAGGGATTGCACTGGGAGTTATACCTGATGTAAATGACGAGTTGATGGGTGCTGACGAGTTGATGGGTGCAGCACAGCAACAGGGCACAAGTATACATATGTAACAAACCTGCACGTTATGCACATGTACCCTAGAACTAAAAATATAAAAAAAAAAAAAAAAAGAAGAAGCAACCAACCACATCCCTCCTTCCCACTAGAGGCTTCCAGGCTGAAACAGGTTGATACAGGGAGAGGAGGAGAAGATACGCAACTAAGTAACATTTTGAGATCTGTTTAATAATAATTCTAATTTCATGTTCTCACTTATTTGTGAGATCTAAAAATCAAAACAATTGAACTCATGGAGATAGAGAGTAGAAGCATGGTTACCAGAGGCTGGGAAGGGTAGTGGGGGTTTGAGGCAAAGCTGGAGATGGTTAATGGGTACAAAAAAAACAGAAAGAATAAATAAGATCCAGTATTTGATAGCACAACAAGGCGACTATAGTCAGTAATAATTTAACTGTGCATTTTAAAATAACTGAAAGAGTCTAATTGGATTGCTTGTAACACAAAGGATAAATGCTTGAGAGAATGGATACCCCATTTTACCTGATGTGATTATTATTCATTGCATGCCTGAATCAGAACATCTCATGCACCCCATAAATACATACATCTACTATATACTCACAAAATTGAAATAAATAATTTTAAAAAATAAAAAATAAAAAATAAAAAATAATCTTCCACTTATTTTTTAGGAAAAGCACAAAACTAAATTGTTACAAAAGGATTGACCAAACAATCCTTTGAACGGTTTGAGTCAGCAGTTGTGGCAGGAATGCGGTTGGGGGAAATGGGGAGAAGTGAGTGAAGATAAAAGGAATTGGACAATTGTTGATGTTGGTGAAATGAATGATGAGTACCTAGAGGTAATCCACTATTGTATGCATTTGGAATTTATCATAAAAACATTTTTGAAAGAGCATATTCACTACTGAAAATTCAAATAAGGGGAATAAATTAAAGACCACTTATCATCCTATAATTTCAAACATTAAACAGATTTATTATTTTATGAGAAAATTATAGCATTATTATATAAATATGGTATATTAATTTTTAAATAGCATTATACCTGAGCATTTTGCTAAGTTATTGTAATGTATCAAATATATATTTTACTTATTTTTATAAAAGTGAGACATAAAGTAAGCCTAAAAGAAATATACTAGAATAATAAGTACTAGAAATATAAAATAATTCTATATAAAATGATTAAATATAAATATGAAAAGAATTATAATTTAATTGCCCCAGGAAAAATCATACTTGTTTTAAAAAACCTTGTAAAGTAAAATAGAATTCAAAAAGCTTTAATTGTATTTGTATTTGACACTGTTATACTTAGTTTTTTAGCATGATATAATTATGAAAAATAATTAAAGCAATGTTATTACCTGTGGAAGACATCCGAGTTCTGGAGACATTGGCAGCAAATCTGTATAGGTTTGCAGCACTCTCCATTCTTGCTTCCTCAGAAGGAATTCCACTAAGGGGCATAACGCAGAAAGTGAGACAGAGGTAATTCTCAGAGCAGGAGAGAAGGTTTATTAAAAGGCTTTAAAACAGAAAGGAAAAGAAGGGAAGTACAACCTGGAAGAGGGCCAAGTGGGAGACTTGAGAAGCCAAGTGCACAGCTTGACTTCTTGATTTGGGGTTTTATACATTGGCATACTTCCGGGATCTTGCCTTAATTCTCCTCACTCCTGAGATCTCATTGGGAAGTTGCTGATCAATTTCAGGTGTTTTCTATTAGAAGCCGGCCTGTCCTTGACACCAGGTATTTGACTAGCTTTCTACTGCAAAAATATTTCTTGAATATACTTTATGTACTACGTAATAAAAATTCTGATATTTCACGAGTGATTGTTACACAAAATTATATAAATAAAAAAGAAATTAAGTATGTAATATTAAAAAAAAAGTGGAAAGAAGCTTTCTGAGAAACTGCTTTGTGTTCTGTTAATTCATCTCACAGAGTTACAGCTTTACCCTCAAGAAGCCTTTCCCTAAGACTGTTCTTGTGGAATTTGCAAAGTGATATTAGGAAGCCCATAGAGGGCTATGGTGAAAAAGGAAATATCTTCGATTAAAAAGTGGAAAGAAGCTTTCTGAGAAACTTCTTTGTGTTCTGTTAATTCATCTCACAGAGTTACAGCTTTGCCCTCAAAAAGCCTTTCGCTAAGACTGTTCTTGTGGAATTTGCAAGGTGATATTTGGAAGCCCATAGCGGGCTATGGTGAAAAAGGAAATATCCTAAGAGAAAAACTGGAAAGAAGCTTTGTGAGAAACTGATTTGTGTTCTGTTAAATCATCTCACAGAGTTACAGCTTTACCTTCAAGAAGCCTTTCGCTAAGACTGTTCTTGCGGAATTTGCAAAGTGATATTTGGAAGCCCATAGAGGGCTACGGTGAAAAAGGAAATAGCTTCCGTTAAAAACTGGAAGGAAGCTTTCTGAGAATCTGCTTTGTGTCTTCTTAATTCATCTCACAGAGTTACAGCTTTCCCCTCAAGAAGCTTTTTCCTAAGAGTGTTCTGGTGAAATTTGCAAAGTGATATATGGAAGTCCATAGAGGGCTAGGGTAAAAAAGGAAATATCCTAAGATAAAAACTTAAAAGAAGCTTTCTGAGAAACTGCCTTGTGTTCTGTTAATTCATCTCACAGGGTTACAGCTTTCTCCTCAAAAAGCCTTTCGCTTAGACTGTTCTTGTGGAATTTCAAAGTAATATTTGGAAAGCCATAGAAGGATATGGTGAAAAAGCAAATATCTTCTGTTAAAAACTGGAAAGAAGCTTTCTGAGAAACTGCTTTGTCTTCTGTTAATTCATCTCACAGAGATACAGCTTTGCCCTCAAGAAGCCTTTCGCTAAGACTCTTCTTGTGGAATTTGCAAAGTGATATTTGGAAGCCCATAGAGCCCCATGGTGAAAAAGGAAACATCCTAAGATAAAAACTGAAAAGTAGCTTTCTGAGAAATTGCTTTGTGTTCTGTTAATTCATCTCACACACCTACAGCTTTCCCCTCAAGAAGCCTTTCTCTAAGACTGTTCTTGTGGAGTTTGCAAAGAGACATTTGGGAGCCCATAGAGGACTATGGTGAAAGAGGAAATATCTTCCGTTAAAAACTGAAAAGAAGGTTTCTGAGAAACCACTTTGTGTTCTGTTAATTCATCTCACAGAGGTACAGCTTTCCCCTGAAGAAACCGTTCACTGAGACTGTTCTTGTGGAATTTGCAAAGTGATATTGGAAGACCATAGAGGGTTATGGTGAAAAAGAAAATATGCTAAGATAAAAACCGAAAGGAAGCTTTCTGAAAAAGTGCATTGTGTTCTCTTAATTCATCTAACAGAGTTATAGCTCTCCTTTCAAGAAGCTGTTCACTAAGACTGTTCCTGTGGAATTTGCAAGGTGATATTTGGAAGCCCATAGAGGGATATGGTGAAAAAGGAATTATCTTCCGTTAAAAACTGGAAAGAAGCTTTCTGAGCAACTGCTTTGTGTTCTGTTAATTCATCTCACAGAGTTACAGCTTTCCCCTTAAGAAGCCTTTCGCTAAGGCTGTTCTTGTGGAATTTGCGATGTGACATTTGGAGCAAATAGAGGGCTATGGTGAAAAAGGAAATATCCTAAGGTAAAAACTGAATGAAGCTTTCTGAGAAACTGATTTGTGTTCTGTTAATTTATCTCACATAGTTACATCTTTCCCCTTAAGAAGCCTTTCGCTAAGACTGTTCTTATGGAATTTGCAAAGTGATATTTCGAATCCCATAGAGGGCTATGGTGAAAATGGAAGTATGCTAAGATAAAAACCGAAAAGAAGCTGTCTGAGAAACTGCTTTGTGTTCTGTTAATTCGTCTGACAGATTTACAGCTTTCTTCTCAAGAAGCCTTTCGCTAAGACTGTTCTTGTGGAATTTGAAAAGAGTTATTTGGAAGCCCTTAGGGGGCTATGGTGAAAAAGGAAATATCCTAAGATAAAAACTGAAAAGAAGCTTTCTGAGGAACTGCTTTCTGTTCTGTTAATTCATCTCAGAGATTTACAGCTTTCCGTTCAATAAGGCTTTCACAAAGACTCTTCTTTTGGAATTGGCAAAGTGATATTTGGAAGCCCATAGAGAGCTATGGTGCAAATGGAAATTTCCTAAGATAAAAACCGAAAAGAAATTTTCTGAGAAACAGCTTTGTCTTCTGTTAATTCATCTAACAGAGTTACAGCTTTCCCCACAAGAAACCTTTCACTAAGACTGTTCTTCTGGAATTTGCAAAGTGATATTTGGAAGCCCATTGAGGGCTAAGGTGAAATGGAAATATCCTAAGATGAAAACCGAAAAGAAGCTTTCTGGGAAACTGTTTTGTGTTCTTTTAGTTTATCTCACAGAGTTACAGCTTTCCCCTCAAGAAGCTTTTTCCTAAGAGTGTTCTGGTGAAATTTGCAAAGTGATATATGGAAGTCCATAGAGGGCTAGGGTAAAAAAGGAAATATCCTAAGATAAAAACTTAAAAGAAGCTTTCTGAGAAACTGCCTTGTGTTCTGTCAATTCATCTCACAGGGTTACAGCTTTCTCCTCAAAAAGCCTTTCGCTTAGACTGTTCTTGTGGAATTTCAAAGTAATATTTGGAAAGCCATAGAAGGATATGGTGAAAAAGCAAATATCTTCTGTTAAAAACTGGAAAGAAGCTTTCTGAGAAACTGCTTTGTCTTCTGTTAATTCATCTCACAGAGATACAGCTTTGCCCTCAAGAAGCCTTTCGCTAAGACTCTTCTTGTGGAATTTGCAAAGTGATATTTGGAAGCCCATAGAGCCCCATGGTGAAAAAGGAAACATCCTAAGATAAAAACTGAAAAGTAGCTTTCTGAGAAATTGCTTTGTGTTCTGTTAATTCATCTCACACACCTACAGCTTTCCCCTCAAGAAGCCTTTCTCTAAGACTGTTCTTGTGGAGTTTGCAAAGAGACATTTGGGAGCCCATAGAGGACTATGGTGAAAGAGGAAATATCTTCCGTTAAAAACTGAAAAGAAGGTTTCTGAGAAACCACTTTGTGTTCTGTTAATTCATCTCACAGAGGTACAGCTTTCCCCTGAAGAAACCGTTCACTGAGACTGTTCTTGTGGAATTTGCAAAGTGATATTGGAAGACCATAGAGGGTTATGGTGAAAAAGAAAATATGCTAAGATAAAAACCGAAAGGAAGCTTTCTGAAAAAGTGCATTGTGTTCTCTTAATTCATCTAACAGAGTTATAGCTCTCCTTTCAAGAAGCTGTTCACTAAGACTGTTCCTGTGGAATTTGCAAGGTGATATTTGGAAGCCCATAGAGGGATATGGTGAAAAAGGAATTATCTTCCGTTAAAAACTGGAAAGAAGCTTTCTGAGCAACTGCTTTGTGTTCTGTTAATTCATCTCACAGAGTTACAGCTTTCCCCTTAAGAAGCCTTTCGCTAAGGCTGTTCTTGTGGAATTTGCGATGTGACATTTGGAGCAAATAGAGGGCTATGGAAAAAAGGAAATATCCTAAGGTAAAAACTGAATGAAGCTTTCTGAGAAACTGATTTGTGTTCTGTTAATTTATCTCACATAGTTACATCTTTCCCCTTAAGAAGCCTTTCTCTAAGACTGTTCTTATGGAATTTGCAAAGTGATATTTCGAATCCCATAGAGGGCTATGGTGAAAATGGAAGTATGCTAAGATAAAAACCAAAAAGAAGCTGTCTGAGAAACTGCTTTGTGTTCTGTTAATTCGTCTGACAGATTTACAGCTTTCTTCTCAAGAAGCCTTTCGCTAAGACTGTTCTTGTGGAATTTGAAAAGAGTTATTTGGAAGCCCTTAGAGGGCTATGGAGTAAAAGGAAATATCCTCCGTTAAAAACTGGAAAGAAGCTTTCTGAGAACCTGCTTTGTGTTCTGTTAATTCATTTCACAGAGTTACAGCTTTCTCCTCAAGAAGCCTTTCGCTAAGACTGTTCTCGTGGAATTTGCAAAGAGATATTTGGAAGCCCTTAGGGGGCTATGGTGAAAAAGGAAATATCCTAAGATAAAAACTGAAAAGAAGCTTTCTGAGGAACTGCTTTCTGTTCTGTTAATTCATCTCAGAGATTTACAGCTTTCCGTTCAAGAAGGCTTTCACAAAGTCTCTTCTTTTGGAATTGGCAAAGTGATATTTGGAAGCCCATAGAGAGCTATAGTGCAAATGGAAATTTCCTAAGATAAAAACCGAAAAGAAATTTTCTGAGAAACAGCTTTGTCTTCTGTTAATTCATCTAACAGAGTTACAGCTTTCCCCACAAGAAACCTTTCGCTAAGACTGTTCTTCTGGAATTTGTAAAGTGATATTTGGAAGCCCATCGAGGGCTAAGGTGAAAATGGAAATATCCTAAGATGAAAACCGAAAAGAAGCTTTCTGGGAAACTGTTTTGTGTTCTGTTAGTTTATCTCACAGAGTTACAGCTTTACCCTCAAGAAGCCGTTCACTAAGACAGTTTTTGTGAAATTTGCAAACTGATATTTGGAAGCCCATAGAGGGCTATGGTGAAAAAGGAAATAACCTAAGATAAAAACTGAAAAGAATCTGCCTGAGAAACTGCTTTGTGTTCTGTTAATTCATCTCACAGAGTTACACTTTTCCCCTCAAGAAGCCTTTCGCTAAGGTTGTTCTTGTGGAATTTGCAACGTGATATTTGGAAGCCCATAGAGGGCTGTGGTGAAAAAGGAAATATCTTCCTATAAAAACTGGAAAGAAGCTTTTTGGAAACCGTTTTGTGTTCTGTTAATTCATCTCACAGAGTTAAAGCTTTCTCCTCAAGAATCCTTTCGCTAAGACTTTTCTTCGAGAATTTGCAAAGTGATAATTGGAAGCCCACAGAGGGCTAAGGTGAAAAAGGAAATATCTTCCGTTAAAAACTGGAAAGAAGATTTCTGAGAGACTGCTTTGTGTTCTGTTAATTCATCTCACAGAGTTACAGCTTTTCCCTTAAGAAACTTTTCTCTAAGACAGTTCTTGTGAAATTTGCAAAGTGATATTTGGAAGCCCATAGAGGGCTATGGTGAAAAAGGATATATGTTCCGTTAAAAACTGGAAAGAAACTTTCTAAGAAACTGCTTTGTGTTTTTTTAAATTCATCTCAGAGAGTTACAGCTTTTCCTCAAGAAGCCTTACACTAAGACTGTTGTGCAGAATTTACAATGTGATATTTGGAAACCCATAAAGGGCTATGGTGAAAAAGGAAATATCCTAAGATAAAAACTGAAAAGAATCTTTCTGAGAAACTGCTTTGTGTTCTGTTAATTCATCTCAGAGAGTTACAGTTTTCCCCTCAAGAAGCCTTTCAATAACGCAGTTCTTGTGGAATTTGCAAAGTCATATTTTGAAGCCCTTAGAGGGCTATGGTGAAAAAGGAAATATCTTCAGTAAAACTGACAAGAAGCTTTCTGGAAACTGTGTTGTGTTCTCTTAATTCATCTCACAGCGTTACAGCTTTCTCCTCAAGAAGCCTTTTGCTAAAACTGTTCTTGTGGAATTTGCAAAGTGATATTGGGAAGCCCATAGATGGCTGTGGTGAAAATGGAAATATCCTAAGATAAAAACCGAAAAGAAGCTTTCTGAGAAACTGCTTTGTGTTGTGTTAGTTCGTCTCACAGAGTTACAGCTTTCCCCTCAAGAAGCTGTTCACTCAGACAGTTCTTGTGAAGTTTGCAAAGTGATATTTGGAAGCCTATAGAGGGCTATGGTGAAAAACGAATTATACTAAGATAAAAACCGAAGAGAAGCTTTATGATAAACTGCTTTGTGTTTTGTTAGTTCATCTCACACTGTTACAGCTTTCCCCCGAAGAAGCCGTTCACTAAGACTGTTCTTGTGAAATTTGGAAAGTGATATTTGGAAGCCCATAGAGGGCTATGGTGAAAATTGAAATATCTTCAGTTAAAAACTGTAAAGAAGCTTTCTGAAAAACTGCTTTGTGTTCTGTTATTTGATGTCACAGAGTTACAGCTTTCCTCTCAAGAAGACTTTCGCTAAGGCTGTTCATGTGTAATTTGCAAAGTGATATTTGGAAGCCTATAGAGGGTTATGGTGAAAAAGGAAATATCTTCAGTTAAAAACTGGCAAGAAGATTTCTGAGAAACTGCTTTGTGTTTCGTTAATTCATCTCACACAGTTACAGCTTTCCCCTCAAAAGCGTTTAGCTAAGGTTGTTCTTGTGAATCTGCAAAGTAATATTTGGAAGCCCTTAGAGTGCTATGGAAAAAAGTAAAAATCCTAAGATAAAAACTGAAAACAAATTTTCTGAGACACTGGATTGTGTTCTCTTAATTCATCTCACAGAGTTAACGCTTTCCCATCAACAACCCTTTCGCTAACGTTGTTGTGGAACATGCAAAGTGATATTTGGAATCCCATAGAGGGCCATGATGAAAACGGAAATTTCCTAAGATGAAAACTGAAAAGAAGCTTTCGGAGAAACTGCTTTGTATTCCGTTAATTCTTCTCACAGTGTTCCAGCTTTCCCCTCAAGAGGTCTTTCACTAAGACTGTTCTTGTGGAGTTTGCAAAGTGATATTTGGAAGCCCATAGGGGGTTACGGTGAAAAATGAAACATCTTCAGTTAAAAACTGGAAAGAAACTTTGTGAGAAACTGGTTTGTATTCTGTTAATTCATCTCACAGAGTTACAGCTTTCCCTTCAAGAAGCCTTTCGCTAAGTCTGTTCTTGTGGAATTAGCAAAGTGATATTTGGAAGCCCATAAACGGCCATGTTGAAAAAGGAAATATCTTCAGTTAAAAACTGGAAAGAAGATTTCTGAGAGACTGCTTTGTGTTCTGTTAATTCATCTCACAGAGTTACAGCTTTCCCCTCAAGAAGTCTTTCGCGAAGGCTGCTCTTGTTTAACTTGCAAAGTGATATTTGCAAGCCCATACACGGCTATGATGAAAAACGAAATATCTTCAGTTTAAAACTGAAGAGAAGCTTTCTGAGAAACTGCCTTTTGTTCTGTTAATTCATCTCAGAGGGTTACAGCTTTCTCCTCAAGAAGCCTTTCGCTAGGATTGTTCTAGTGGAATTTGGGAAGTGATATTTGGAAGCACATAGAGTGCTACGGTGATAAAGGAAATATCTTAAGTTAAAAACTGGAAAGAAGCATCCTGAGAAACTTTTTTGTGTTTCGTTAATTCATCTCACAGAATTAGATCTTTCTCCACAAGAAGCCGTTCGCTAAGACTGTTCTTCTGGAATTTGCAGTGTGATATTTGAAAGCCCAAAGAGGTCTATGGTGAAAAAGGAAATATCTTCAGTTAAAAACTGGAAAGAAGTCTTCTGAGAAAACGCTTTGTGTTCTTTTAATTCATCTCACAGAGTTACAGCTTTCCCCTCAAGTAACCTTTCGCTAAGACTGTTCTTGTGGAATTTGCAAAGTGATATTTGGAAGCACTTGGAGCACTATGGTGAAAAGAAAATATCCTAAGATAAAAACTGAAAAGAGGCTTTCTGAGGAACTGCTTTCTGTTCTGTTAACTCATCTCAGAGATTTTCAGCTTTCCGTTCAAGAAGCCTTTCGAAAAGACTGTTCTTTTTGAATTGGCAAAGTGATATTTTGAAGCCCATAGAGAGCTATGGTGCAAATGGAAATATCCTTAGATAAAAACCGAAAAGAAGCTTTCTGAGAAACTGCTTTGTCTTCTGTTAATTCATCTCACAGAGTTACAGCTTTCCCCTCAAGAAGCCTTTTTCTAAGACTGTTCTTGTGGAATATGCAAAGTGATATTTGGAAGCCCATAGAGGTCTAAGCTGAAAATGGAATTATGCTAAGATAATAACTGAAAAGAAGCTTTCTGGGAAATTTCTTTGTGTTCTGTCAGTTCATCTCACAGAGTTGCAGCTTTCCCCTCAAGAAGTCGTTCACTAAGACAGTTATTGTGAAATTTGCAAACTTATATTTGGAAGCCCTTAGTGGGCTACGGTTAAAAAGGAAACATCTTCCGTTAAAAACTGGAAAGAAGCTTTCTGAGAAACTGCTTTGTGTTCTGTTAATTCATCCCACAGAGTTAAAGCTTTCCACTCAAGAAGGCTTTCCCTAAGACTGTTCTTGTGGAATTTCCAAAGTGATATTTGGAAGCCCATAGAGGGCTATGCTGAAAAAGGAAATATCTTCCGTTAAAAACTGGAAAGAAGATTTCTGAGAAACTGCTGTGGGTTCTGTTAGTTCATCTCACAGAGTTACAGCTTTCCTCTCAAGAAGCCGTTCAGTAAGACTGTTCTTGTGATATTTGCAAAGTGATATTTGGAAGCCCATAGAGGCCTATGGTGAAAAAGGAAATATCTTCCCTTAAAAAGTGGAAAGAAGATTTCTGAAAAAGAATTTTGTGTCTCTTAATTCATCTTACAGATAAAGCTTTCTCCTCAAAAAGCCTTTCGCTAAGACTGTTCTGGTGGAACTTGAAATGTGATATTTGGAAACCCATAGAGGGCTATGGTGAAAAAGGAAATATCTTCCGTTAAAAACTTGAAAGAAGATTTCTGAGAAACTGCTTTTTTTTTTTTTTGGTTAATTGATCTCAGAGAGTTACAGCTTTCCCCTCAAGAAGTCTTTCCCTAATACTGTTCTTGTGGAATTTGCAAAGTGATATTTGGAAGCCCATAGGGGGCTCTGGCGAAAAAGAAAATATCCTAAGATAAAAACCGAAAGGAAGCTTTCTGAGAAACTGCGCTCTGTTCACGTAATTCATCTCACAGAGTTATAGCTTTCCCCTCAGGAAGCCATTCACTAAGACTGTTCTTGTGGTATTTGCAAAGTGATATTTGGAAGCCCATAGAGGGATATGGTGAAAAGAAAATATCTTCCGTTAAAAACTGGAAAGAAACTTTCTGATTAACTGCTTTGTGGTGTGTTAGTTCATCTAACAAAGCTACAGACTTCCCCTCAAGAACCCTTTGGCTAAGACTGTTCTTGTGGAAGTTGCAAAGTGATATTTGGAATCCCATAGAGGATTATGATGAAATAGGAAATATCTTCCGTTAAAAACTGGAAAGCAGCTTTCTGAGTTACTGCTTTGTGGTCTGTTAATTCATCTCTTAGAGCTACAGCTTTCCCCTCAAGAAGCCTTTCGCTAAGACTGTTCTGGTGGAATTTGCAAAGTGATATTTGGAGGCCAATAGAGGGCTATGGTTAAAAAAGAAATATCTTCTGTGAAAAACTGAAAAGAAACTAACTGAGAAACTGCTTTGTGTTCTGTTAATTCATCTCACAGAGTTACAGCTTTCCCCTAAAGAAGCGGTTCACTGAGACTGTTCTTGTGGAATCTGCAAAGTGATATTGGAAGCCCATAGAGGATTATGGTGAAAAAGGTAATTTCCTAAGATAAAAACCGAAAAGAAGCTTTCTGAGAAACTGCATTGTATTCTCGTAATTCGTCTCACAGAGTTATAGCTTCGCCACAAGAAGCCGTTCACTAACACTGTTCCTGTGGAATTTGCAAGGTGATATTTGGAAGCCGTTAGAAGTCTATGCAGAAAAAGGAAATATCTTCTGTTAAAAACTGGATAGAAGCTTTCTGAGAAACTGCTTTGTGTTCTGTTAATTCATCTCACTGCGTTACAGCTTTTCTCTCAAGAAGCCGTTCACTAAGACTGTTCTTGTGGAATTTGCAAAGTGATATTTGGAAGCCCAGAGAGGCTATGGTGAAAAAGTAAATATGCTAAGATAAAAACTGAAAAGAACCTCTCTGAGAAACTGCCTTGCGTTCTGTTAATTGATCTCACAGACTTAAAACTTTCCCCTCAAGAAGCCTTCTGCTAAAGCTGATCTTGTGGTATTTGCAATTTGATATTTGGAAGCCTATAGGGGACTATGGTGAGAAAGGAAATACCTTCAGTTAAAAACTGGAAAGAAGCTTTCTGATAAACTGCTTTGTGTTCTGCTAATTCATCTCACCGAGTCACAGCTGTGCCCTCAAAAAGCCTTTCGCTAAGACTGTTTTTGTGAAATTTGCAAAGTGATATTTCGAAGTCCTTAGAAGGCTATGGGAAAAAGGAAATATCCTAAGATAAAAACTGAAAAGAAGATTTCTGAGAAACTGCTTGTGTTCTGTTAATTCATCTCAAAGATTTACAGCTTTCCCCTCAAGAATTCTTTCGCTAAGACTGTTGTTTTGGAATTTGCAAAGTGATATTTGGAAGGCCTTAGAGGGCTATGGTGAAAACTGAAATATCTTCAGTAAAAAACTGGAAAGAAGCTTTCTGAGAAACTGCTTTGTGTTCTGTTAATTCATCTCACAGAGTTACAGCTTTCCCCTGAAGAAGCCTTTCGCTAACTCTGTTCTTGTGGAATTTGCAAAGTGATATTTGGAAGCCCATATAGGGCTATGGTGAAAAAGAAATTGTCCTAAAATAAAAACTGAAAAGAAGCTTTCTGAGAAACTGCTTTGTTCGTTAATTCATCTCACACAGTTACAGCTTTCCCGTCAAGAAGCCGTTCACTGAGACTGTTCTTGTGGAATTGCAAAGTGATATTGGAAGCCGATAGAGGGTTATGGCGAAAAGGGAAATATCCTAAGATAAAAACCGAAAAGAAGCTTTCTGAGAAACTGCTTTGTGTTCTGTTAAATCATCTTACAGAGTTAGTTTTCCCTTCATGAAGCCTTTCGCTAAGACTGTTTTTGTGGGATTGGCAAAGTGCTATTTGGAAGTCCTCAGAGGGCTATGGTGAAAAAGGAAATCTCTTTCGTTAAAAACCGGAAAGAAGCTTTCAGAGAAACTGCTTTGTGTTCTGTTAATTCATCTCACAGAGTTACCGCCTTCCCCTCATGAAGTCTTTCACTAAGACTGTTCCGGTGGAATATTCAAAGTGATATTTGGAAGCCCATAAGGGGCTATGGTGTAAAACGAAATATGTTCGGTTACAAACTGTAACGAAGCTTTCTGAGAAACTGCTTTGTGTTCTGTTAAATCATCTTACAGAGTTACAGTTTTCCCTCATGAAGCCTTTCGTTAAGACTTTTCTTGTGGAATTTCCAAAGTGATATTTGGAAGTCCATAGAGGACTATGGTGAAAAAGGAAATAACTTACGTTAAAAACTGGAAAGAAAAGTTCTGAGAGACTGGTTTGTTTTCCGTTAATTGATCACACAGTGTTACAGCTTTCCCCTCAAGAAGTCTTTCACAAAGACTGTTCTGGTAGAATTAGCAGAGTGATATTTTGAAGCAAGTAGAGGGCTATGGTGAAAAAGGAACTGTCTTCCGTTAAAAGCTGGAAAGAAGCTTTCTGAGAAACTGCTTTGTGTTCTGTTAATTCATCTCACAGAGTTATAGCTTTCACACCAAGAAGCCTTTCGATAAGACTGTTCTTGTGGAATTTGCAAAGTGATATTTGGAAACTCGTAGAGGGTTATGGTAAAAAAGAAAATATCCTAAGATAGAAACTGAAAAGAAGCTTTCTGAGAAACTGCCTTGTGTTCTGTTAATTGATATCACGGAGTTACAGCTTTCCCCTCAAGAAGCCTATCGCTAAGGCTGTTCTTGTGGAATTTAAAAAGTGATATTTGGAATCCCATAGAGGGCTATGGTGAGAAAGGAAATATCTTCAGTTAAAAACTGGAAAAAAGCTTTCTGAGAAACTGCTTTGTGTTCTGTTAATTCATCCCACAGAGCTACAACTTTCCCCTCAAGAAGCCTTTCGCTAAGACTGTTGTTGTGGAATTTGCAAAGTGATATTTGGAAGCCCAGAGAGGGCTATGGTGAAAAAGGAAATATCTTCATTTCAAAACTGGAAAGAAGCTTTCTGAGAAACTTCTTTGTGTTCTGTTAATTTATCTCACAGAGTTAAAGCTTTCCCCTCAAGAAGCCTTTCGCTAAGTCTCTTCTTGTGGAATTTGCAAAGTGATATTTGGGAGCCCATAGAGGGCTATGATGAAAAAGGAAATATCCTAAGATAAAAACTGAAAATAAGCTTTCTCAGAAACTACTTTGTGTTCTGTTAATTCATCTCACAGACTTACAGCTTTCCCTTCAGGAAGCCTTTCGCTAAGACTGTTCTTGTGGAATTTGCAAAGTGATATTTAGAAGCCCATAGAGGGCTATGGTGAAAAAGGAAATGTCTTCAGTTAAAAAGTGGAAAGAAGCTTTTTGAGAAACTGCTTTGTGATCTGTCAATGCATCTCACATACTTGTTGCTTTCACCTCAAGAAGCCTTTTGCTAAGACTGCTCTGGTGGAATTTAAAAAGTGATATTTGGAAGCCCATAGAGGGCGATGGTGAAAAAGGAAATATCTTCAGTTAAAAACTGCAAAGAAGCTTTCTGAGAAACGGCTTTGTGTTCTCTTAATTCATCTCACAGAATTACAGCTTTCCCCTCAAGAAGCCTTTCGCTAAGACTGTTCTTGTGAAATTTCCAAAGTGATATTTGGAAGCCCAATGAGGGCTACGGTGACAAAGGAAATCTCTTCAAATGAAAACTGGAAAAAAGCTTTCTGAGAAACGGCTTTGTGTTCTGTTAATTCTTCGGAGAGAGTTACAGCTTTCCCCTCAACAAGCCTTTGGCTAAGACTGTTCTTGTGGAATTTGCAAAGTGATATTTGGAAGCCCATAGAGGGCTACGGTGAAAAAGGAAATATCTTCTGTTAAAAACTGGAAAGAAGCTTTCTGAGAAACTGCTTTGTGTTCTGTCAATTCATCTCACAGTGTTACATCTTGCACCTCAAGAAGTCTTTCGCTAAGTCTGTTCTTGTGGAATTTGCAAAGTGATATTTGTAAGCCTAAAGAGTGATATTGTGAAAAAGGAATTATCTTCAGTTAAAAACTGGAAAGAAGCTTTCTGAGAAACGGCTTTGTGTTCTGTCAATTCATCTCACAGTGTTACATCTTTCACCTCAAGAAGTCTTTCGCTAAGTTTGTTCTTGTGGAATTTGCGAAGTGATATTTGTAAGCCTAAAGAGGGATATTGTGAAAAAGGAATTATCTTCAGTTAAAAACTGGAAAGAAGCTTTCTGAGAAACGGCTTTGTGTTCTGTTAATTCATCTCACAGAGTTAAGGCTTTATCCTCAAGAAGCCTTTCGCTAAGACTGTTCTTGGGGAATTTTCAAAGTGATATTTGGAAGCCTATAGAGGTCTATGCTGAAAAAGGTGCTATCTTAATTTAAAAACCGGAAAGAAGCTTTCTAAGAAACTGTTTTGTGTTCTGTTAATTCATCTAAAAGAGTTACAGTTTTCCCCTGGAGAAGCCTTTCGCTAAGACTGTTCTTGTGGTATTTAAAAAGTGATATTTGGAAGCCCATTGGTCGCTGTGGTGAAAAAGGAAGTATCCTAAGATAAAAACTGAAAAGAAGCTTTTGGGAAAACTGCTTTGTGTTCTGTTAATTCAACTGACAGAGACACAGCTTTCCCCTCAAGAAACCTTTCGCTAAGACTCTTCTTGCGGAATTTACAAAGTGAGATTTGGAAGCCCATAGAGGTCTATGGTGTTATAGGAATTATCTTCATTTAAAAACTGGAAAGAATCCTTCTGAGAAACTGCTTTGTGTTCTGTTAATTCATTTCACAGAGTTACAGCTTTCCCCTCAAGAAGACTTTCGATAAGACTGTTGTTTTGGAATTTACAAAGAGATATTTGGAAGCCCACAGAGGGCTATGGTGAAAAAGGAAATCTCTTTCGTTAAAAACTGGAAATAACCTTTCTGAGACACTGCTTTGTGTTCTGTTAATTCATCTCACACAGTTACAGCTTTCCCCTCAAGAAGCCTTTCACTAAGACTGTTCTTGTGGAATTTGCAAGGTGATATTTGGAAGCCCATAGAGGGCTATGGGGAAAAATGATATATCTTCAGTTAAAAAGTGAAAAGAAGCTTTCTAAGAAACTGCTTTGTTTCCTGTTAATTCATCTCACAGAGTTACAGGTTTTCCCTCAAGAAGCCTTTCGCTAATACTGTTCTTGTGGAATTTGCAAAGTGATATTTGGAAGCCCATAGAGGGTTATGGTGAAAAAGAAAATATCTTCAGTTAAAAACTGGAAAGAAGCTTTCTGAGAAACTGCTTTGTGTTCTGTTAATTCTTCTCACAGAGTTATAGCTTTCCTCTCAAGAAGCCTTTCGCTAAGACTGTTCTTGTGGAATTTGCAAAGTGACATTTGGAAGCCCATACAGGGCTGAGGTGGAAAAGAAAATATCTTCTGTTAAAAACTGGAAAGAAGCTTTCTGAGAAACTGCTTTGTGTTCTGTCAATTCATCTCACAGAGTTACAGCTTTCACCTCAAGAAGGCTTTCCCTAAGACTGTTCTTTTGGAATTTAAAAAGTGATATTTGGAAGCCCATAGTGGGCTATGGTGAAAATGGAAATATCTTCAGTTAAAAACTGCAAAGAATCTTTCTTAGAAACGGCTTTGTGTTCTCTAAATTCATCTCACAGAGTTACAGCTTTCCTCTCAAGGAGCCTTTCGTTAAGTCTGCTCTTGTGGAATTTCCAATGTGATATTTGAAAGCCCAATTAGGGCTATGGTGAAAAAGGAAGTCTCTTCATTAAAAACTGGAAAGAAGCTTTCTGAGAAACGTCTTAGTGTTGTGTTAATTCATCTCACAGAGTTACAGCATTCCCCTCATGAAGCCTTTCGCAAAGATTGTTCTTGTGGAATTTGCAAAGTGATATTTGGAAGACCCTAGAAGGCTACGTTGAAAAAGTAAATGTCCTCAGATAAAAATCGGAAAGAAGCTTTCTGTGAAACTGCTTTGTGTACTGTTAATTCATCTCACAGTGTTACAGCTTTCCCCTCAAGAAGCCGTTCACTAAGACTGTTCTTGTGTAATATTCAAAGTGATATCTGGAAGCACATAGAGGACGATGGTGAAAAAGAAGATATCTTCATTAAAAACTGGAAAGAAGTTTTCTGAAAAACTGCTTTGTGTTCTGTTAATTCATCTCACAGAGTAACAGATTTCCCCTCAAGAAGCCTTTCACTAAGACTGTTCTTGCAGAATTTGCAAAGTGATATTTGGAAGCCCATAGAGGGCTATGGTTAGAAAGGAAATATCCTAAGATAAAAACTGAAAAGAAGCTTTCTTAAAAACTTCTTTGTGTTCTGTTAATTCATCTCACAGAGTTACAGCTTTCCCCTCAAGAAGTCCTACACTAAGACTGTTCTTGTGGAATTTCCAAAGTGATATTTGGTACCCCAGAGACGCCTATTGTGAAAAAGTAAATATCTTCAGTTAAAAACCTGAAAGAACCTTTCTGAGATACTGCTTTGTGTTCTGTTATTTCATCTCACATAGTTACAGCATTCCCCTCAAGAAGTCTTTCACTAAGACTGTTCTTGTGGAATTTGCAAGGTGATATTTGGAAGCCCTTATAGGGATATGGTTAAAAAGGAAATATCTTCATCTAAAAACTTGAAAGAAGTTTTCTGAGAAACGGCTTTGTGTTCTCTTAATTCATCTCACAGAGTTACAGCTTTCCCATCAAGAAGCCTTTCGCTAAAACTGTTCTTGTTTAATTTGCAAAGTGATATTCGGAATTCTATAGAGGGCTTTTGTGAAAAACTAATTATCTTCATTTAAAAACTTGAAAGATGTATTCTGAGAAACTTCTTTGTGTTGTGTAATTCATCTCACAGAGTTACAGCTTTCCCCTCAAGAAGCCCTTCGCTAAGACTGTTTTTGTGGAATTTGCAAAGTGATATTTGGAAGCCCATAGAGGGCTATGGTGAAAAAGTGAATCTCTTCCATTAGAAAATGGAAAGAAGCTTTCTGAGAAACGGATTTGTGTTCTGTTAATTCATCTCACAGAGTTAAAGCTTTTCCCTCAAGTAGCCTTTCGCTACGTATGTTCTTGTGGAATTTTCAAAGTGACCAGACTTGCCCAGACCGCCTAAATCTAGGCCACAAACCGGTTTTGACCAGCTCAAAACAGACCAGAAGGGCTAAAACCAGATCAGACCATCTCAAACAGGTTTTGACCGGCTCATAGCAGTTTTTACCGGCTCAAACCAGACCAGACCGGTTCAATCCGGTTTTGAGCGGCTCAATCCGGTTTTGAACGGCTCGTATCGGTTTTGACCGGCTAAAACCTGTTTTGACCGGATGAGACCGGATAAACCGAATCAGACCTGTCCAGAACAGCTAAAATCAGATAAAACCAGACTAGACTGGCCCAGACTGCCTTAAACTGGGCCACAAACCGGTTTTGACAGTTTCAATGCAGACCAGACAGGCTCATACCGGTTTTGACCGACCTGAGCCGGTTTTGACCGGCTCAAACCAGACCAGACGGGCTCAAACCGGTTTTGACCGGCTCAAAGCGGTTTTGACCAGATCAAACCAGACTCGACTGGCCCAGACCAGCTGAAACTGGAAAAAACCGGAGCAGACCGGCCTAGACAAGCTGAAACTGGGCCACAAACAGGTTTTCACCAGCCTGAACCAATTTTGACCAGCTCAAACCAGTCCAGACTGGCTCAAACCGGACCAGACCGGCTCAAACCGGAGCACACCGGCTCACACCCGATCAAACTGAACCAGACAGGCCCAGACCAGCTGAAACTGGATCAAACAGGAAGAGACCGGCCTGGACCAGCTAAAACCGGGCCAGACCGGCTCAAACCAGGCCAGAGCGGCTCAAACCAGACCAGACCGTTTCAAACCGGTTTTGACTGGCTCATTCCGGTTTTGACCGGCTCAAACCGGTTTTGACCGGCTCAAACCAGTCCAGACCGGCTAAAACCGGTTTTTACCAGCTCAAACCGGTTTTGACCTGATTAGACCAGATCAAACCGGACCAGACCGGCTCAGAGAGGCTCGAATCGGTTTTCACCGTCTTAAACCAGACCAGACCGGCTCATACCAGACCAGACCGGCTCAAACCGGTTTTGACCTGCTCAAACCACACCCGACCGGCTGAAACTGGTTTTCACCAGATGAGACCGGTTTTGACCGGATGAGACCGGATCAAACCGAATCAGACCGGCCCAGACCGGCGAAAATCGGATGAAACCGGACCAGACCGACCCAGACCGCCTAAAACTGGGCCACAAACCGATTTTGACCGGTTCTAACCAGACCAGACCAGCTCAAACCGGTTTTGACCGACCTAAGCCGGTTTTCAGTGACTAAAACCCGACCAGACCGTTTGAAACCAGACCAGACCGGCTCAAACCGGTTTTGACTGGCTCAAACCATACCAGACCGGTTCAATCCGGTTTTGACCGGGTCAAACCGGTTTTGAACAGCTCGAAGCGATTTTGGCCGGATCAAACCGGTTTTGAACGGATCAAACCACACCAGATCGGCTCAAACCGGTTTTGACCAGCTGAAACCGATTTTGACCATATGAGTCTGGATCAAACCGGACAAGACGGGCCTAGACCGGCTAAAACCGGATCAAACCGGACCAGAACGGCCCAGACCGCCTAAAACTGGGCCAAAGCGGCTCAAACCTATTTTGACCTTCTCAAACCAGACCAGACCGGCTCAAACTGGTTTTGACCGGCTCAAACCAGACCAGACCGGCTCAAACCGGATCAAACCGGACCAGACCGGCCCAGACCGCCTAACACCAGGCCAAACCGGCTCAAACCTATTTTGACCAGCTCAAACCAGACCAGACCGACTTGAACCTGTTTTGACTGGCTCAAACCAGACCTGACTGGCTCACACCGGTTTTGATCGGATTAGACTGGATCAAACTGTACCAGACCTTCTCAAACTGGATCATACCGGACCAGACCGGCACAAACCAGCTCAAACTGGCTCAAACCGAACCAGACCGGCCCAGACAGGCTAAAAACGGGCCAATCCGGCTCAATCAGATTTTGACTGGCTCAAACCAGACCAGACCGGCTCAAACCAGACCACACTGCCTCAAACCGGTTTTGACCGGCTGAAACTAGAAGAGACTGGCTCAAACCGGTTTTGACTGGATGAGACAGGATAAAACCAGACCAGACCAGCTCAAACCGGATGAAACCGCAGCAGACCGGCCCAGAACAGCTGAAGCCCGAGCGAACCGGACCACACGGGGCCAGATCGGCTAAAAGTGGGCCACAAACCGGTTTTGAGCGGCTCAAACCAGACCAGACCTGCTCAAACCGGTTTTGACCAGCCTGAGCTGGTTTTGACCGGCTTATACCAGACCAGACTGGCTCAAACCGAACCAGACCGGCTCAAACCGGTTTTGAATGGATGACACCAGATCAAACTGGACCAGACCGGCTCACACCGGATCAAACCAGACCACACAGGCCCAGAAAGGCTGAAACCGGATCAAACCGGGCCAGACTGGCCCAGACCGGCTAAAACCGGGCCAGACCGGCTCAAAACGGTTTTGACCGGCGCAAACCAGACCAGACCGGTTCAAACCGGTTTTGACTGGCTCAATCCGGTTTTGATGGGCTCAAACTGGTTTTGACTGGCTCAAACCACTCCAGACTGGCTAAAACCTGTTTTCACCGGCTCAAACCGGTTTTGACCTGATTAAACCGGATCAAACCGGACCAGACAGGCTCAGACAGGCTCGAATCGGTTTAGACTGGCTTCAACCAGACAAAACCGGCTCAAACCGGTTTTGACCGGCTCGAACCACTTTTGACCGGCTCAAACCAGTCCAGACCGGTTCAATCCGATTTTGACCGTCTCAAACCGATTTTGAACGGCTCGAACGGGTTTTGACCCCCACAAACCAGTTTTGACCGGCTCAAATCACACGAGACCGGCTCAAACCGATTTTGACCGGCTGAAACTGATTTTGACCGGATGAGACCAGATCAAACCGGAACAAACGGGCCCAGACTGGCTAAAACAGGATCATTCCAGACCAGACAGGCCCTGACCGCCTAAAACCAGGCCAAACCCGCTCAAACCTATTTTGACTGGCTCAAACCAGACCAGACCGTCTCAAACCGGTTTTGACCGGCTAAAACGAGACCAGGCCGGCTCAAACCGGATCAAACAGGACCACAGCGGCCCAGACCGCCTAAAAACGGGCCAAACCGGCTCAAACCTCTTTTGACCGGCTCAAACCAGACCAGACCAGCTCGAACCTGTTTTTACCGGCTCAAAGCAGACCTGACCAGCTCATACCAGTTTTGACAGGATTAGACCGGATGAAACCAGACCAGACCTTCTCAAACTGGATCATACCGGACCAGACCGGCACAAATCAGCTCAAACCGGCTCAAACCGAACCAGACCGGCCCAGACAGGCTAAAACCGGGCCAAACCGGCTCATTCAGGTTTTGACCGGCTCAAACCAGAGCAGACTGGATCAAACCGGTTTTGATCGGCTCAAACCAGACCAGTCCGGCTCAAACCGGTTTTGACCGGATGAGACAGAATAAAACCGGACCAGACCAGCACAAACCGGATGAAACCACACCAGACCAGACCAGAAGAGCTGAAGCCGGTGCAAACTGGACCAGACCGGCCCAGACCGGCTCAAACCAGTTTTGACCAGCCTGAGCCGGGTTTGGCTGGTTCAAACCAGACCAGACCACCTCAAACCGGACCAGACTGGCTCAAACCGGTTTTGACCTGCTCAAACCACACCAGACCGGCTGAAACCGCTTTTGACCGGCTAAAACCGGGTTTGGCCGGATGAGACCAGATCAAACCCAGTCAGACCAGCCCAGAACGGCTAAAATCGGATCAAACCACACCAGACCGGCCCACGCCGCCGAAAACTGGACCACAAACCCTTTTTGACCCGTTCAAACCAGACCAGACTGGCTCAAACTGGTTTTGACCGACCCGAGCATGTTTTGACCGGCTCAAACCAGACCAGACTGGCTTAAACCAGACCAGACTGGCTCAAACCATTTTTGACCAGCTCAAAGCGGTTTTGACCGGATCAAACCGGACTTGACCAGCCCACACCAGCTGAAATCGCATCAAACTGGACCAGACCGGCCCAGAGAGGAAAAACCCGGTTCACAAACCGGTTTTGACCGGGTCAAACCAGACCAGAACGTCTCAAACCGGTTTTTACCGGTTCAAACCAGACCAGACCGGCTAAAAGCAGACCAGATGGGCTCAAACCGGTTTTGACCGGCTCAAACCGGTTTCGACTGGCTCAAACCAGACCAGACAGGTTCAATCCGGTTTTGACCAGCTCAAACCGCTTTTGACCGACCTGAACCGGTTTTGACTGGCTCAAACCAGACCAGACCGGCTCAAACCGGTTTTGACCAGATGACACCGGATCAAATTGGACCAGACCGGCTTACACCGGATCAAACCAGACCAGACACTCCCAGACCGGATGAAACCGGACCAAACCAGACCAGACCAGCACAGACCGGGCCAGACCGGCTCAAACCGGTTTTTACCAGCTCAAACCAGACCAGACCGGTTCAAACCGCTTTTGACTGGCTCAATCCGGTTTTGACCGGCTGAAACCGGTTTTGACCGGCTCAAACCACTCCAGACCGGCTAAAACCGGTTTTCACCGGCTCAAACCGGTTTTGACCTGATTAGACCGGATCAAACCGGACCAGACCGGCTCAGACAGGCTCGAATCGGTTTTGACTGGCTTCAACCAGACAAAACCGGCTCAAACCAATTTTGACAGGCTCAAACCAGACCAGACCGGCTCAAACAAGACCAGATTGGCTCAAATCGGTTTTGACCTGCTCAAACGACACCAGACCGGCTGAAACTGGTTTTGACCAGATAAAACCGGTTTTGACCAGATTAGACCAGATAAACCAAATCAGACCGGCCCAGAACGCCTAAAATCAGATCAAACCAGACCAGACCGGCCCAGACCGCCTAAAACTGGGCCACAAACCGGTTTTGACAGTTTCAAAGCAGACCAGACTGCCTCATACCGGTTTTGACCGACCTGAGCCGGTTTTGACCGGCTCAAACCAGACCAGATCGGCTCAAACCGGTTTTGACTGGCTCAAATCCGTTTTGACCGGATCAAACCAGACTCGACTGGCCCAGACCAGTTGAAACTGGAAAAAACCGGACCAGACTGGACCAGACTGGCTGAAACCGGGCCACAAACCGGTTTTCACCGGCCTGAGCCATTTTTGACCGGCTCAAACCAGACCAGACTGGCTCAAACGGGACCAGACCGGCTCAAACCGGTTTTGACCGGATGACACCGGCTCAAACCGGAGCACACCAGCTAACACTGGATCAAACCGGACCAGACAGGCCCAGACTGGCTGAAACTGGATTTTAGCGGAAGAGACCGGCCCAGACCGGCTAAAACCGGGCCAGACCGGCTCAAACCGGGCCAGACCGGCTCAAATCAGATCAGAACTATTCAAACCGGTTTTGACTGGCTCAATCCGGTTTTGACTGGCTCAAACCGGTTTTGACCGGCTCAAACCACTCCAGACTGTCTAAAACCGGTTTTCACTGGCTCAAACCGGTTTTGACCTGATTAGACCAGATCAAACCAGACCAGACTGGCTCAGAGAGGCTCGAATCGGTTTTGACCGTCTTAAACCAGAAGAGACCAGCTCAAACCAGACCAGACTGGCTCAAACCGGTTTTGACCTTCTCAAACCACACCCGACCAGTTGAAACTGGTTTTGACCAGATGAGACCGGTTTTGACCGGATGAGACCGGTTTTTGACCGCATGGGACCGGATCAGACCGAATCAGACTGGCCGAGACCGGCTAAAATCGGATCAATCCGGACCAGCCCGGCCCAGACCGCATAAAACTGGGCCACAAACCGGTTTTGACCGGTTCAAACCAGACCAGACAGGCTCCAACCGGTTTTGACCGACCTGAGCCCGTTTTGACCGGCTTAAACCAGACCAGACCGGCTCAAACCAGACCAGACCAGCTCAAACCGGTTTTGATCGGCTCAAAGCGGTTTGGACTGGATCAAACCAGACTCGACCGGCCCAGACCAGCTGAAACCGGATGAAACCGGACCAGACCGGCCCAGAGCGGCTAAAACCGGGCCACAAACCTGTTTTGACCGGCTCAAACTAGACCAGACTGGCTCAAACCGGACCAGACCGGCTCAAACCGGTTTTTACCGGATGACACCGGATCAAACAGGACCAGACCGGCTCACACTGGATCAAACCGGACAAGACAGGCCCAGACAGGCTGAAACCGAATCAAACCTGACCAGACCGGCCCAGACCGGCTAAAACTGAGCCAGACCGGCTCAAACCAGTTTTGATCAACTCAAATCAGACCAGACCGGTTTAAACCGGTTTTGATGGGCTCAATTCGGTTTTGACCGGCTCAAACCCGTTTTGACCGGTTCAAACCACTCCAGACCGGCTAAAAACCGGTTTTCACTGGCTCAAAACGGTTTTGACCTGATTAGACCGGATCAAACTGTGCCAGACCGGCTCAGACAGGCTCGAATCAGTTTTGACTGGCTTCAACCAGACCAAACCGGCTCAAACCGGTTTTGACCGGCTCGAAGCGGTTTTGACCGGCTCCAACCAGACCAAACCGGCTCAAACCAGACCAGACCGGCTCATACCGGTTTTTGGACTGGCTCAAAACGGTTTTGACCTGATTAGACCAGATCAAACCATGCCAGACTGGCTCAGACAGGCTCGAATCGGTTTTGACTGGCTTCAACCAGACCAAACCGGCTCGAACCGGTTTTTGACCGGCTGAAATCAGACGAGACTGGCTCAAACAGGTTTTGACCTGCTCAAACCACACCAGATGGGCTGAAATCAGTTTTGACCAGCTAAAACAGGTTTTGACTGGATGAGACCGGATCAAACTGAATCAGACGGGCCCAGATCGGCTAAAATCGGATCACACCGGATGAGACCAGCCCAGACCGCCTAAAACTGGGTCACAAACCGGTTTTGACGGGTTCAAACCAGACCAGACCGGCTCAAACCGGTTTCGACTGACCTGAGCCGGTTTTGACCGGCTCAAAGCAGACCAGACCAGCTCAAACCAGACCAGACCAGCTCAAACCGGTTTTGACCGGCTCAAAGCAGACCAGACCGGTTCAGTACGGTTTTGACCAGCTCAAACAGGTTTTGAACGGCTCGAACCAGTTTGGACCCGCTCAAACCACACCAGACCGGCTCAAACCGGTTTTGAACGGCTGAAACCGATTTTGACCGGATGAGACCGGATCAAACCGGACCAGACGGGCCCAGACCGGCTAAAACCGGATCAAACAGGACCAGACTGGCCCAGACCGCCTAAAACCAGGCCAAACCAGCTCAAACCTATTTTGTCCGGCTCAAACCAGACCAGACTGGCTCAAACCGGTTTTGACCGGCTCATACCAGACCAGACCGGGTCAAACCGTATCAAACGGGACCAAACCGGCCAGACCGCCTAAAACCAGGACAAACCAGCTCAAACCTATTTTCACTGGCTCAAAACAGACTAGACCGGCTCGAACCTGTTTTCTCCGGCTCAAACCATACCAGACCGGGTCAAACCGGTTTTGACTGGATTAAAGCGTATCAAACCGGACCAGACCTTCTCAAACCGGATCATACCAGACCAGACGGGCACAAACGGGCTCAAACCAGCTCAAACCGAATCACACCAACCCAGACAGGCTAAAACCGGTCCAAACTGTCTCAATCAGGTTTTGACCGGCTCAAACCAGACCAGACGGGCTCAAACTAGACCAGACTGGCTCAAACCGGTTTTGACCGGCTCAAACAAGAACAGACCGGCTCAAACCGGACTGACCGGATGAGACAGGATAAAACCGGAGCAGACCGGCTCAAACCGGATGAAACCGCACCAGACCGGCCCAGAACAGCTGAAGCCAGAGCAAACCTGACCAGACCGGGCCAGACCAGCTAAAACCGGGCCACAAACCGGTATTAACCGGCTCAAACCAAACCAGACCGGCTCAAACCGGTTTTGACCAGCTCAAAGCGGTTTTGACCGGATCATACCGGACTCGACCAGCCCAGACCAGCTGAAACCATATCAAACCGGAGCAGACCGGCCCAGACCGGCTAAAACCATGCCACAAACCGGTTTGGACTGGCTCAATCCAGACCAGACCAGCACAAACCGGACCAGACTGGCTCAAACCGGTTTTGACCGGATGACACCGGGTCAAACTGGACCACACCGGCTCACACCGGAACAAACCGGACCAGACAGGCCAGACCGGCTGAAAGAGAATCAAACCGCACTACACCGTCCCAGACCGGCTATAACCGGGCCAGACCGGCTCAAACAAGTTTTGACTGGTTCAATCCAGACCAGACCGGTTCAAACCGGTTTTGACTGGCTCAATCCGGTTTTGACCGGCTGAAACCGGTTTGGACCGGCTTAAACCACTCCAGACCGGATAAAACTGGTTTTCACCGGCTCAAACCGGTTTTGACCTGATTAGACCAGATCAAACCGGACCAGACCGGCTCACACAGGCTCGAATCGGTTGTGACTGGCTTCAACCAGACCAAACAGGCTTAAACGGTTTTGACGGGCACGAACCGGTTTTGACCAGCTCAAACAAGACCAGACCGGCTCAAACCAGACCAGACCGGCTCAAACCAGTTTTGACCTGCTCAAACCACACCAGACC